>NW_027611982.1:0-405881 GCF_964261635.1 Lissotriton helveticus
TAGTTTCTGACAACCATAGAACATGACAACTTTGCTCTCCCCTAATCAAGAGTGTATCTCTAGAGTCGTGTGAAAACAATAGACAACTTATTTTACTCAGTCAGTACGTGCATTCTTAGTTTCACCAGTTTGTAGAGAAATAAGAGATGGGCGTGGTTCAATAAAAGATGTTATTTATTGATCAGTCTCTTTTCTCATACAAGAGAAATGAATCACTATTATTGCAATACTTGTAGTTAAGTAAAGTGCATACAGTAGAGACAGAATTATAAAATAATACTGTAAAAGCATTGATATGGTTTCTGAGCCATATGATACTTTAAAATGTGAACTGACTTTCAAAAATAAAACATTTGAAAACGGACAATTTTTCACCTTCCTGAAGCATGACGTAATGGGGGGGTGTTATCTCTTTTGTCAAAAATCACCTGTTTTTGCTTGAACATTAAATGCCTCCAAATGGTATTTAATTCACTTCCCGGGCCCCTGGAAGCATGAAAATCACTTTAAACATGCTAATTTTAGCTCTAAAACTGATGATCTACCTACAAATGTGAACTGACGTTCAAAAATAAAACATTTGAAAACGGACCATTTTTCACCTTTCTGAAGCATAACGTAATGGGGGGTGTTATCTCTTTTGTCAAAAATCACCTGTTTTTGCTTGAACATTAAATGCCTCCAAATGGTATTTCATTCACTTCCCGGGCCCCTGGAAGCATGAAAATCACTTTAAACATGCTAATTTTAGCTCTAAAACTGATGATCTACCTACAAATGTGAACTGACTTTCAAAAATAAAACATTTGAAAACGGACAATTTTTCACCTTTCTGAAGCATGACGTAATGGGGGGTGTTATCTCTTTTGTCAAAAATCACCTGTTTTTGCTTGAACATTAAATGCCTCCAAATGGTATTTAATTCACTTCCCGGGGTGAAGAAACACTTTTTGAGACCTCAGAGTGAGTAAATTGGCCATTTTCATGCACTTTTAACCATGTCACAAATCTTGTGTTTTGGGCCCCTGGAAGCATGAAAATCACTTTAAACATGCTAATTTTAGCTCTAAAACTGATGATCTACCTACAAATGTGAACTGACGTTAAAAAATAAAACATTTGAAAACGGACCATTTTTCACCTTTCTGCAGCATGACGTAATGGGGGGGTGTTATCTCTTTTGTCAAAAATCACGTGTTTTTGCTTGAACATTAAATGCCTCCAAATGGTATTTAATTCACTTCCCGGGGTGAAGAAACACTTTTTGAGACCTCAGAGTGAGTAAATTGGCCATTTTCATGCACTTTTAACCATTCCACAAATCTTGTGTTTTGGGCCCCTGGAAGCATGAAAATCACTTTAAACATGCTAATTTTAGCTCTAAAATTGATGATCTACCTACAAATGTGAACTGACGTTAAAAAATAAAACATTTGAAAACGGACCATTTTTCACCTTTCTGCAGCATGACGTAATGGGGGGGTGTTATCTCTTTTGTTAAAAATCACCTGTTTTTTCTTGAACATTAAATGCCTCCAAATGGTATTTAATTCACTTCCCGGGCCCCTGGAAGCATGAAAATCACTTTAAACATGCTAATTTTAGCTCTAAAACTGATGATCTACCTACAAATGTGAACTGACTTTCAAAAATAAAACATTTGAAAACGGACAATTTTTCACCTTTCTGAAGCATGACGTAATGGGGGGGTGTTATCTCTTTTGTCAAAAATCACCTGTTTTTGCTTGAACATTAAATGCCTCCAAATGGTATTTAATTCACTTCCCGGGCCCCTGGAAGCATGAAAATCACTTTAAACATGCTAATTTTAGCTCTAAAACTGATGATCTACCTACAAATGTGAACTGACGTTAAAAAATAAAACATTTGAAAACGGACAATTTTTCACCTTTCTGAAGCATGACGTAATGGGGGTGTGTTATCTCTTTTGTCAAAAATCACCTGTTTTTGCTTGAACATTAAATGCCTCCAAATGGTATCTAATTCACTTCCCGGGCCCCTGGAAGCATGAAAATCACTTTAAACATGCTAATTTTAGCTCTAAAACTGATGATCTACCTACAAATGTGAACTGACGTTCAAAAATAAAACATTTGAAAACTGACCATTTTTCACCTTTCTGAAGCATGACGTAATGGGGGGGTGTTATCCCTTTTGTCAAAAATCACCTGTTTTTGCTTGAACATTAAATGCCTCCAAATGGTATTAAATTCACTTCCCGGGCCCCTGGAAGCATGAAAATCACTTTAAACATGCTTATTTTAGCTCTAAAACTGATGATCTACCTACAAATGTGAACTGACGTTCAAAAATAAAACATTTGAAAACGGACCATTTTTCACCTTTCTGAAGCATGACGTAATGGGGGGTGTTATCTCTTTTGTCAAAAATCACCTGTTTTTGCTTGAACATTAAATGCCTCCAAATGGTATTTAATTCACTTCCCGGGGTGAAGAAACACTTTTTGAGACCTCAGAGTGAGTAAATTGGCCATTTTCATGCACTTTTAACCATTTCACAAATCTTGTGTTTTGGGCCCCTGGAAGCATGAAAATCACTTTAAACATGCTAATTTTAGCTCTAAAACTGATGATCTACCTACAAATGTGAACTGACGTTAAAAAATAAAACATTTGAAAACGGACCATTTTTCACCTTTCTGCAGCATGACGTAATGGGGGGGTGTTATCTCTTTCGTCAAAAATCACCTGTTTTTGCTTGAACATTAAATGCCTCCAAATAGTATTTACTTCACTTCCCGGGCCCCTGGAAGCATGAAAATCAATTTCAACATGCTAATTTTAGCTCTAAAACTGATGATCTACCTACAAATGTGAACTGACGTTCAAAAATAAAACATTTGAAAACGGACCATTTTTCACCTTTCTGAAGCATGACGTAATGGGGGGGGTGTTATCTCTTTTGTCAAAAATCACCTGTTTTTGCTTGAACATTAAATGCCTCCAAATGGTATTTAATTCACTTCCCGGGATGAAGAAACACTTTTTGAGACCTCAGAGTGAGTAAATTGGCCATTTTCATGCACTTTTAACCATTCCACAAATCTTGTGTTTTGGGCCCCTGGAAGCATGAAAATCACTTTAAACATGCTAATTTTAGCTCTAAAATTGATGATCTACCTACAAATGTGAACTGACGTTAAAAAATAAAACATTTGAAAACGGACCATTTTTCACCTTTCTGCAGCATGACGTAATGGGGGGGTGTTATCTCTTTTGTTAAAAATCACCTGTTTTTGCTTGAACATTAAATGCCTCCAAATGGTATTTAATTCACTTCCCGGGCCCCTGGAAGCATGAAAATCACTTTAAACATGCTAATTTTAGCTCTAAAACTGATGATCTACCTACAAATGTGAACTGACGTTCAAAAATAAAACATTTGAAAACGGACCATTTTTCACCTTTCTGAAGCATGACGTAATGGGGGGGGTGTTATCCCTTTTGTCAAAAATCACCTGTTTTTGCTTGAACATTAAATGCCTCCAAATGGTATTTAATTCACTTCCCGGGCCCCTGGAAGCATGAAAATCACTTTAAACATGCTTATTTTAGCTCTAAAACTGATGATCTACCTACAAATGTGAACTGACGTTCAAAAATAAAACATTTGAAAACGGACCATTTTTCACCTTTCTGAAGCATGACGTAATGGGGGGGTGTTATCTCTTTTGTCAAAAATCACCTGTTTTTGCTTGAACATTAAATGCCTCCAAATGGTATTTAATTCACTTCCCGGGGTGAAGAAACACTTTTTGAGACCTCAGAGTGAGTAAATTGGCCATTTTCATGCACTTTTAACCATTCCACAAATCTTGTGTTTTGGGCCCCTGGAAGCATGAAAATCACTTTAAACATGCAAATTTTAGCTCTAAAATTGATGATCTCCCTACAAATGTAAACTGACGTTAAAAAATAAAACATTTGAAAACGGACAATTTTTCACCTTTCTGCAGCATGACGTAATGGGGGGTGTTATCTCTTTTGTTAAAAATCACCTGTTTTTGCTTGAACATTAAATGCCTCCAAATGGTATTTAATTCACTTCCCGGGCCCCTGGAAGCATGAAAATCACTTTAAACATGCTAATTTTACCTCTAAAACTGATGATCTACCTACAAATGTGAGCTGATGTTCAAAAATAAAACATTTGAAAACGGACCATTTTTCACCTTTCTGAAGCATGACGTAATGGGGGGGTGTTATCCCTTTTGTCAAAAATCACCTGTTTTTGCTTGAACATTAAATGCCTCCAAATGGTATTAAATTCACTTCCCGGGCCCCTGGAAGCATGAAAATCACTTTAAACATGCTTATTTTAGCTCTAAAACTGATGATCTACCTACAAATGTGAACTGACGTTCAAAAATAAAACATTTGAAAACGGACCATTTTTCACCTTTCTGAAGCATGACGTAATGGGGGGTGTTATCTCTTTTGTCAAAAATCACCTGTTTTTGCTTGAACATTAAATGCCTCCAAATGGTATTTAATTCACTTCCCGGGGTGAAGAAACACTTTTTGAGACCTCAGAGTGAGTAAATTGGCCATTTTCATGCACTTTTAACCATTTCACAAATCTTGTGTTTTGGGCCCCTGGAAGCATGAAAATCACTTTAAACATGCTAATTTTAGCTCTAAAACTGATGATCTACCTACAAATGTGAACTGACGTTAAAAAATAAAACATTTGAAAACGGACCATTTTTCACCTTTCTGCAGCATGACGTAATGGGGGGTGTTATCTCTTTCGTCAAAAATCACCTGTTTTTGCTTGAACATTAAATGCCTCCAAATAGTATTTACTTCACTTCCCGGGCCCCTGGAAGCATGAAAATCAATTTCAACATGCTAATTTTAGCTCTAAAACTGATGATCTACCTACAAATGTGAACTGACGTTCAAAAATAAAACATTTGAAAACGGACCATTTTTCACCTTTCTGAAGCATGACGTAATGGGGGGGTGTTATCTCTTTTGTCAAAAATCACCTGTTTTTGCTTGAACATTAAATGCCTCCAAATGGTATTTAATTCACTTCCCGGGATGAAGAAACACTTTTTGAGACCTCAGAGTGAGTAAATTGGCCACTTTCATGCACTTTTAACCATTCCACAAATCTTGTGTTTTGGGCCCCTGGAAGCATGAAAATCACTTTAAACATGCTAATTTTAGCTCTAAAACTGATGATCTACCTACAAATGTGAACTGACGTTAAAAAATAAAACATTTGAAAACGGACCATTTTTCACCTTTCTGCAGCATGACGTAATGGGGGGGTGTTATCTCTTTTGTCAAAAATCACCTGTTTTTGCTTGAACATTAAATGCCTCCAAATGGTATTTAATTCACTTCCCGGGGTGAAGAAACACTTTTTGAGACCTCAGAGTGAGTAAATTGGCCATTTTCATGCACTTTTAACCATTTCACAAATCTTGTGTTTTGGGCCCCTGGAAGCATGAAAATCACTTTAAACATGCTAATTTTAGCTCTAAAATTGATGATCTACCTACAAATGTGAACTGACGTTCAAAAATAAAACATTTGAAAACGGACCATTTTTCACCTTTCTGAAGCATGACGTAATGGGGGGTGTTATCTCTTTTGTCAAAAATCACCTGTTTTTGCTTGAACATTAAATGCCTCCAAATGGTATTTAATTCACTTCCCGCGGTGAAGAAACACTTTTTGAGACCTCAGAGTGAGTAAATTGGCCATTTTCATGCACTTTTAACCATGTCACAAATCTTGTGTTTTGGGCCCCTGGAAGCATGAAAATCACTTTAAACATGCTAATTTTAGCTCTAAAACTGATGATCTACCTACAAATGTGAACTGACGTTAAAAAATAAAACATTTGAAAACGGACCATTTTTCACCTTTCTGCAGCATGACGTAATGGGGGGGTGTTATCTCTTTTGTCAAAAATCACGTGTTTTTGCTTGAACATTAAATGCCTCCAAATGGTATTTAATTCACTTCCCGGGGTGAAGAAACACTTTTTGAGACCTCAGAGTGAGTAAATTGGCCATTTTCATGCACTTTTAACCATTTCACAAATCTTGTGTTTTGGGCCCCTGGAAGCATGAAAATCACTTTAAACATGCTAATTTTAGCTCTAAAACTGATGATCTACCTACAAATGTGAACTGACGTTAAAAAATTAAAACATTTGAAAACGGACCATTTTTCACCTTTCTGCAGCATGACGTAATGGGGGGGTGTTATCTCTTTTGTCAAAAATCACCTGTTTTTGCTTGAACATTAAATGCCTCCAAATGGTATTTAATTCACTTCCCGGGCCCCTGGAAGCATGAAAATCACTTTCAACATGCTAATTTTAGCTCTAAAACTGATGATCTACCTACAAATGTGAACTGACGTTCAAAAATAAAACATTTGAAAACGGACCATTTTTCACCTTTCTGAAACATGACGTAATGGGGGGTGTTATCTCTTTTGTAAAAAATCACCTGTTTTTGCTTGAACATTAAATGCCTCCAAATGGTATTTAATTCACTTCCCGGGGTGAAGAAACACTTTTTGAGACCTCAGAGTGAGTAAATTGGCCATTTTCATGCACTTTTAACCATGTCACAAATCTTGTGTTTTGGGCCCCTGGAAGCATGAAAATCACTTTAAACATGCTAATTTTAGCTCTAAAACTGATGATCTACCTACAAATGTGAACTGACGTTAAAAAATAAAACATTTGAAAACGGACCATTTTTCACCTTTCTGCAGCATGACGTAATGGGGGGGTGTTATCTCTTTTGTCAAAAATCACGTGTTTTTGCTTGAACATTAAATGCCTCCAAATGGTATTTAATTCACTTCCCGGGGTGAAGAAACACTTTTTGAGACCTCAGAGTGAGTAAATTGGCCATTTTCATGCACTTTTAACCATTCCACAAATCTTGTGTTTTGGGCCCCTGGAAGCATGAAAATCACTTTAAACATGCTAATTTTAGCTCTAAAATTGATGATCTACCTACAAATGTGAACTGACGTTAAAAAATAAAACATTTGAAAACGGACCATTTTTCACCTTTCTGCAGCATGACGTAATGGGGGGGTGTTATCTCTTTTGTTAAAAATCACCTGTTTTTTCTTGAACATTAAATGCCTCCAAATGGTATTTAATTCACTTCCCGGGCCCCTGGAAGCATGAAAATCACTTTAAACATGCTAATTTTAGCTCTAAAACTGATGATCTACCTACAAATGTGAACTGACTTTCAAAAATAAAACATTTGAAAACGGACAATTTTTCACCTTTCTGAAGCATGACGTAATGGGGGGGTGTTATCTCTTTTGTCAAAAATCACCTGTTTTTGCTTGAACATTAAATGCCTCCAAATGGTATTTAATTCACTTCCCGGGCCCCTGGAAGCATGAAAATCACTTTAAACATGCTAATTTTAGCTCTAAAACTGATGATCTACCTACAAATGTGAACTGACGTTAAAAAATAAAACATTTGAAAACGGACAATTTTTCACCTTTCTGAAGCATGACGTAATGGGGGTGTGTTATCTCTTTTGTCAAAAATCACCTGTTTTTGCTTGAACATTAAATGCCTCCAAATGGTATCTAATTCACTTCCCGGGCCCCTGGAAGCATGAAAATCACTTTAAACATGCTAATTTTAGCTCTAAAACTGATGATCTACCTACAAATGTGAACTGACGTTCAAAAATAAAACATTTGAAAACTGACCATTTTTCACCTTTCTGAAGCATGACGTAATGGTGGGGTGTTATCTCTTTTGTCAAAAATCACCTGTTTTTGCTTGAACATTAAATGCCTCCAAATGGTATTTAATTCACTTCCCGGGCCCCTGGAAGCATGAAAATCACTTTAAACATGCTAATTTTAGCTCTAAAACTGATGATCTACCTACAAATGTGAACTGACGTTCAAAAATAAAACATTTGAAAACGGACCATTTTTCACCTTTTGAAGCATGACGTAATGGGGGGGTGTTATCTCTTTTGTCAAAAATCACCTGTTTTTGCTTGAATATTAAATGCCTCCAAATGGTATTTAATTCACTTCCCGGGCCCCTGGAAGCATGAAAATCACTTTAAACATGCTAATTTTAGCTCTAAAACTGATGATCTACCTACAAATGTGAACTGACGTTCAAAAATAAAACATTTGAAAACGGACCATTTTTCACCTTTCTGAAGCATGACGTAATGGGGGGTGTTATCTCTTTTGTCAAAAATCACCTGTTTTTGCTTGAACATTAAATGCCTCCAAATGGTATTTAATTCACTTCCCGGGGTGAAGAAACACTTTTTGAGACCTCAGAGTGAGTAAATTGGCCATTTTCATGCACTTTTAACCATTTCACAAATCTTGTGTTTTGGGCCCCTGGAAGCATGAAAATCACTTTAAACATGCTAATTTTAGCTCTAAAACTGATGATCTACCTACAAATGTGAACTGACGTTAAAAAATAAAACATTTGAAAACGGACCATTTTTCACCTTTCTGCAGCATGACGTAATGGGGGGGTGTTATCTCTTTTGTCAAAAATCACCTGTTTTTGCTTGAACATTAAATGCCTCCAAATGGTATTTAATTCACTTCCCGGGGTGAAGAAACACTTTTTGAGACCTCAGAGTGAGTAAATTGGCCATTTTCATGCACTTTTAACCATTCCACAAATCTTGTGTTTTGGGCCCCTGGAAGCATGAAAATCACTTTAAACATGCTAATTTTAGCTCTAAAACTGATGATCTACCTACAAATGTGAACTGACGTTCAAAAATAAAACATTTGAAAACGGACCATTTTTTACCTTTCTGAAGCATGACGTAATGGGGGGGTGTTATCCCTTTTGTCAAAAATCACCTGTTTTTGCTTGAACATTAAATGCCTCCAAATGGTATTTAATTCACTTCCCGGGCCCCTGGAAGCATGAAAATCACTTTAAACATGCTTATTTTAGCTCTAAAACTGATGATCTACCTACAAATGTGAACTGACGTTCAAAAATAAAACATTTGCAAACGGACCATTTTTCACCTTTCTGAAGCATGACGTAATGGGGGGGTGTTATCTCTTTTGTCAAAAATCACCTGTTTTTGCTTGAACATTAAATGCCTCCAAATGGTATTTAATTCACTTCCCGGGGTGAAGAAACACTTTTTGAGACCTCAGAGTGAGTAAATTGGCCATTTTCATGCACTTTTAACCATTCCACAAATCTTGTGTTTTGGGCCCCTGGAAGCATGAAAATCACTTTAAACATGCTAATTTTAGCTCTAAAATTGATGATCTACCTACAAATGTGAACTGACGTTAAAAAATAAAACATTTGAAAATGGACCATTTGTCACCTTTATGCAGCATGACGTAATGGGGGGGTGTTATCTCTTTTGTTAAAAATCACCTGTTTTTGCTTGAACATTAAATGCCTCCAAATGGTATTTAATTCACTTCCCGGGCCCCTGGAAGCATGAAAATCACTTTAAACATGCTAATTTTAGCTCTAAAACTGATGATCTACCTACAAATGTGAACTGACGTTCAAAAATAAAACATTTGAAAACAGACCATTTTTCACCTTTCTGCAGAATGACGTAATGGGGGGGGGTGTTATCTCTTTTGTCAAAAATCACCTGTTTTTGCTTGAACATTAAATGCCTCCAAATGGTATTTAATTCACTTCCCGGGCCCCTGGAAGCATGAAAATCACTTTAAACATGCTAATTTTAGCTCTAAAACTGATGATCTACCTACAAATGTGAACTGACTTTCAAAAATAAAACATTTGAAAACGGACAATTTTTCACCTTCCTGAAGCATGACGTAATGGGGGGGTGTTATCTCTTTTGTCAAAAATCACCTGTTTTTGCTTGAACATTAAATGCCTCCAAATGGTATTTAATTCACTTCCCGGGCCCCTGGAAGCATGAAAATCACTTTAAACATGCTAATTTTAGCTCTAAAACTGATGATCTACCTACAAATGTGAACTGACGTTCAAAAATAAAACATTTGAAAACGGACCATTTTTCACCTTTCTGAAGCATAACGTAATGGGGGGTGTTATCTCTTTTGTCAAAAATCACCTGTTTTTGCTTGAACATTAAATGCCTCCAAATGGTATTTCATTCACTTCCCGGGCCCCTGGAAGCATGAAAATCACTTTAAACATGCTAATTTTAGCTCTAAAACTGATGATCTACCTACAAATGTGAACTGACTTTCAAAAATAAAACATTTGAAAACGGACAATTTTTCACCTTTCTGAAGCATGACGTAATGGGGGGGTGTTATCTCTTTTGTCAAAAATCACCTGTTTTTGCTTGAACATTAAATGCCTCCAAATGGTATTTAATTCACTTCCCGGGCCCCTGGAAGCATGAAAATCACTTTAAACATGCTAATTTTAGCTCTAAAACTGATGATCTACCTACAAATGTGAACTGACGTTAAAAAATAAAACATTTGAAAACGGACAATTTTTCACCTTTCTGAAGCATGACGTAATGGGGGTGTGTTATCTCTTTTGTCAAAAATCACCTGTTTTTGCTTGAACATTAAATGCCTCCAAATGGTATCTAATTCACTTCCCGGGCCCCTGGAAGCATGAAAATCACTTTAAACATGCTAATTTTAGCTCTAAAACTGATGATCTACCTACAAATGTGAACTGACGTTAAAAAATAAAACATTTGAAAACGGACCATTTTTCACCTTTCTGCAGCATGACGTAATGGGGGGGTGTTATCTCTTTTGTCAAAAATCACCTGTTTTTGCTTGAACATTAAATGCCTCCAAATGGTATTTAATTCACTTCCCGGGCCCCTGGAAGCATGAAAATCACTTTCAACATGCTAATTTTAGCTCTAAAACTGATGATCTACCTACAAATGTGAACTGACGTTCAAAAATAAAACATTTGAAAACGGACCATTTTTCACCTTTCTGAAGCATGACGTAATGGGGGGGGTGTTATCTCTTTTGTCAAAAATCACCTGTTTTGCTTGAACATTAAATGCCTCCAAATGGTATTTAATTCACTTCCCGGGGTGAAGAAACACTTTTTGAGACCTCAGAGTGAGTAAATTGGCCATTTTCATGCACTTTTAACCATTCCACAAATCTTGTGTTTTGGGCCCCTGGTAGCATGAAAATCACTTTAAACATGCTAATTTTAGCTCTAAAACTGATGATCTACCTACAAATGTGAACTGACGTTAAAAAATTAAACATTTGAAAACGGACCATTTTTCACCTTTCTGCAGCATGACGTAATGGGGGGGTGTTATCTCCTTTGTCAAAAATCACCTGTTTTTGCTTGAACATTAAATGCCTCCAAATGGTATTTAATTCACTTCCCGGGGTGAAGAAACACTTTTTGAGACCTCAGAGTGAGTAAATTGGCCATTTTCATGCACTTTTAACCATGTCACAAATCTTGTGTTTTGGGCCCCTGGAAGCATGAAAATCACTTTAAACATGCTAATTTTAGCTCTAAAACTGATGATCTACCTACAAATGTGAACTGACGTTAAAAAATAAAACATTTGAAAACGGACCATTTTTCACCTTTCTGCAGCATGACGTAATGGGGGGGTGTTATCTCTTTTGTCAAAAATCACGTGTTTTTGCTTGAACATTAAATGCCTCCAAATGGTATTTAATTCACTTCCCGGGGTGAAGAAACACTTTTTGAGACCTCAGAGTGAGTAAATTGGCCATTTTCATGCACTTTTAACCATTCCACAAATCTTGTGTTTTGGGCCCCTGGAAGCATGAAAATCACTTTAAACATGCTAATTTTAGCTCTAAAATTGATGATCTACCTACAAATGTGAACTGACGTTAAAAAATAAAACATTTGAAAACGGACCATTTTTCACCTTTCTGCAGCATGACGTAATGGGGGGGTGTTATCTCTTTTGTTAAAAATCACCTGTTTTTTCTTGAACATTAAATGCCTCCAAATGGTATTTAATTCACTTCCCGGGCCCCTGGAAGCATGAAAATCACTTTAAACATGCTAATTTTAGCTCTAAAACTGATGATCTACCTACAAATGTGAACTGACTTTCAAAAATAAAACATTTGAAAACGGACAATTTTTCACCTTTCTGAAGCATGACGTAATGGGGGGGTGTTATCTCTTTTGTCAAAAATCACCTGTTTTTGCTTGAACATTAAATGCCTCCAAATGGTATTTAATTCACTTCCCGGGCCCCTGGAAGCATGAAAATCACTTTAAACATGCTAATTTTAGCTCTAAAACTGATGATCTACCTACAAATGTGAACTGACGTTAAAAAATAAAACATTTGAAAACGGACAATTTTTCACCTTTCTGAAGCATGACGTAATGGGGGTGTGTTATCTCTTTTGTCAAAAATCACCTGTTTTTGCTTGAACATTAAATGCCTCCAAATGGTATCTAATTCACTTCCCGGGCCCCTGGAAGCATGAAAATCACTTTAAACATGCTAATTTTAGCTCTAAAACTGATGATCTACCTACAAATGTGAACTGACGTTCAAAAATAAAACATTTGAAAACTGACCATTTTTCACCTTTCTGAAGCATGACGTAATGGTGGGGTGTTATCTCTTTTGTCAAAAATCACCTGTTTTTGCTTGAACATTAAATGCCTCCAAATGGTATTTAATTCACTTCCCGGGCCCCTCGAAGCATGAAAATCACTTTAAACATGCTAATTTTAGCTCTAAAACTGATGATCTACCTACAAATGTGAACTGACGTTAAAAAATCAAACATTTGAAAACGGACCATTTTTCACCTTTCTGCAGCATGACGTAATGGGGGGGTGTTATCTCTTTTGTCAAAAATCACCTGTTTTTGCTTGAACATTAAATGCCTCCAAATGGTATTTAATTCACTTCCCGGGGTGAAGAAACACTTTTTGAGACCTCAGAGTGAGTAAATTGGCCATTTTCATGCACTTTTAACCATTCCACAAATCTTGTGTTTTGGGCCCCTGGAAGCATGAAAATCACTTTAAACATGCTAATTTTAGCTCTAAAACTGATGATCTACCTACAAATGTGAACTGACGTTAAAAAATAAAACATTTGAAAACGGACCATTTTTCACCTTTCTGCAGCATGACGTAATGGGGGGGTGTTATCTCTTTTGTCAAAAATCACCTGTTTTTGCTTGAACATTAAATGCCTCCAAATGGTATTTAATTCACTTCCCGGGGTGAAGAAACACTTTTTGAGACCTCAGAGTGAGTAAATTGGCCATTTTCATGCACTTTTAACCATTCCACAAATCTTGTGTTTTGGGCCCCTGGAAGCATGAAAATCACTTTAAACATGCTAATTTTAGCTCTAAAACTGATGATCTACCTACAAATGTGAACTGACGTTCAAAAATAAAACATTTGAAAACGGACCATTTTTCACCTTTCTGAAGCATGACGTAATGGGGGGGTGTTATCCCTTTTGTCAAAAATCACCTGTTTTTGCTTGAACATTAAATGCCTCCAAATGGTATTTAATTCACTTCCCGGGCCCCTGGAAGCATGAAAATCACTTTAAACATGCTTATTTTAGCTCTAAAACTGATGATCTACCTACAAATGTGAACTGACGTTCAAAAATAAAACATTTGCAAACGGACCATTTTTCACCTTTCTGAAGCATGACGTAATGGGGGGGTGTTATCTCTTTTGTCAAAAATCACCTGTTTTTGCTTGAACATTAAATGCCTCCAAATGGTATTTAATTCACTTCCCGGGGTGAAGAAACACTTTTTGAGACCTCAGAGTGAGTAAATTGGCCATTTTCATGCACTTTTAACCATTCCACAAATCTTGTGTTTTAGGCCCCTGGAAGCATGAAAATCACTTTAAACATGCTAATTTTAGCTCTAAAATTGATGATCTACCTACAAATGTGAACTGACGTTAAAAAATAAAACATTTGAAAATGGACCATTTGTCACCTTTATGCAGCATGACGTAATGGGGGGGTGTTATCTCTTTTGTTAAAAATCACCTGTTTTTGCTTGAACATTAAATGCCTCCAAATGGTATTTAATTCACTTCCCGGGCCCCTGGAAGCATGAAAATCACTTTAAACATGCTAATTTTAGCTCTAAAACTGATGATCTACCTACAAATGTGAACTGACGTTCAAAAATAAAACATTTGAAAACAGACCATTTTTCACCTTTCTGCAGAATGACGTAATGGGGGGGGTGTTATCTCTTTTGTCAAAAATCACCTGTTTTTGCTTGAACATTAAATGCCTCCAAATGGTATTTAATTCACTTCCCGGGCCCCTGGAAGCATGAAAATCACTTTAAACATGCTAATTTTAGCTCTAAAACTGATGATCTACCTACAAATGTGAACTGACTTTCAAAAATAAAACATTTGAAAACGGACAATTTTTCACCTTCCTGAAGCATGACGTAATGGGGGGGTGTTATCTCTTTTGTCAAAAATCACCTGTTTTTGCTTGAACATTAAATGCCTCCAAATGGTATTTAATTCACTTCCCGGGCCCCTGGAAGCATGAAAATCACTTTAAACATGCTAATTTTAGCTCTAAAACTGATGATCTACCTACAAATGTGAACTGACGTTCAAAAATAAAACATTTGAAAACGGACCATTTTTCACCTTTCTGAAGCATAACGTAATGGGGGGTGTTATCTCTTTTGTCAAAAATCACCTGTTTTTGCTTGAACATTAAATGCCTCCAAATGGTATTTCATTCACTTCCCGGGCCCCTGGAAGCATGAAAATCACTTTAAACATGCTAATTTTAGCTCTAAAACTGATGATCTACCTACAAATGTGAACTGACTTTCAAAAATAAAACATTTGAAAACGGACAATTTTTCACCTTTCTGAAGCATGACGTAATGGGGGGTGTTATCTCTTTTGTCAAAAATCACCTGTTTTTGCTTGAACATTAAATGCCTCCAAATGGTATTTAATTCACTTCCCGGGGTGAAGAAACACTTTTTGAGACCTCAGAGTGAGTAAATTGGCCATTTTCATGCACTTTTAACCATGTCACAAATCTTGTGTTTTGGGCCCCTGGAAGCATGAAAATCACTTTAAACATGCTAATTTTAGCTCTAAAACTGATGATCTACCTACAAATGTGAACTGACGTTAAAAAATAAAACATTTGAAAACGGACCATTTTTCACCTTTCTGCAGCATGACGTAATGGGGGGGTGTTATCTCTTTTGTCAAAAATCACGTGTTTTTGCTTGAACATTAAATGCCTCCAAATGGTATTTAATTCACTTCCCGGGGTGAAGAAACACTTTTTGAGACCTCAGAGTGAGTAAATTGGCCATTTTCATGCACTTTTAACCATTCCACAAATCTTGTGTTTTGGGCCCCTGGAAGCATGAAAATCACTTTAAACATGCTAATTTTAGCTCTAAAATTGATGATCTACCTACAAATGTGAACTGACGTTAAAAAATAAAACATTTGAAAACGGACCATTTTTCACCTTTCTGCAGCATGACGTAATGGGGGGGTGTTATCTCTTTTGTTAAAAATCACCTGTTTTTTCTTGAACATTAAATGCCTCCAAATGGTATTTAATTCACTTCCCGGGCCCCTGGAAGCATGAAAATCACTTTAAACATGCTAATTTTAGCTCTAAAACTGATGATCTACCTACAAATGTGAACTGACTTTCAAAAATAAAACATTTGAAAACGGACAATTTTTCACCTTTCTGAAGCATGACGTAATGGGGGGGTGTTATCTCTTTTGTCAAAAATCACCTGTTTTTGCTTGAACATTAAATGCCTCCAAATGGTATTTAATTCACTTCCCGGGCCCCTGGAAGCATGAAAATCACTTTAAACATGCTAATTTTAGCTCTAAAACTGATGATCTACCTACAAATGTGAACTGACGTTAAAAAATAAAACATTTGAAAACGGACAATTTTTCACCTTTCTGAAGCATGACGTAATGGGGGTGTGTTATCTCTTTTGTCAAAAATCACCTGTTTTTGCTTGAACATTAAATGCCTCCAAATGGTATCTAATTCACTTCCCGGGCCCCTGGAAGCATGAAAATCACTTTAAACATGCTAATTTTAGCTCTAAAACTGATGATCTACCTACAAATGTGAACTGACGTTCAAAAATAAAACATTTGAAAACTGACCATTTTTCACCTTTCTGAAGCATGACGTAATGGTGGGGTGTTATCTCTTTTGTCAAAAATCACCTGTTTTTGCTTGAACATTAAATGCCTCCAAATGGTATTTAATTCACTTCCCGGGCCCCTCGAAGCATGAAAATCACTTTAAACATGCTAATTTTAGCTCTAAAACTGATGATCTACCTACAAATGTGAACTGACGTTAAAAAATAAAACATTTGAAAACGGACCATTTTTCACCTTTCTGCAGCATGACGTAATGGGGGGGTGTTATCTCTTTTGTCAAAAATCACCTGTTTTTGCTTGAACATTAAATGCCTCCAAATGGTATTTAATTCACTTCCCGGGGTGAAGAAACACTTTTTGAGACCTCAGAGTGAGTAAATTGGCCATTTTCATGCACTTTTAACCATTCCACAAATCTTGTGTTTTGGGCCCCTGGAAGCATGAAAATCACTTTAAACATGCTAATTTTAGCTCTAAAACTGATGATCTACCTACAAATGTGAACTGACGTTCAAAAATAAAACATTTGAAAACGGACCATTTTTCACCTTTCTGAAGCATGACGTAATGGGGGGGTGTTATCCCTTTTGTCAAAAATCACCTGTTTTTGCTTGAACATTAAATGCCTCCAAATGGTATTTAATTCACTTCCCGGGCCCCTGGAAGCATGAAAATCACTTTAAACATGCTTATTTTAGCTCTAAAACTGATGATCTACCTACAAATGTGAACTGACGTTCAAAAATAAAACATTTGCAAACGGACCATTTTTCACCTTTCTGAAGCATGACGTAATGGGGGGGTGTTATCTCTTTTGTCAAAAATCACCTGTTTTTGCTTGAACATTAAATGCCTCCAAATGGTATTTAATTCACTTCCCGGGGTGAAGAAATACTTTTTGAGACCTCAGAGTGAGTAAATTGGCCATTTTCATGCACTTTTAACCATTCCACAAATCTTGTGTTTTGGGCCCCTGGAAGCATGAAAATCACTTTAAACATGCTAATTTTAGCTCTAAAATTGATGATCTACCTACAAATGTGAACTGACGTTAAAAAATAAAACATTTGAAAATGGACCATTTGTCACCTTTATGCAGCATGACGTAATGGGGGGGTGTTATCTCTTTTGTTAAAAATCACCTGTTTTTGCTTGAACATTAAATGCCTCCAAATGGTATTTAATTCACTTCCCGGGCCCCTGGAAGCATGAAAATCACTTTAAACATGCTAATTTTAGCTCTAAAATTGATGATCTACCTACAAATGTGAACTGACGTTAAAAAATAAAACATTTGAAAATGGACCATTTGTCACCTTTATGCAGCATGACGTAATGGGGGGGTGTTATCTCTTTTGTTAAAAATCACCTGTTTTTGCTTGAACATTAAATGCCTCCAAATGGTATTTAATTCACTTCCCGGGCCCCTGGAAGCATGAAAATCACTTTAAACATGCTAATTTTAGCTCTAAAACTGATGATCTACCTACAAATGTGAACTGACGTTCAAAAATAAAACATTTGAAAACGGACCATTTTTCACCTTTCTGAAGCATAACGTAATGGGGGGTGTTATCTCTTTTGTCAAAAATCACCTGTTTTTGCTTGAACATTAAATGCCTCCAAATGGTATTTCATTCACTTCCCGGGCCCCTGGAAGCATGAAAATCACTTTAAACATGCTAATTTTAGCTCTAAAACTGATGATCTACCTACAAATGTGAACTGACTTTCAAAAATAAAACATTTGAAAACGGACAATTTTTCACCTTTCTGAAGCATGACGTAATGGGGGGTGTTATCTCTTTTGTCAAAAATCACCTGTTTTTGCTTGAACATTAAATGCCTCCAAATGGTATTTAATTCACTTCCCGGGCCCCTGGAAGCATGAAAATCACTTTAAACATGCTAATTTTAGCTCTAAAACTGATGATCTACCTACAAATGTGAACTGACGTTCAAAAATAAAACATTTGAAAACGGACCATTTTTCACCTTTCTGAAGCATGACGTAATGGGGGGGGTGTTATCTCTTTTGTCAAAAATCACCTGTTTTTGCTTGAACATTAAATGCCTCCAAATGGTTTAATTCACTTCCCGGGGTAAAGAAACACTTCCCGGGGTGAAGAAACACTTTTTGAGACCTCAGAGTGAGTAAATTGGCCATTTTCATGCACTTTTAACCATTTCACAAATCTTGTGTTTTGGGCCCCTGGAAGCATGAAAATCACTTTAAACATGCTAATTTTAGCTTTAAAACTGATGATCTACCTACAAATGTGAACTGACGTTAAAAAATAAAACATTTGAAAACGGACCATTTTTCACCTTTCTGCAGCATGACGTAATGGGGGGGTGTTATCTCTTTTGTCAAAAATCACCTGTTTTTGCTTGAACATGAAATGCCTCCAAATGGTATTTAATTCACTTCCCGGGCCCCTGGAAGCATGAAAATCACTTTCAACATGCTAATTTTAGCTCTAAAACTGATGATCTACCTACAAATGTGAACTGACGTTCAAAAATAAAACATTTGAAAACGGACCATTTTTCACCTTTCTGAAGCATGACGTAATGGGGGGGTGTTATCTCTTTTGTCAAAAATCACCTGTTTTTGCTTGAACATTAAATGCCTCCAAATGGTATTTAATTCACTTCCCGGGGTGAAGAAACACTTTTTGAGACCTCAGAGTGAGTAAATTGGCCATTTTCATGCACTTTTAACCATGTTACAAATCTTGTGTTTTGGGCCCCTGAAAGCATGAAAATCACTTTAAACATGCTAATTTTAGCTCTAAAACTGATGATCTACCTACAAATGTGAACTGACGTTAAAAAATAAAACATTTGAAAACGGACCATTTTTCACCTTTCTGCAGCATGACGTAATGGGGGGGTGTTATCTCTTTTGTCAAAAATCACGTGTTTTTGCTTGAACATTAAATGCCTCCAAATGGTATTGAATTCACTTCCCGGGGTGAAGAAACACTTTTTGAGACCTCAGAGTGAGTAAATTGGCCATTTTCATGCACTTTTAACCATTCCACAAATCTTGTGTTTTGGGCCCCGGGAAACATGAAAATCACTTTAAACATGCTAATTTTATCTCTAAAATTGATGATCTACCTACAAATGTGAACTGACGTTAAAAAATAAAACATTTGAAAGCGGACCATTTTTCACCTTTCTGCAGCATGACGTAATGGGGGGGTGTTATCTCTTTTGTTAAAAATCACCTGTTTTTTCTTGAACATTAAATGCCTCCAAATGGTATTTAATTCACTTCCCGGGCCCCTGGAAGCATGAAAATCACTTTAAACATGCTAATTTTAGCTCTAAAACTGATGATCTACCTACAAATGTGAACTGACTTTCAAAAATAAAACATTTGAAAACGGACAATTTTTCACCTTTCTGAAGCATGACGTAATGGGGGGGTGTTATCTCTTTTGTCAAAAATCACCTGTTTTTGCTTGAACATTAAATGCCTCCAAATGGTATTTAATTCACTTCCCGGGCCCCTGGAAGCATGAAAATCACTTTAAACATGCTAATTTTAGCTCTAAAACTGATGATCTACCTACAAATGTGAACTGACGTTAAAAAATAAAACATTTGAAAACGGACCATTTTTCACCTTTCTGCAGCATGACGTAATGGGGGGGTGTTATCTCTTTTGTCAAAAATCACGTGTTTTTGCTTGAACATTAAATGCCTCCAAATGGTATTTAATTCACTTCCCGGGGTGAAGAAACACTTTTTGAGACCTCAGAGTGAGTAAATTGGCCATTTTCATGCACTTTTAACCATTTCACAAATCTTGTGTTTTGGGCCCCTGGAAGCATGAAAATCACTTTAAACATGCTAATTTTAGCTCTAAAACTGATGATCTACCTACAAATGTGAACTGACGTTAAAAAATAAAACATTTGAAAACGGACCATTTTTCACCTTTCTGCAGCATGACGTAATGGGGGGGTGTTATCTCTTTTGTCAAAAATCACCTGTTTTTGCTTGAACATTAAATGCCTCCAAATGGTATTTAATTCACTTCCCGGGCCCCTGGAAGCATGAAAATCACTTTCAACATGCTAATTTTAGCTCTAAAACTGATGATCTACCTACAAATGTGAACTGACGTTCAAAAATAAAACATTTGAAAACGGACCATTTTTCACCTTTCTGAAACATGACGTAATGGGGGGTGTTATCTCTTTTGTCAAAAATCCCCTGTTTTTGCTGGAACATTAAATGCCTCCAAATGGTATTTAATTCACTTCCCGGGGTGAAGAAACACTTTTTGAGACCTCAGAGTGAGTAAATTGGCCATTTTCATGCACTTTTAACCATGTCACAAATCTTGTGTTTTGGGCCCCTGGAAGCATGAAAATCACTTTAAACATGCTAATTTTAGCTCTAAAACTGATGATCTACCTACAAATGTGAACTGACGTTAAAAAATAAAACATTTGAAAACGGACCATTTTTCACCTTTCTGCAGCATGACGTAATGGGGGGGTGTTATCTCTTTTGTCAAAAATCACGTGTTTTTGCTTGAACATTAAATGCCTCCAAATGGTATTTAATTCACTTCCCGGGGTGAAGAAACACTTTTTGAGACCTCAGAGTGAGTAAATTGGCCATTTTCATGCACTTTTAACCATTCCACAAATCTTGTGTTTTGGGCCCCTGGAAGCATGAAAATCACTTTAAACATGCTAATTTTAGCTCTAAAATTGATGATCTACCTACAAATGTGAACTGACGTTAAAAAATAAAACATTTGAAAACGGACCATTTTTCACCTTTCTGCAGCATGACGTAATGGGGGGGTGTTATCTCTTTTGTTAAAAATCACCTGTTTTTTCTTGAACATTAAATGCCTCCAAATGGTATTTAATTCACTTCCCGGGCCCCTGGAAGCATGAAAATCACTTTAAACATGCTAATTTTAGCTCTAAAACTGATGATCTACCTACAAATGTGAACTGACTTTCAAAAATAAAACATTTGAAAACGGACAATTTTTCACCTTTCTGAAGCATGACGTAATGGGGGGGTGTTATCTCTTTTGTCAAAAATCACCTGTTTTTGCTTGAACATTAAATGCCTCCAAATGGTATTTAATTCACTTCCCGGGCCCCTGGAAGCATGAAAATCACTTTAAACATGCTAATTTTAGCTCTAAAACTGATGATCTACCTACAAATGTGAACTGACGTTAAAAAATAAAACATTTGAAAACTGACAATTTTTCACCTTTCTGAAGCATGACGTAATGGGGGTGTGTTATCTCTTTTGTCAAAAATCACCTGTTTTTGCTTGAACATTAAATGCCTCCAAATGGTATCTAATTCACTTCCCGGGCCCCTGGAAGCATGAAAATCACTTTAAACATGCTAATTTTAGCTCTAAAACTGATGATCTACCTACAAATGTGAACTGACGTTCAAAAATAAAACATTTGAAAACGGACCATTTTTCACCTTTTGAAGCATGACGTAATGGGGGGGGTGTTATCTCTTTTGTCAAAAATCACCTGTTTTTGCTTGAATATTAAATGCCTCCAAATGGTATTTAATTCACTTCCCGGGCCCCTGGAAGCATGAAAATCACTTTAAACATGCTAATTTTAGCTCTAAAACTGATGATCTACCTACAAATGTGAACTGACGTTCAAAAATAAAACATTTGAAAACGGACCATTTTTCACCTTTCTGAAGCATGACGTAATGGGGGGTGTTATCTCTTTTGTCAAAAATCACCTGTTTTTGCTTGAACATTAAATGCCTCCAAATGGTATTTAATTCACTTCCCGGGGTGAAGAAACACTTTTTGAGACCTCAGAGTGAGTAAATTGGCCATTTTCATGCACTTTTAACCATTTCACAAATCTTGTGTTTTGGGCCCCTGGAAGCATGAAAATCACTTTAAACATGCTAATTTTAGCTCTAAAACTGATGATCTACCTACAAATGTGAACTGACGTTAAAAAATAAAACATTTGAAAACGGACCATTTTTCACCTTTCTGCAGCATGACGTAATGGGGGGGTGTTATCTCTTTTGTCAAAAATCACCTGTTTTTGCTTGAACATTAAATGCCTCCAAATGGTATTTAATTCACTTCCCGGGGTGAAGAAACACTTTTTGAGACCTCAGAGTGAGTAAATTGGCCATTTTCATGCACTTTTAACCATTCCACAAATCTTGTGTTTTGGGCCCCTGGAAGCATGAAAATCACTTTAAACATGCTAATTTTAGCTCTAAAACTGATGATCTACCTACAAATGTGAACTGACGTTCAAAAATAAAACATTTGAAAACGGACCATTTTTCACCTTTCTGAAGCATGACGTAATGGGGGGGTGTTATCCCTTTTGTCAAAAATCACCTGTTTTTGCTTGAACATTAAATGCCTCCAAATGGTATTTAATTCACTTCCCAGGCCCCTGGAAGCATGAAAATCACTTTAAACATGCTTATTTTAGCTCTAAAACTGATGATCTACCTACAAATGTGAACTGACGTTCAAAAATAAAACATTTGCAAACGGACCATTTTTCACCTTTCTGAAGCATGACGTAATGGGGGGGTGTTATCTCTTTTGTCAAAAATCACCTGTTTTTGCTTGAACATTAAATGCCTCCAAATGGTATTTAATTCACTTCCCGGGGTGAAGAAACACTTTTTGAGACCTCAGAGTGAGTAAATTGGCCATTTTCATGCACTTTTAACCATTCCACAAATCTTGTGTTTTGGGCCCCTGGAAGCATGAAAATCACTTTAAACATGCTAATTTTAGCTCTAAAATTGATGATCTACCTACAAATGTGAACTGACGTTAAAAAATAAAACATTTGAAAATGGACCATTTGTCACCTTTATGCAGCATGACGTAATGGGGGGGTGTTATCTCTTTTGTTAAAAATCACCTGTTTTTGCTTGAACATTAAATGCCTCCAAATGGTATTTAATTCACTTCCCGGGCCCCTGGAAGCATGAAAATCACTTTAAACATGCTAATTTTAGCTCTAAAACTGATGATCTACCTACAAATGTGAACTGACGTTCAAAAATAAAACATTTGAAAACAGACCATTTTTCACCTTTCTGCAGAATGACGTAATGGGGGGGTGTTATCTCTTTTGTCAAAAATCACCTGTTTTTGCTTGAACATTAAATGCCTCCAAATGGTATTTAATTCACTTCCCGGGCCCCTGGAAGCATGAAAATCACTTTAAACATGCTAATTTTAGCTCTAAAACGGATGATCTACCTACAAATGTGAACTGACGTTCAAAAATAAAACATTTGAAAACGGACCATTTTTCACCTTTCTGAAGCATAACGTAATGGGGGGTGTTATCTCTTTTGTCAAAAATCACCTGTTTTTGCTTGAACATTAAATGCCTCCAAATGGTATTTCATTCACTTCCCGGGCCCCTGGAAGCATGAAAATCACTTTAAACATGCTAATTTTAGCTCTAAAACTGATGATCTACCTACAAATGTGAACTGACTTTCAAAAATAAAACATTTGAAAACGGACAATTTTTCACCTTTCTGAAGCATGACGTAATGGGGGGTGTTATCTCTTTTGTCAAAAATCACCTGTTTTTGCTTGAACATTAAATGCCTCCAAATGGTATTTAATTCACTTCCCGGGCCCCTGGAAGCATGAAAATCACTTTAAACATGCTAATTTTAGCTCTAAAACTGATGATCTACCTACAAATGTGAACTGACGTTCAAAAATAAAACATTTGAAAACGGACCATTTTTCACCTTTCTGAAGCATGACGTAATGGGGGGGGTGTTATCTCTTTTGTCAAAAATCACCTGTTTTTGCTTGAACATTAAATGCCTCCAAATGGTTTAATTCACTTCCCGGGGTGAAGAAACACTTTTTGAGACCTCAGAGTGAGTAAATTGGCCATTTTCATGCACTTTTAACCATTTCACAAATCTTGTGTTTTGGGCCCCTGGAAGCATGAAAATCACTTTAAACATGCTAATTTTAGCTTTAAAACTGATGATCTACCTACAAATGTGAACTGACGTTAAAAAATAAAACATTTGAAAACGGACCATTTTTCACCTTTCTGCAGCATGACGTAATGGGGGGGTGTTATCTCTTTTGTCAAAAATCACCTGTTTTTGCTTGAACATGAAATGCCTCCAAATGGTATTTAATTCACTTCCCGGGCCCCTGGAAGCATGAAAATCACTTTCAACATGCTAATTTTAGCTCTAAAACTGATGATCTACCTACAAATGTGAACTGACGTTCAAAAATAAAACATTTGAAAACGGACCATTTTTCACCTTTCTGAAGCATGACGTAATGGGGGGGTGTTATCTCTTTTGTCAAAAATCACCTGTTTTTGCTTGAACATTAAATGCCTCCAAATGGTATTTAATTCACTTCCCGGGGTGAAGAAACACTTTTTGAGACCTCAGAGTGAGTAAATTGGCCATTTTCATGCACTTTTAACCATGTCACAAATCTTGTGTTTTGGGCCCCTGGAAGCATGAAAATCACTTTAAACATGCTAATTTTAGCTCTAAAACTGATGATCTACCTACAAATGTGAACTGACGTTAAAAAATAAAACATTTGAAAACGGACCATTTTTCACCTTTCTGCAGCATGACGTAATGGGGGGGTGTTATCTCTTTTGTCAAAAATCACGTGTTTTTGCTTGAACATTAAATGCCTCCAAATGGTATTGAATTCACTTCCCGGGGTGAAGAAACACTTTTTGAGACCTCAGAGTGAGTAAATTGGCCATTTTCATGCACTTTTAACCACTTCACAAATCTTGTGTTTTGGGCCCCTGGAAGCATGAAAATCACTTTAAACATGCTAATTTTAGCTCTAAAACTGATGATCTACCTACAAATGTGAACTGACGTTAAAAAATAAAACATTTGAAAACGGACCATTTTTCACCTTTCTGCAGCATGACGTAATGGGGGGGTGTTATCTCTTTTGTCAAAAATCACCTGTTTTTGCTTGAACATTAAATGCCTCCAAATGGTATTTAATTCACTTCCCGGGCCCCTGGAAGCATGAAAATCACTTTAAACATGCTAATTTTAGCTCTAAAACTGATGATCTACCTACAAATGTGAACTGACGTTAAAAAATAAAACATTTGAAAATGGACAATTTTTCACCTTTCTGAAGCATGACGTAATGGGGGTGTGTTATCTCTTTTGTCAAAAATCACCTGTTTTTGCTTGAACATTAAATGCCTCCAAATGGTATCTAATTCACTTCCCGGGCCCCTGGAAGCATGAAAATCACTTTAAACATGCTAATTTTAGCTCTAAAACTGATGATCTACCTACAAATGTGAACTGACGTTCAAAAATAGAACATTTGAAAACTGACCATTTTTCACCTTTCTGAAGCATGACGTAATGGTGGGGTGTTATCTCTTTTGTCAAAAATCACCTGTTTTTGCTTGAACATTAAATGCCTCCAAATGGTATTTAATTCACTTCCCGGGCCCCTGGAAGCATGAAAATCACTTTAAACATGCTAATTTTATCTCTAAAACTGATGATCTACCTACAAATGTGAACTGACGTTCAAAAATAAAACATTTGAAAACGGACCATTTTTCACCTTTTGAAGCATGACGTAATGGGGGGGTGTTATCTCTTTTGTCAAAAATCACCTGTTTTTGCTTGAACATTAAATGCCTCCAAATGGTATTTAATTCACTTCCCGGGCCCCTGGAAGCATGAAAATCACTTTCAACATGCTAATTTTAGCTCTAAAACTGATGATCTACCTACAAATGTGAACTGACGTTCAAAAATAAAACATTTGAAAACGGACCATTTTTCACCTTTCTGAAGCATGACGTAATGGGGGGTGTTATCTCTTTTGCCAAAAATCACCTGTTTTTGCTTGAACATTAAATGCCTCCAAATGGTATTTAATTCACTTCCCGGGGTGAAGAAACACTTTTTGAGACCTCAGAGTGAGTAAATTGGCCATTTTCATGCACTTTTAACCATGTCACAAATCTTGTGTTTTGGGCCCCTGAAAGCATGAAAATCACTTTAAACATGCTAATTTTAGCTCTAAAACTGATGATCTACCTACAAATGTGAACTGACGTTAAAAAATAAAACATTTGAAAACGGACCATTTTTCACCTTTCTGCAGCATGACGTAATGGGGGGGTGTTATCTCTTTTGTCAAAAATCACGTGTTTTTGCTTGAACATTAAATGCCTCCAAATGGTATTGAATTCACTTCCCGGGGTGAAGAAACACTTTTTGAGACCTCAGAGTGAGTAAATTGGCCATTTTCATGCACTTTTAACCATTCCACAAATCTTGTGTTTTGGGCCCCGGGAAGCATGAAAATCACTTTAAACATGCTAATTTTATCTCTAAAATTGATGATCTACCTACAAATGTGAACTGATGTTAAAAAATAAAACATTTGAAAGCGGACCATTTTTCACCTTTCTGCAGCATGACGTAATGGGGGGGTGTTATCTCTTTTGTTAAAAATCACCTGTTTTTTCTTGAACATTAAATGCCTCCAAATGGTATTTAATTCACTTCCCGGGCCCCTGGAAGCATGAAAATCACTTTAAACATGCTAATTTTAGCTCTAAAACTGATGATCTACCTACAAATGTGAACTGACTTTCAAAAATAAAACATTTGAAAACGGACAATTTTTCACCTTTCTGAAGCATGACGTAATGGGGGGGTGTTATCTCTTTTGTCAAAAATCACCTGTTTTTGCTTGAACATTAAATGCCTCCAAATGGTATTTAATTCACTTCCCGGGCCCCTGGAAGCATGAAAATCACTTTAAACATGCTAATTTTAGCTCTAAAACTGATGATCTACCTACAAATGTGAACTGACGTTAAAAAATAAAACATTTGAAAACGGACCATTTTTCACCTTTCTGCAGCATGACGTAATGGGGGGGTGTTATCTCTTTTGTCAAAAATCACGTGTTTTTGCTTGAACATTAAATGCCTCCAAATGGTATTTAATTCACTTCCCGGGGTGAAGAAACACTTTTTGAGACCTCAGAGTGAGTAAATTGGCCATTTTCATGCACTTTTAACCATTTCACAAATCTTGTGTTTTGGGCCCCTGGAAGCATGAAAATCACTTTAAACATGCTAATTTTAGCTCTAAAACTGATGATCTACCTACAAATGTGAACTGACGTTAAAAAATAAAACATTTGAAAACGGACCATTTTTCACCTTTCTGCAGCATGACGTAATGGGGGGGTGTTATCTCTTTTGTCAAAAATCACCTGTTTTTGCTTGAACATTAAATGCCTCCAAATGGTATTTAATTCACTTCCCGGGCCCCTGGAACCATGAAAATCACTTTCAACATGCTAATTTTAGCTCTAAAACTGATGATCTACCTACAAATGTGAACTGACGTTCAAAAATAAAACATTTGAAAACGGACCATTTTTCACCTTTCTGAAACATGACGTAATGGGGGGTGTTATCTCTTTTGTCAAAAATCCCCTGTTTTTGCTGGAACATTAAATGCCTCCAAATGGTATTTAATTCACTTCCCGGGGTGAAGAAACACTTTTTGAGACCTCAGAGTGAGTAAATTGGCCATTTTCATGCACTTTTAACCATGTCACAAATCTTGTGTTTTGGGCCCCTGGAAGCATGAAAATCACTTTAAACATGCTAATTTTAGCTCTAAAACTGATGATCTACCTACAAATGTGAACTGACGTTAAAAAATAAAACATTTGAAAACGGACCATTTTTCACCTTTCTGCAGCATGACGTAATGGGGGGGTGTTATCTCTTTTGTCAAAAATCACGTGTTTTTGCTTGAACATTAAATGCCTCCAAATGGTATTTAATTCACTTCCCGGGGTGAAGAAACACTTTTTGAGACCTCAGAGTGAGTAAATTGGCCATTTTCATGCACTTTTAACCATTCCACAAATCTTGTGTTTTGGGCCCCTGGAAGCATGAAAATCACTTTAAACATGCTAATTTTAGCTCTAAAATTGATGATCTACCTACATATGTGAACTGACGTTAAAAAATAAAACATTTGAAAACGGACCATTTTTCACCTTTCTGCAGCATGACGTAATGGGGGGGTGTTATCTCTTTTGTTAAAAATCACCTGTTTTTTCTTGAACATTAAATGCCTCCAAATGGTATTTAATTCACTTCCCGGGCCCCTGGAAGCATGAAAATCACTTTAAACATGCTAATTTTAGCTCTAAAACTGATGATCTACCTACAAATGTGAACTGACTTTCAAAAATAAAACATTTGAAAACGGACAATTTTTCACCTTTCTGAAGCATGACGTAATGGGGGGGTGTTATCTCTTTTGTCAAAAATCACCTGTTTTTGCTTGAACATTAAATGCCTCCAAATGGTATTTAATTCACTTCCCGGGCCCCTGGAAGCATGAAAATCACTTTAAACATGCTAATTTTAGCTCTAAAACTGATGATCTACCTACAAATGTGAACTGACGTTAAAAAATAAAACATTTGAAAACGGACAATTTTTCACCTTTCTGAAGCATGACGTAATGGGGGTGTGTTATCTCTTTTGTCAAAAATCACCTGTTTTTGCTTGAACATTAAATGCCTCCAAATGGTATCTAATTCACTTCCCGGGCCCCTGGAAGCATGAAAATCACTTTAAACATGCTAATTTTAGCTCTAAAACTGATGATCTACCTACAAATGTGAACTGACGTTCAAAAATAAAACATTTGAAAACTGACCATTTTTCACCTTTCTGAAGCATGACGTAATGGTGGGGTGTTATCTCTTTTGTCAAAAATCACCTGTTTTTGCTTGAACATTAAATGCCTCCAAATGGTATTTAATTCACTTCCCGGGCCCCTGGAAGCATGAAAATCACTTTAAACATGCTAATTTTAGCTCTAAAACTGATGATCTACCTACAAATGTGAACTGACGTTCAAAAATAAAACATTTGAAAACGGACCATTTTTCACCTTTTGAAGCATGACGTAATGGGGGGGGTGTTATCTCTTTTGTCAAAAATCACCTGTTTTTGCTTGAATATTAAATGCCTCCAAATGGTATTTAATTCACTTCCCGGGCCCCTGGAAGCATGAAAATCACTTTAAACATGCTAATTTTAGCTCTAAAACTGATGATCTACCTACAAATGTGAACTGACGTTCAAAAATAAAACATTTGAAAACGGACCATTTTTCACCTTTCTGAAGCATGACGTAATGGGGGGTGTTATCTCTTTTGTCAAAAATCACCTGTTTTTGCTTGAACATTAAATGCCTCCAAATGGTATTTAATTCACTTCCCGGGGTGAAGAAACACTTTTTGAGACCTCAGAGTGAGTAAATTGGCCATTTTCATGCACTTTTAACCATTTCACAAATCTTGTGTTTTGGGCCCCTGGAAGCATGAAAATCACTTTAAACATGCTAATTTTAGCTCTAAAACTGATGATCTACCTACAAATGTGAACTGACGTTAAAAAATAAAACATTTGAAAACGGACCATTTTTCACCTTTCTGCAGCATGACGTAATGGGGGGGTGTTATCTCTTTTGTCAAAAATCACCTGTTTTTGCTTGAACATTAAATGCCTCCAAATGGTATTTAATTCACTTCCCGGGGTGAAGAAACACTTTTTGAGACCTCAGAGTGAGTAAATTGGCCATTTTCATGCACTTTTAACCATTCCACAAATCTTGTGTTTTGGGCCCCTGGAAGCATGAAAATCACTTTAAACATGCTAATTTTAGCTCTAAAACTGATGATCTACCTACAAATGTGAACTGACGTTCAAAAATAAAACATTTGAAAACGGACCATTTTTCACCTTTCTGAAGCATGACGTAATGGGGGGGTGTTATCCCTTTTGTCAAAAATCACCTGTTTTTGCTTGAACATTAAATGCCTCCAAATGGTATTTAATTCACTTCCCGGGCCCCTGGAAGCATGAAAATCACTTTAAACATGCTTATTTTAGCTCTAAAACTGATGATCTACCTACAAATGTGAACTGACGTTCAAAAATAAAACATTTGCAAACGGACCATTTTTCACCTTTCTGAAGCATGACGTAATGGGGGGGTGTTATCTCTTTTGTCAAAAATCACCTGTTTTTGCTTGAACATTAAATGCCTCCAAATGGTATTTAATTCACTTCCCGGGGTGAAGAAACACTTTTTGAGACCTCAGAGTGAGTAAATTGGCCATTTTCATGCACTTTTAACCATTCCACAAATCTTGTGTTTTGGGCCCCTGGAAGCATGAAAATCACTTTAAACATGCTAATTTTAGCTCTAAAATTGATGATCTACCTACAAATGTGAACTGACGTTAAAAAATAAAACATTTGAAAATGGACCATTTGTCACCTTTATGCAGCATGACGTAATGGGGGGGTGTTATCTCTTTTGTTAAAAATCACCTGTTTTTGCTTGAACATTAAATGCCTCCAAATGGTATTTAATTCACTTCCCGGGCCCCTGGAAGCATGAAAATCACTTTAAACATGCTAATTTTAGCTCTAAAACTGATGATCTACCTACAAATGTGAACTGACGTTCAAAAATAAAACATTTGAAAACAGACCATTTTTCACCTTTCTGCAGAATGACGTAATGGGGGGGGGTGTTATCTCTTTTGTCAAAAATCACCTGTTTTTGCTTGAACATTAAATGCCTCCAAATGGTATTTAATTCACTTCCCGGGCCCCTGGAAGCATGAAAATCACTTTAAACATGCTAATTTTAGCTCTAAAACTGATGATCTACCTACAAATGTGAACTGACTTTCAAAAATAAAACATTTGAAAACGGACAATTTTTCACCTTCCTGAAGCATGACGTAATGGGGGGGTGTTATCTCTTTTGTCAAAAATCACCTGTTTTTGCTTGAACATTAAATGCCTCCAAATGGTATTTAATTCACTTCCTGGGCCCCTGGAAGCATGAAAATCACTTTAAACATGCTAATTTTAGCTCTAAAACGGATGATCTACCTACAAATGTGAACTGACGTTCAAAAATAAAACATTTGAAAACGGACCATTTTTCACCTTTCTGAAGCATAACGTAATGGGGGGTGTTATCTCTTTTGTCAAAAATCACCTGTTTTTGCTTGAACATTAAATGCCTCCAAATGGTATTTCATTCACTTCCCGGGCCCCTGGAAGCATGAAAATCACTTTAAACATGCTAATTTTAGCTCTAAAACTGATGATCTACCTACAAATGTGAACTGACTTTCAAAAATAAAACATTTGAAAACGGACAATTTTTCACCTTTCTGAAGCATGACGTAATGGGGGGTGTTATCTCTTTTGTCAAAAATCACCTGTTTTTGCTTGAACATTAAATGCCTCCAAATGGTATTTAATTCACTTCCCGGGCCCCTGGAAGCATGAAAATCACTTTAAACATGCTAATTTTAGCTCTAAAACTGATGATCTACCTACAAATGTGAACTGACGTTCAAAAATAAAACATTTGAAAACGGACCATTTTTCACCTTTCTGAAGCATGACGTAATGGAGGGGGTGTTATCTCTTTTGTCAAAAATCACCTGTTTTTGCTTGAACATTAAATGCCTCCAAATGGTTTAATTCACTTCCCGGGGTGAAGAAACACTTTTTGAGACCTCAGAGTGAGTAAATTGGCCATTTTCATGCACTTTTAACCATTTCACAAATCTTGTGTTTTGGGCCCCTGGAAGCATGAAAATCACTTTAAACATGCTAATTTTAGCTTTAAAACTGATGATCTACCTACAAATGTGAACTGACGTTAAAAAATAAAACATTTGAAAACGGACCATTTTTCACCTTTCTGCAGCATGACGTAATGGGGGGGTGTTATCTCTTTTGTCAAAAATCACCTGTTTTTGCTTGAACATGAAATGCCTCCAAATGGTATTTAATTCACTTCCCGGGCCCCTGGAAGCATGAAAATCACTTTCAACATGCTAATTTTAGCTCTAAAACTGATGATCTACCTACAAATGTGAACTGACGTTCAAAAATAAAACATTTGAAAACGGACCATTTTTCACCTTTCTGAAGCATGACGTAATGGGGGGGTGTTATCTCTTTTGTCAAAAATCACCTGTTTTTGCTTGAACATTAAATGCCTCCAAATGGTATTTAATTCACTTCCCGGGGTGAAGAAACACTTTTTGAGACCTCAGAGTGAGTAAATTGGCCATTATCATGCACTTTTAACCATGTCACAAATCTTGTGTTTTGGGCCCCTGGAAGCATGAAAATCACTTTAAACATGCTAATTTTAGCTCTAAAACTGATGATCTACCTACAAATGTGAACTGACGTTAAAAAATAAAACATTTGAAAACGGACCATTTTTCACCTTTCTGCAGCATGACGTAATGGGGGGGTGTTATCTCTTTTGTCAAAAATCACGTGTTTTTGCTTGAACATTAAATGCCTCCAAATGGTATTGAATTCACTTCCCGGGGTGAAGAAACACTTTTTGAGACCTCAGAGTGAGTAAATTGGCCATTTTCATGCACTTTTAACCACTTCACAAATCTTGTGTTTTGGGCCCCTGGAAGCATGAAAATCACTTTAAACATGCTAATTTTAGCTCTAAAACTGATGATCTACCTACAAATGTGAACTGACGTTAAAAAATAAAACATTTGAAAACGGACCATTTTTCACCTTTCTGCAGCATGACGTAATGGGGGGGTGTTATCTCTTTTGTCAAAAATCACCTGTTTTTGCTTGAACATTAAATGCCTCCAAATGGTATTTAATTCACTTCCCGGGCCCCTGGAAGCATGAAAATCACTTTAAACATGCTAATTTTAGCTCTAAAACTGATGATCTACCTACAAATGTGAACTGACGTTAAAAAATAAAACATTTGAAAATGGACAATTTTTCACCTTTCTGAAGCATGACGTAATGGGGGTGTGTTATCTCTTTTGTCAAAAATCACCTGTTTTTGCTTGAACATTAAATGCCTCCAAATGGTATCTAATTCACTTCCCGGGCCCCTGGAAGCATGAAAATCACTTTAAACATGCTAATTTTAGCTCTAAAACTGATGATCTACCTACAAATGTGAACTGACGTTCAAAAATAGAACATTTGAAAACTGACCATTTTTCACCTTTCTGAAGCATGACGTAATGGTGGGGTGTTATCTCTTTTGTCAAAAATCACCTGTTTTTGCTTGAACATTAAATGCCTCCAAATGGTATTTAATTCACTTCCCGGGCCCCTGGAAGCATGAAAATCACTTTAAACATGCTAATTTTATCTCTAAAACTGATGATCTACCTACAAATGTGAACTGACGTTCAAAAATAAAACATTTGAAAACGGACCATTTTTCACCTTTTGAAGCATGACGTAATGGGGGGGTGTTATCTCTTTTGTCAAAAATCACCTGTTTTTGCTTGAACATTAAATGCCTCCAAATGGTATTTAATTCACTTCCCGGGCCCCTGGAAGCATGAAAATCACTTTAAACATGCTAATTTTAGCTCTAAAACTGATGATCTACCTACAAATGTGAACTGACGTTCAAAAATAAAACATTTGAAAAAGGACCATTTTTCACCTTTCTGAAGCATGACGTAATGGGGGGTGTTATCTCTTTTGTCAAAAATCACCTGTTTTTGCTTGAACATTAAATGCCTCCAATTGGTATTTAATTTACATCCCGGGGTGAAGAAACACTTTTTGAGACCTCAGAGTGAGTAAATTGGCCATTTTCATGCACTTTTAACCATTTCACAAATCTTGTGTTTTGGGCCCCTGGAAGCATGAAAATCACTTTAAACATGCTAATTTTAGCTCTAAAACTGATGATCTACCTACAAATGTGAACTGACGTTAAAAAATAAAACATTTGAAAACGGACCATTTTTCACCTTTCTGCAGCATGACGTAATGGGGGGGTGTTATCTCTTTTGTCAAAAATCACCTGTTTTTGCTTGAACATTAAATGCCTCCAAATGGTATTTAATTCACTTCCCGGGGTGAAGAAACACTTTTTGAGACCTCAGAGTGAGTAAATTGGCCATTTTCATGCACTTTTAACCATTCCACAAATCTTGTGTTTTGGGCCCCTGGAAGCATGAAAATCACTTTAAACATGCTAATTTTAGCTCTAAAATTGATGATCTACCTACAAATGTGAACTGACGTTAAAAAATAAAACATTTGAAAACGGACCATTTTTCACCTTTCTGCAGCATGACGTAATGGGGGGGTGTCATCTCTTTTGTTAAAAATCACCTGTTTTTGCTTGAACATTAAATGCCTCCAAATGGTATTTAATTCACTTCGCGGGCCCCTGGAAGCATGAAAATCACTTTAAACATGCTAATTTTAGCTCTAAAACTGATGATCTACCTACAAATGTGAACTGACGTTCAAAAATAAAACATTTGAAAACGGACCATTTTTCACCTTTCTGAAGCATGACGTAATGGGGGGGTGTTATCCCTTTTGTCAAAAATCACCTGTTTTTGCTTGAACATTAAATGCCTCCAAATGGTATTTAATTCACTTCCCGGGCCCCTGGAAGCATGAAAATCACTTTAAACATGCTAATTTTAGCTCTAAAACTGATGATCTACCTACAAATGTGAACTGACGTTCAAAAATAAAACATTTGCAAACGGACCATTTTTCACCTTTCTGAAGCATGACGTAATGGGGGGGTGTTATCTCTTTTGTCAAAAATCACCTGTTTTTGCTTGAACATTAAATGCCTCCAAATGGTATTTAATTCACTTCCCGGGGTGAAGAAACACTTTTTGAGACCTCAGAGTGAGTAAATTGGCCATTTTCATGCACTTTTAACCATGTCACAAATCTTGTGTTTTGGGCCCCTGGAAGCATGAAAATCACTTTAAACATGCTAATTTTAGCTCTAAAACTGATGATCTACCTACAAATGTGAACTGACGTTAAAAAATAAAACATTTGAAAACGGACCATTTTTCACCTTTCTGCAGCATGACGTATTGGGGGGGTGTTATCTCTTTTGTCAAAAATCACGTGTTTTTGCTTGAACATTAAATGCCTCCAAATGGTATTGAATTCACTTCCCGGGGTGAAGAAACACTTTTTGAGACCTCAGAGTGAGTAAATTGGCCATTTTCATGCACTTTTAACCATTCCACAAATCTTGTGTTTTGGGCCCCGGGAAGCATGAAAATCACTTTAAACATGCTAATTTTATCTCTAAAATTGATGATCTACCTACAAATGTGAACTGACGTTAAAAAATAAAACATTTGAAAACGGACCATTTTTCACCTTTCTGCAGCATGACGTAATGGGGGGGTGTTATCTCTTTTGTTAAAAATCACCTGTTTTTGCTTGAACATTAAATGCCTCCAAATGGTATTTAATTCACTTCGCGGGCCCCTGGAAGCATGAAAATCACTTTAAACATGCTAATTTTAGCTCTAAAACTGATGATCTACCTACAAATGTGAACTGACGTTCAAAAATAAAACATTTGAAAACGGACCATTTTTCACCTTTCTGAAGCATGACGTAATGGGGGGGTGTTATCCCTTTTGTCAAAAATCACCTGTTTTTGCTTGAACATTAAATGCCTCCAAATGGTATTTAATTCACTTCCCGGGCCCCTGGAAGCATGAAAATCACTTTAAACATGCTTATTTTAGCTCTAAAACTGATGATCTACCTACAAATGTGAACTGACGTTCAAAAATAAAACATTTGCAAACGGACCATTTTTCACCTTTCTGAAGCATGACGTAATGGGGGGGTGTTATCTCTTTTGTCAAAAATCACCTGTTTTTGCTTGAACATTAAATGCCTCCAAATGGTATTTAATTCACTTCCCGGGGTGAAGAAACACTTTTTGAGACCTCAGAGTGAGTAAATTGGCCATTTTCATGCACTTTTAACCATTCCACAAATCTTGTGTTTTGGGCCCCTGGAAGCATGAAAATCACTTTAAACATGCTAATTTTAGCTCTAAAATTGATGATCTACCTACAAATGTGAACTGACGTTAAAAAATAAAACATTTGAAAATGGACCATTTGTCACCTTTATGCAGCATGACGTAATGGGGGGGTGTTATCTCTTTTGTTAAAAATCACCTGTTTTTGCTTGAACATTAAATGCCTCCAAATGGTATTTAATTCACTTCCCGGGCCCCTGGAAGCATGAAAATCACTTTAAACATGCTAATTTTAGCTCTAAAACTGATGATCTACCTACAAATGTGAACTGACGTTCAAAAATAAAACATTTGAAAACAGACCATTTTTCACCTTTCTGCAGAATGACGTAATGGGGGGGGGTGTTATCTCTTTTGTCAAAAATCACCTGTTTTTGCTTGAACATTAAATGCCTCCAAATGGTATTTAATTCACTTCCCGGGCCCCTGGAAGCATGAAAATCACTTTAAACATGCTAATTTTAGCTCTAAAACTGATGATCTACCTACAAATGTGAACTGACTTTCAAAAATAAAACATTTGAAAACGGACAATTTTTCACCTTCCTGAAGCATGACGTAATGGGGGGGTGTTATCTCTTTTGTCAAAAATCACCTGTTTTTGCTTGAACATTAAATGCCTCCAAATGGTATTTAATTCACTTCCCGGGCCCCTGGAAGCATGAAAATCACTTTAAACATGCTAATTTTAGCTCTAAAACGGATGATCTACCTACAAATGTGAACTGACGTTCAAAAATAAAACATTTGAAAACGGACCATTTTTCACCTTTCTGAAGCATAACGTAATGGGGGGTGTTATCTCTTTTGTCAAAAATCACCTGTTTTTGCTTGAACATTAAATGCCTCCAAATGGTATTTCATTCACTTCCCGGGCCCCTGGAAGCATGAAAATCACTTTAAACATGCTAATTTTAGCTCTAAAACTGATGATCTACCTACAAATGTGAACTGACTTTCAAAAATAAAACATTTGAAAACGGACAATTTTTCACCTTTCTGAAGCATGACGTAATGGGGGGTGTTATCTCTTTTGTCAAAAATCACCTGTTTTTGCTTGAACATTAAATGCCTCCAAATGGTATTTAATTCACTTCCCGGGCCCCTGGAAGCATGAAAATCACTTTAAACATGCTAATTTTAGCTCTAAAACTGATGATCTACCTACAAATGTGAACTGACGTTCAAAAATAAAACATTTGAAAACGGACCATTTTTCACCTTTCTGAAGCATGACGTAATGGAGGGGGTGTTATCTCTTTTGTCAAAAATCACCTGTTTTTGCTTGAACATTAAATGCCTCCAAATGGTTTAATTCACTTCCCGGGGTGAAGAAACACTTTTTGAGACCTCAGAGTGAGTAAATTGGCCATTTTCATGCACTTTTAACCATTTCACAAATCTTGTGTTTTGGGCCCCTGGAAGCATGAAAATCACTTTAAACAGGCTAATTTTAGCTTTAAAACTGATGATCTACCTACAAATGTGAACTGACGTTAAAAAATAAAACATTTGAAAACGGACCATTTTTCACCTTTCTGCAGCATGACGTAATGGGGGGGTGTTATCTCTTTTGTCAAAAATCACCTGTTTTTGCTTGAACATGAAATGCCTCCAAATGGTATTTAATTCACTTCCCGGGCCCCTGGAAGCATGAAAATCACTTTCAACATGCTAATTTTAGCTCTAAAACTGATGATCTACCTACAAATGTGAACTGACGTTCAAAAATAAAACATTTGAAAACGGACCATTTTTCACCTTTCTGAAGCATGACGTAATGGGGGGGTGTTATCTCTTTTGTCAAAAATCACCTGTTTTTGCTTGAACATTAAATGCCTCCAAATGGTATTTAATTCACTTCCCGGGGTGAAGAAACACTTTTTGAGACCTCAGAGTGAGTAAATTGGCCATTATCATGCACTTTTAACCATGTCACAAATCTTGTGTTTTGGGCCCCTGGAAGCATGAAAATCACTTTAAACATGCTAATTTTAGCTCTAAAACTGATGATCTACCTACAAATGTGAACTGACGTTAAAAAATAAAACATTTGAAAACGGACCATTTTTCACCTTTCTGCAGCATGACGTAATGGGGGGGTGTTATCTCTTTTGTCAAAAATCACGTGTTTTTGCTTGAACATTAAATGCCTCCAAATGGTATTGAATTCACTTCCCGGGGTGAAGAAACACTTTTTGAGACCTCAGAGTGAGTAAATTGGCCATTTTCATGCACTTTTAACCACTTCACAAATCTTGTGTTTTGGGCCCCTGGAAGCATGAAAATCACTTTAAACATGCTAATTTTAGCTCTAAAACTGATGATCTACCTACAAATGTGAACTGACGTTAAAAAATAAAACATTTGAAAACGGACCATTTTTCACCTTTCTGCAGCATGACGTAATGGGGGGGTGTTATCTCTTTTGTCAAAAATCACCTGTTTTTGCTTGAACATTAAATGCCTCCAAATGGTATTTAATTCACTTCCCGGGCCCCTGGAAGCATGAAAATCACTTTAAACATGCTAATTTTAGCTCTAAAACTGATGATCTACCTACAAATGTGAACTGACGTTAAAAAATAAAACATTTGAAAATGGACAATTTTTCACCTTTCTGAAGCATGACGTAATGGGGGTGTGTTATCTCTTTTGTCAAAAATCACCTGTTTTTGCTTGAACATTAAATGCCTCCAAATGGTATCTAATTCACTTCCCGGGCCCCTGGAAGCATGAAAATCACTTTAAACATGCTAATTTTAGCTCTAAAACTGATGATCTACCTACAAATGTGAACTGACGTTCAAAAATAGAACATTTGAAAACTGACCATTTTTCACCTTTCTGAAGCATGACGTAATGGTGGGGTGTTATCTCTTTTGTCAAAAATCACCTGTTTTTGCTTGAACATTAAATGCCTCCAAATGGTATTTAATTCACTTCCCGGGCCCCTGGAAGCATGAAAATCACTTTAAACATGCTAATTTTATCTCTAAAACTGATGATCTACCTACAAATGTGAACTGACGTTCAAAAATAAAACATTTGAAAACGGACCATTTTTCACCTTTTGAAGCATGACGTAATGGGGGGGTGTTATCTCTTTTGTCAAAAATCACCTGTTTTTGCTTGAACATTAAATGCCTCCAAATGGTATTTAATTCACTTCCCGGGCCCCTGGAAGCATGAAAATCACTTTAAACATGCTAATTTTAGCTCTAAAACTGATGATCTACCTACAAATGTGAACTGACGTTCAAAAATAAAACATTTGAAAACGGACCATTTTTCACCTTTCTGAAGCATGACGTAATGGGGGGTGTTATCTCTTTTGTCAAAAATCACCTGTTTTTGCTTGAACATTAAATGCCTCCAATTGGTATTTAATTCACATCCCGGGGTGAAGAAACACTTTTTGAGACCTCAGAGTGAGTAAATTGGCCATTTTCATGCACTTTTAACCATTTCACAAATCTTGTGTTTTGGGCCCCTGGAAGCATGAAAATCACTTTAAACATGCTAATTTTAGCTCTAAAACTGATGATCTACCTACAAATGTGAACTGACGTTAAAAAATAAAACATTTGAAAACGGACCATTTTTCACCTTTCTGCAGCATGACGTAATGGGGGGGTGTTATCTCTTTTGTCAAAAATCACCTGTTTTTGCTTGAACATTAAATGCCTCCAAATGGTATTTAATTCACTTCCCGGGGTGAAGAAACACTTTTTGAGACCTCAGAGTGAGTAAATTGGCCATTTTAATGCACTTTTAACCATTCCACAAATCTTGTGTTTTGGGCCCCTGGAAGCATGAAAATCACTTTAAACATGCTAATTTTAGCTCTAAAATTGATGATCTACCTACAAATGTGAACTGACGTTAAAAAATAAAACATTTGAAAACGGACCATTTTTCACCTTTCTGCAGCATGACGTAATGGGGGGGTGTCATCTCTTTTGTTAAAAATCACCTGTTTTTGCTTGAACATTAAATGCCTCCAAATGGTATTTAATTCACTTCGCGGGCCCCTGGAAGCATGAAAATCACTTTAAACATGCTAATTTTAGCTCTAAAACTGATGATCTACCTACAAATGTGAACTGACGTTCAAAAATAAAACATTTGAAAACGGACCATTTTTCACCTTTCTGAAGCATGACCCTTTTGTCAAAAATCACCTGTTTTTGCTTGAACATTAAATGCCTCCAAATGGTATTTAATTCACTTCCCGGGCCCCTGGAAGCATGAAAATCACTTTAAACATGCTAATTTTAGCTCTAAAACTGATGATCTACCTACAAATGTGAACTGACGTTCAAAAATAAAACATTTGCAAACGGACCATTTTTCACCTTTCTGAAGCATGACGTAATGGGGGGGTGTTATCTCTTTTGTCAAAAATCACCTGTTTTTGCTTGAACATTAAATGCCTCCAAATGGTATTTAATTCACTTCCCGGGGTGAAGAAACACTTTTTGAGACCTCAGAGTGAGTAAATTGGCCATTTTCATGCACTTTTAACCATGTCACAAATCTTGTGTTTTGGGCCCCTGGAAGCATGAAAATCACTTTAAACATGCTAATTTTAGCTCTAAAACTGATGATCTACCTACAAATGTGAACTGACGTTAAAAAATAAAACATTTGAAAACGGACCATTTTTCACCTTTCTGCAGCATGACGTATTGGGGGGGTGTTATCTCTTTTGTCAAAAATCACGTGTTTTTGCTTGAACATTAAATGCCTCCAAATGGTATTGAATTCACTTCCCGGGGTGAAGAAACACTTTTTGAGACCTCAGAGTGAGTAAATTGGCCATTTTCATGCACTTTTAACCATTCCACAAATCTTGTGTTTTGGGCCCCGGGAAGCATGAAAATCACTTTAAACATGCTAATTTTATCTCTAAAATTGATGATCTACCTACAAATGTGAACTGACGTTAAAAAATAAAACATTTGAAAACGGACCATTTTTCACCTTTCTGCAGCATGACGTAATGGGGGGGTGTTATCTCTTTTGTTAAAAATCACCTGTTTTTGCTTGAACATTAAATGCCTCCAAATGGTATTTAATTCACTTCGCGGGCCCCTGGAAGCATGAAAATCACTTTAAACATGCTAATTTTAGCTCTAAAACTGATGATCTACCTACAAATGTGAACTGACTTTCAAAAATAAAACATTTGAAAACGGACAATTTTTCACCTTTCTGAAGCATGACGTAATGGGGGGTGTTATCTCTTTTGTCAAAAATCACCTGTTTTTGCTTGAACATTAAATGCCTCCAAATGGTATTTAATTCACTTCCCGGGCCCCTGGAAGCATGAAAATCACTTTAAACATGCTAATTTTAGCTCTAAAACTGATGATCTACCTACAAATGTGAACTGACGTTCAAAAATAAAACATTTGAAAACGGACCATTTTTCACCTTTCTGAAGCATGACGTAATGGGGGGGGTGTTATCTCTTTTGTCAAAAATCACCTGTTTTTGCTTGAACATTAAATGCCTCCAAATGGTTTAATTCACTTCCCGGGGTGAAGAAACACTTTTTGAGACCTCAGAGTGAGTAAATTGGCCATTTTCATGCACTTTTAACCATTTCACAAATCTTGTGTTTTGGGCCCCTGGAAGCATGCAAATCACTTTAAACATGCTAATTTTAGCTTTAAAACTGATGATCTACCTACAAATGTGAACTGACGTTAAAAAATAAAACATTTGAAAACGGACCATTTTTCACCTTTCTGCAGCATGACGTAATGGGGGGGTGTTATCTCTTTTGTCAAAAATCACCTGTTTTTGCTTGAACATGAAATGCCTCCAAATGGTATTTAATTCACTTCCCGGGCCCCTGGAAGCATGAAAATCACTTTCAACATGCTAATTTTAGCTCTAAAACTGATGATCTACCTACAAATGTGAACTGACGTTCAAAAATAAAACATTTGAAAACGGACCATTTTTCACCTTTCTGAAGCATGACGTAATGGGGGGGTGTTATCTCTTTTGTCAAAAATCACCTGTTTTTGCTTGAACATTAAATGCCTCCAAATGGTATTTAATTCACTTCCCGGGGTGAAGAAACACTTTTTGAGACCTCAGAGTGAGTAAATTGGCCATTTTCATGCACTTTTAACCATGTCACAAATCTTGTGTTTTGGGCCCCTGGAAGCATGAAAATCACTTTAAACATGCTAATTTTAGCTCTAAAACTGATGATCTACCTACAAATGTGAACTGACGTTAAAAAATAAAACATTTGAAAACGGACCATTTTTCACCTTTCTGCAGCATGACGTAATGGGGGGGTGTTATCTCTTTTGTTAAAAATCACCTGTTTTTTCTTGAACATTAAATGCCTCCAAATGGTATTTAATTCACTTCCCGGGCCCCTGGAAGCATGAAAATCACTTTAAACATGCTAATTTTAGCTCTAAAACTGATGATCTACCTACAAATGTGAACTGACGTTAAAAAATAAAACATTTGAAAACGGACAATTTTTCACCTTTCTGAAGCATGACGTAATGGGGGTGTGTTATCTCTTTTGTCAAAAATCACCTGTTTTTGCTTGAACATTAAATGCCTCCAAATGGTATCTAATTCACTTCCTGGGCCCCTGGAAGCATGAAAATCACTTTAAACATGCTAATTTTAGCTCTAAAACTGATGATCTACCTACAAATGTGAACTGACGTTCAAAAATAAAACATTTGAAAACTGACCATTTTTCACCTTTCTGAAGCATGACGTAATGGTGGGGTGTTATCTCTTTTGTCAAAAATCACCTGTTTTTGCTTGAACATTAAATGCCTCCAAATGGTATTTAATTCACTTCCCGGGCCCCTGGAAGCATGAAAATCACTTTAAACATGCTAATTTTAGCTCTAAAACTGATGATCTACCTACAAATGTGAACTGACGTTAAAACATAAAACATTTGAAAACGGACCATTTTTCACCTTTCTGCAGCATGACGTAATGGGGGGGTGTTATCTCTTTTGTCAAAAATCACCTGTTTTTGCTTGAACATTAAATGCCTCCAAATGGTATTTAATTCACTTCCCCGGCCCCTGGAAGCATGAAAATCACTTTCAACATGCTAATTTTAGCTCTGAAACTGATGATCTACCTACAAATGTGAACTGACGTTCAAAAATAAAACATTTGAAAACGGACCATTTTTCACCTTTCTGAAGCATGACGTAATGGGGGGGGTGTTATCTCTTTTGTCAAAAATCACCTGTTTTTGCTTGAACATTAAATGCCTCCAAATGGTATTTAATTCACTTCCCGGGGTGAAGAAACACTTTTTGAGACCTCAGAGTGAGTAAATTGGCCATTTTCATGCACTTTTAACCATTCCACAAATCTTGTGTTTTGGGCCCCTGGAAGCATGAAAATCACTTTAAACATGCTAATTTTAGCTCTAAAACTGATGATCTACCTACAAATGTGAACTGACGTTAAAAAATTAAACATTTGAAAACGGACCATTTTTCACCTTTCTGCAGCATGACGTAATGGGGGGGTGTTATCTCTTTTGTCAAAAATCACCTGTTTTTGCTTGAACATTAAATGCCTCCAAATGGTATTTAATTCACTTCCCGGGGTGAAGAAACACTTTTTGAGACCTCAGAGTGAGTAAATTGGCCATTTTCATGCACTTTTAACCATTCCACAAATCTTGTGTTTTGGGCCCCTGGAAGCATGAAAATCACTTTAAACATGCTAATTTTAGCTCTAAAATTGATGATCTACCTACAAATGTGAACTGACGTTAAAAAATAAAACATTTGAAAACGGACCATTTTTCACCTTTCTGCAGCATGACGTAATGGGGGGGGTGTTATCTCTTTTGTTAAAAATCACCTGTTTTTGCTTGAACATTAAATGCCTCCAAATGGTATTTAATTCACTTCCCGGGCCCCTGGAAGCATGAAAATCACTTTAAACATGCTAATTTTAGCTCTAAAACTGATGATCTACCTACAAATGTGAACTGACGTTCAAAAATAAAACATTTGAAAACGGACCATTTTTCACCTTTCTGAAGCATGACGTAATGGGGGGGGTGTTATCCCTTTTGTCAAAAATCACCTGTTTTTGCTTGAACATTAAATGCCTCCAAATGGTATTTAATTCACTTCCCGGGCCCCTGGAAGCATGAAAATCACTTTAAACATGCTTATTTTAGCTCTAAAACTGATGATCTACCTACAAATGTGAACTGACGTTCAAAAATAAAACATTTGAAAACGGACCATTTTTCACCTTTCTGAAGCATGACGTAATGGGGGGGTGTTATCTCTTTTGTCAAAAATTACCTGTTTTTGCTTGAACATTAAATGCCTCCAAATGGTATTTAATTCACTTCCCGGGGTGAAGAAACACTTTTTGAGACCTCAGAGTGAGTAAATTGGCCATTTTCATGCACTTTTAACCATTCCACAAATCTTGTGTTTTGGGCCCCTGGAAGCATGAAAATCACTTTAAACATGCAAATTTTAGCTCCAAAATTGATGATCTCCCTACAAATGTAAACTGACGTTAAAAAATAAAACATTTGAAAACGGACAATTTTTCACCTTTCTGCAGCATGACGTAATGGGGGGTGTTATCTCTTTTGTTAAAAATCACCTGTTTTTGCTTGAACATTAAATGCCTCCAAATGGTATTTAATTCACTTCCCGGGCCCCTGGAAGCATGAAAATCACTTTAAACATGCTAATTTTACCTCTAAAACTGATGATCTACCTACAAATGTGAGCTGACGTTCAAAAATAAAACATTTGAAAACGGACCATTTTTCACCTTTCTGAAGCATGACGTAATGGGGGGGTGTTATCCCTTTTGTCAAAAATCACCTGTTTTTGCTTGAACATTAAATGCCTCCAAATGGTATTAAATTCACTTCCCGGGCCCCTGGAAGCATGAAAATCACTTTAAACATGCTTATTTTAGCTCTAAAACTGATGATCTACCTACAAATGTGAACTGACGTTCAAAAATAAAACATTTGAAAACGGACCATTTTTCACCTTTCTGAAGCATGACGTAATGGGGGGTGTTATCTCTTTTGTCAAAAATCACCTGTTTTTGCTTGAACATTAAATGCCTCCAAATGGTATTTAATTCACTTCCCGGGGTGAAGAAACACTTTTTGAGACCTCAGAGTGAGTAAATTGGCCATTTTCATGCACTTTTAACCATTTCACAAATCTTGTGTTTTGGGCCCCTGGAAGCATGAAAATCACTTTAAACATGCTAATTTTAGCTCTAAAACTGATGATCTACCTACAAATGTGAACTGACGTTAAAAAATAAAACATTTGAAAACGGACCATTTTTCACCTTTCTGCAGCATGACGTAATGGGGGGGTGTTATCTCTTTTGTCAAAAATCACCTGTTTTTGCTTGAACATTAAATGCCTCCAAATGGTATTTAATTCACTTCCCGGGCGCCTGGAAGCATGAAAATCACTTTAAACATGCTAATTTTAGCTCTAAAACTGATGATCTACCTACAAATGTGAACTGACGTTAAAAAATAAAACATTTGAAAATGGACCATTTGTCACCTTTATGCAGCATGACGTAATGGGGGGGTGTTATCTCTTTTGTTAAAAATCACCTGTTTTTGCTTGAACATTAAATGCCTCCAAATGGTATTTAATTCACTTCCCGGGCCCCTGGAAGCATGAAAATCACTTTAAACATGCTAATTTTAGCTCTAAAACTGATGATCTACCTACAAATGTGAACTGACGTTCAAAAATAAAACATTTGAAAACAGACCATTTTTCACCTTTCTGCAGAATGACGTAATGGGGGGGGGTGTTATCTCTTTTGTCAAAAATCACCTGTTTTTGCTTGAACATTAAATGCCTCCAAATGGTATTTAATTCACTTCCCGGGCCCCTGGAAGCATGAAAATCACTTTAAACATGCTAATTTTAGCTCTAAAACTGATGATCTACCTACAAATGTGAACTGACTTTCAAAAATAAAACATTTGAAAACGGACAATTTTTCACCTTCCTGAAGCATGACGTAATGGGGGGGTGTTATCTCTTTTGTCAAAAATCACCTGTTTTTGCTTGAACATTAAATGCCTCCAAATGGTATTTAATTCACTTCCCGGGCCCCTGGAAGCATGAAAATCACTTTAAACATGCTAATTTTAGCTCTAAAACGGATGATCTACCTACAAATGTGAACTGACGTTCAAAAATAAAACATTTGAAAACGGACCATTTTTCACCTTTCTGAAGCATAACGTAATGGGGGGTGTTATCTCTTTTGTCAAAAATCACCTGTTTTTGCTTGAACATTAAATGCCTCCAAATGGTATTTCATTCACTTCCCGGGCCCCTGGAAGCATAAAAATCACTTTAAACATGCTAATTTTAGCTCTAAAACTGATGATCTACCTACAAATGTGAACTGACTTTCAAAAATAAAACATTTGAAAACGGACAATTTTTCACCTTTCTGAAGCATGACGTAATGGGGGGTGTTATCTCTTTTGTCAAAAATCACCTGTTTTTGCTTGAACATTAAATGCCTCCAAATGGTATTTAATTCACTTCCCGGGCCCCTGGAAGCATGAAAATCACTTTAAACATGCTAATTTTAGCTCTAAAACTGATGATCTACCTACAAATGTGAACTGACGTTCAAAAATAAAACATTTGAAAACGGACCATTTTTCACCTTTCTGAAGCATGACGTAATGGAGGGGGTGTTATCTCTTTTGTCAAAAATCACCTGTTTTTGCTTGAACATTAAATGCCTCCAAATGGTTTAATTCACTTCCCGGGGTGAAGAAACACTTTTTGAGACCTCAGAGTGAGTAAATTGGCCATTTTCATGCACTTTTAACCATTTCACAAATCTTGTGTTTTGGGCCCCTGGAAGCATGAAAATCACTTTAAACAGGCTAATTTTAGCTTTAAAACTGATGATCTACCTACAAATGTGAACTGACGTTAAAAAATAAAACATTTGAAAACGGACCATTTTTCACCTTTCTGCAGCATGACGTAATGGGGGGGTGTTATCTCTTTTGTCAAAAATCACCTGTTTTTGCTTGAACATGAAATGCCTCCAAATGGTATTTAATTCACTTCCCGGGCCCCTGGAAGCATGAAAATCACTTTCAACATGCTAATTTTAGCTCTAAAACTGATGATCTACCTACAAATGTGAACTGACGTTCAAAAATAAAACATTTGAAAACGGACCATTTTTCACCTTTCTGAAGCATGACGTAATGGGGGGGTGTTATCTCTTTTGTCAAAAATCACCTGTTTTTGCTTGAACATTAAATGCCTCCAAATGGTATTTAATTCACTTCCCGGGGTGAAGAAACACTTTTTGAGACCTCAGAGTGAGTAAATTGGCCATTATCATGCACTTTTAACCATGTCACAAATCTTGTGTTTTGGGCCCCTGGAAGCATGAAAATCACTTTAAACATGCTAATTTTAGCTCTAAAACTGATGATCTACCTACAAATGTGAACTGACGTTAAAAAATAAAACATTTGAAAACGGACCATTTTTCACCTTTCTGCAGCATGACGTAATGGGGGGGTGTTATCTCTTTTGTCAAAAATCACGTGTTTTTGCTTGAACATTAAATGCCTCCAAATGGTATTGAATTCACTTCCCGGGGTGAAGAAACACTTTTTGAGACCTCAGAGTGAGTAAATTGGCCATTTTCATGCACTTTTAACCACTTCACAAATCTTGTGTTTTGGGCCCCTGGAAGCATGAAAATCACTTTAAACATGCTAATTTTAGCTCTAAAACTGATGATCTACCTACAAATGTGAACTGACGTTAAAAAATAAAACATTTGAAAACGGACCATTTTTCACCTTTCTGCAGCATGACGTAATGGGGGGGTGTTATCTCTTTTGTCAAAAATCACCTGTTTTTGCTTGAACATTAAATGCCTCCAAATGGTATTTAATTCACTTCCCGGGCCCCTGGAAGCATGAAAATCACTTTAAACATGCTAATTTTAGCTCTAAAACTGATGATCTACCTACAAATGTGAACTGACGTTAAAAAATAAAACATTTGAAAATGGACAATTTTTCACCTTTCTGAAGCATGACGTAATGGGGGTGTGTTATCTCTTTTGTCAAAAATCACCTGTTTTTGCTTGAACATTAAATGCCTCCAAATGGTATCTAATTCACTTCCCGGGCCCCTGGAAGCATGAAAATCACTTTAAACATGCTAATTTTAGCTCTAAAACTGATGATCTACCTACAAATGTGAACTGACGTTCAAAAATAGAACATTTGAAAACTGACCATTTTTCACCTTTCTGAAGCATGACGTAATGGTGGGGTGTTATCTCTTTTGTCAAAAATCACCTGTTTTTGCTTGAACATTAAATGCCTCCAAATGGTATTTAATTCACTTCCCGGGCCCCTGGAAGCATGAAAATCACTTTAAACATGCTAATTTTATCTCTAAAACTGATGATCTACCTACAAATGTGAACTGACGTTCAAAAATAAAACATTTGAAAACGGACCATTTTTCACCTTTCTGCAGCATGACGTAATGGGGGGGTGTTATCTCTTTTGTCAAAAATCACCTGTTTTTGCTTGAACATTAAATGCCTCCAAATGGTATTTAATTCACTTCCCCGGCCCCTGGAAGCATGAAAATCACTTTCAACATGCTAATTTTAGCTCTGAAACTGATGATCTACCTACAAATGTGAACTGACGTTCAAAAATAAAACATTTGAAAACGGACCATTTTTCACCTTTCTGAAGCATGACGTAATGGGGGGGGTGTTATCTCTTTTGTCAAAAATCACCTGTTTTTGCTTGAACATTAAATGCCTCCAAATGGTATTTAATTCACTTCCCGGGGTGAAGAAACACTTTTTGAGACCTCAGAGTGAGTAAATTGGCCATTTTCATGCACTTTTAACCATTCCACAAATCTTGTGTTTTGGGCCCCTGGAAGCATGAAAATCACTTTAAACATGCTAATTTTAGCTCTAAAACTGATGATCTACCTACAAATGTGAACTGACGTTAAAAAATTAAACATTTGAAAACGGACCATTTTTCACCTTTCTGCAGCATGACGTAATGGGGGGGTGTTATCTCTTTTGTCAAAAATCACCTGTTTTTGCTTGAACATTAAATGCCTCCAAATGGTATTTAATTCACTTCCCGGGGTGAAGAAACACTTTTTGAGACCTCAGAGTGAGTAAATTGGCCATTTTCATGCACTTTTAACCATTCCACAAATCTTGTGTTTTGGGCCCCTGGAAGCATGAAAATCACTTTAAACATGCTAATTTTAGCTCTAAAATTGATGATCTACCTACAAATGTGAACTGACGTTAAAAAATAAAACATTTGAAAACGGACCATTTTTCACCTTTCTGCAGCATGACGTAATGGGGGGGGTGTTATCTCTTTTGTTAAAAATCACCTGTTTTTGCTTGAACATTAAATGCCTCCAAATGGTATTTAATTCACTTCCCGGGCCCCTGGAAGCATGAAAATCACTTTAAACATGCTAATTTTAGCTCTAAAACTGATGATCTACCTACAAATGTGAACTGACGTTCAAAAATAAAACATTTGAAAACGGACCATTTTTCACCTTTCTGAAGCATGACGTAATGGGGGGGGTGTTATCCCTTTTGTCAAAAATCACCTGTTTTTGCTTGAACATTAAATGCCTCCAAATGGTATTTAATTCACTTCCCGGGCCCCTGGAAGCATGAAAATCACTTTAAACATGCTTATTTTAGCTCTAAAACTGATGATCTACCTACAAATGTGAACTGACGTTCAAAAATAAAACATTTGAAAACGGACCATTTTTCACCTTTCTGAAGCATGACGTAATGGGGGGGTGTTATCTCTTTTGTCAAAAATTACCTGTTTTTGCTTGAACATTAAATGCCTCCAAATGGTATTTAATTCACTTCCCGGGGTGAAGAAACACTTTTTGAGACCTCAGAGTGAGTAAATTGGCCATTTTCATGCACTTTTAACCATTCCACAAATCTTGTGTTTTGGGCCCCTGGAAGCATGAAAATCACTTTAAACATGCAAATTTTAGCTCCAAAATTGATGATCTCCCTACAAATGTAAACTGACGTTAAAAAATAAAACATTTGAAAACGGACAATTTTTCACCTTTCTGCAGCATGACGTAATGGGGGGTGTTATCTCTTTTGTTAAAAATCACCTGTTTTTGCTTGAACATTAAATGCCTCCAAATGGTATTTAATTCACTTCCCGGGCCCCTGGAAGCATGAAAATCACTTTAAACATGCTAATTTTACCTCTAAAACTGATGATCTACCTACAAATGTGAGCTGACGTTCAAAAATAAAACATTTGAAAACGGACCATTTTTCACCTTTCTGAAGCATGACGTAATGGGGGGGTGTTATCCCTTTTGTCAAAAATCACCTGTTTTTGCTTGAACATTAAATGCCTCCAAATGGTATTAAATTCACTTCCCGGGCCCCTGGAAGCATGAAAATCACTTTAAACATGCTTATTTTAGCTCTAAAACTGATGATCTACCTACAAATGTGAACTGACGTTCAAAAATAAAACATTTGAAAACGGACCATTTTTCACCTTTCTGAAGCATGACGTAATGGGGGGTGTTATCTCTTTTGTCAAAAATCACCTGTTTTTGCTTGAACATTAAATGCCTCCAAATGGTATTTAATTCACTTCCCGGGGTGAAGAAACACTTTTTGAGACCTCAGAGTGAGTAAATTGGCCATTTTCATGCACTTTTAACCATTTCACAAATCTTGTGTTTTGGGCCCCTGGAAGCATGAAAATCACTTTAAACATGCTAATTTTAGCTCTAAAACTGATGATCTACCTACAAATGTGAACTGACGTTAAAAAATAAAACATTTGAAAACGGACCATTTTTCACCTTTCTGCAGCATGACGTAATGGGGGGGTGTTATCTCTTTTGTCAAAAATCACCTGTTTTTGCTTGAACATTAAATGCCTCCAAATGGTATTTAATTCACTTCCCGGGCGCCTGGAAGCATGAAAATCACTTTAAACATGCTAATTTTAGCTCTAAAACTGATGATCTACCTACAAATGTGAACTGACGTTAAAAAATAAAACATTTGAAAATGGACCATTTGTCACCTTTATGCAGCATGACGTAATGGGGGGGTGTTATCTCTTTTGTTAAAAATCACCTGTTTTTGCTTGAACATTAAATGCCTCCAAATGGTATTTAATTCACTTCCCGGGCCCCTGGAAGCATGAAAATCACTTTAAACATGCTAATTTTAGCTCTAAAACTGATGATCTACCTACAAATGTGAACTGACGTTCAAAAATAAAACATTTGAAAACAGACCATTTTTCACCTTTCTGCAGAATGACGTAATGGGGGGGGGTGTTATCTCTTTTGTCAAAAATCACCTGTTTTTGCTTGAACATTAAATGCCTCCAAATGGTATTTAATTCACTTCCCGGGCCCCTGGAAGCATGAAAATCACTTTAAACATGCTAATTTTAGCTCTAAAACTGATGATCTACCTACAAATGTGAACTGACTTTCAAAAATAAAACATTTGAAAACGGACAATTTTTCACCTTCCTGAAGCATGACGTAATGGGGGGGTGTTATCTCTTTTGTCAAAAATCACCTGTTTTTGCTTGAACATTAAATGCCTCCAAATGGTATTTAATTCACTTCCCGGGCCCCTGGAAGCATGAAAATCACTTTAAACATGCTAATTTTAGCTCTAAAACGGATGATCTACCTACAAATGTGAACTGACGTTCAAAAATAAAACATTTGAAAACGGACCATTTTTCACCTTTCTGAAGCATAACGTAATGGGGGGTGTTATCTCTTTTGTCAAAAATCACCTGTTTTTGCTTGAACATTAAATGCCTCCAAATGGTATTTCATTCACTTCCCGGGCCCCTGGAAGCATAAAAATCACTTTAAACATGCTAATTTTAGCTCTAAAACTGATGATCTACCTACAAATGTGAACTGACTTTCAAAAATAAAACATTTGAAAACGGACAATTTTTCACCTTTCTGAAGCATGACGTAATGGGGGGTGTTATCTCTTTTGTCAAAAATCACCTGTTTTTGCTTGAACATTAAATGCCTCCAAATGGTATTTAATTCACTTCCCGGGCCCCTGGAAGCATGAAAATCACTTTAAACATGCTAATTTTAGCTCTAAAACTGATGATCTACCTACAAATGTGAACTGACGTTCAAAAATAAAACATTTGAAAACGGACCATTTTTCACCTTTCTGAAGCATGACGTAATGGAGGGGGTGTTATCTCTTTTGTCAAAAATCACCTGTTTTTGCTTGAACATTAAATGCCTCCAAATGGTTTAATTCACTTCCCGGGGTGAAGAAACACTTTTTGAGACCTCAGAGTGAGTAAATTGGCCATTTTCATGCACTTTTAACCATTTCACAAATCTTGTGTTTTGGGCCCCTGGAAGCATGAAAATCACTTTAAACAGGCTAATTTTAGCTTTAAAACTGATGATCTACCTACAAATGTGAACTGACGTTAAAAAATAAAACATTTGAAAACGGACCATTTTTCACCTTTCTGCAGCATGACGTAATGGGGGGGTGTTATCTCTTTTGTCAAAAATCACCTGTTTTTGCTTGAACATGAAATGCCTCCAAATGGTATTTAATTCACTTCCCGGGCCCCTGGAAGCATGAAAATCACTTTCAACATGCTAATTTTAGCTCTAAAACTGATGATCTACCTACAAATGTGAACTGACGTTCAAAAATAAAACATTTGAAAACGGACCATTTTTCACCTTTCTGAAGCATGACGTAATGGGGGGGTGTTATCTCTTTTGTCAAAAATCACCTGTTTTTGCTTGAACATTAAATGCCTCCAAATGGTATTTAATTCACTTCCCGGGGTGAAGAAACACTTTTTGAGACCTCAGAGTGAGTAAATTGGCCATTATCATGCACTTTTAACCATGTCACAAATCTTGTGTTTTGGGCCCCTGGAAGCATGAAAATCACTTTAAACATGCTAATTTTAGCTCTAAAACTGATGATCTACCTACAAATGTGAACTGACGTTAAAAAATAAAACATTTGAAAACGGACCATTTTTCACCTTTCTGCAGCATGACGTAATGGGGGGGTGTTATCTCTTTTGTCAAAAATCACGTGTTTTTGCTTGAACATTAAATGCCTCCAAATGGTATTGAATTCACTTCCCGGGGTGAAGAAACACTTTTTGAGACCTCAGAGTGAGTAAATTGGCCATTTTCATGCACTTTTAACCACTTCACAAATCTTGTGTTTTGGGCCCCTGGAAGCATGAAAATCACTTTAAACATGCTAATTTTAGCTCTAAAACTGATGATCTACCTACAAATGTGAACTGACGTTAAAAAATAAAACATTTGAAAACGGACCATTTTTCACCTTTCTGCAGCATGACGTAATGGGGGGGTGTTATCTCTTTTGTCAAAAATCACCTGTTTTTGCTTGAACATTAAATGCCTCCAAATGGTATTTAATTCACTTCCCGGGCCCCTGGAAGCATGAAAATCACTTTAAACATGCTAATTTTAGCTCTAAAACTGATGATCTACCTACAAATGTGAACTGACGTTAAAAAATAAAACATTTGAAAATGGACAATTTTTCACCTTTCTGAAGCATGACGTAATGGGGGTGTGTTATCTCTTTTGTCAAAAATCACCTGTTTTTGCTTGAACATTAAATGCCTCCAAATGGTATCTAATTCACTTCCCGGGCCCCTGGAAGCATGAAAATCACTTTAAACATGCTAATTTTAGCTCTAAAACTGATGATCTACCTACAAATGTGAACTGACGTTCAAAAATAGAACATTTGAAAACTGACCATTTTTCACCTTTCTGAAGCATGACGTAATGGTGGGGTGTTATCTCTTTTGTCAAAAATCACCTGTTTTTGCTTGAACATTAAATGCCTCCAAATGGTATTTAATTCACTTCCCGGGCCCCTGGAAGCATGAAAATCACTTTAAACATGCTAATTTTATCTCTAAAACTGATGATCTACCTACAAATGTGAACTGACGTTCAAAAATAAAACATTTGAAAACGGACCATTTTTCACCTTTTGAAGCATGACGTAATGGGGGGGTGTTATCTCTTTTGTCAAAAATCACCTGTTTTTGCTTGAACATTAAATGCCTCCAAATGGTATTTAATTCACTTCCCGGGCCCCTGGAAGCATGAAAATCACTTTAAACATGCTAATTTTAGCTCTAAAACTGATGATCTACCTACAAATGTGAACTGACGTTCAAAAATAAAACATTTGAAAACGGACCATTTTTCACCTTTCTGAAGCATGACGTAATGGGGGGTGTTATCTCTTTTGTCAAAAATCACCTGTTTTTGCTTGAACATTAAATGCCTCCAATTGGTATTTAATTCACATCCCGGGGTGAAGAAACACTTTTTGAGACCTCAGAGTGAGTAAATTGGCCATTTTCATGCACTTTTAACCATTTCACAAATCTTGTGTTTTGGGCCCCTGGAAGCATGAAAATCACTTTAAACATGCTAATTTTAGCTCTAAAACTGATGATCTACCTACAAATGTGAACTGACGTTAAAAAATAAAACATTTGAAAACGGACCATTTTTCACCTTTCTGCAGCATGACGTAATGGGGGGGTGTTATCTCTTTTGTCAAAAATCACCTGTTTTTGCTTGAACATTAAATGCCTCCAAATGGTATTTAATTCACTTCCCGGGGTGAAGAAACACTTTTTGAGACCTCAGAGTGAGTAAATTGGCCATTTTAATGCACTTTTAACCATTCCACAAATCTTGTGTTTTGGGCCCCTGGAAGCATGAAAATCACTTTAAACATGCTAATTTTAGCTCTAAAATTGATGATCTACCTACAAATGTGAACTGACGTTAAAAAATAAAACATTTGAAAACGGACCATTTTTCACCTTTCTGCAGCATGACGTAATGGGGGGGTGTCATCTCTTTTGTTAAAAATCACCTGTTTTTGCTTGAACATTAAATGCCTCCAAATGGTATTTAATTCACTTCGCGGGCCCCTGGAAGCATGAAAATCACTTTAAACATGCTAATTTTAGCTCTAAAACTGATGATCTACCTACAAATGTGAACTGACGTTCAAAAATAAAACATTTGAAAACGGACCATTTTTCACCTTTCTGAAGCATGACGTAATGGGGGGGTGTTATCCCTTTTGTCAAAAATCACCTGTTTTTGCTTGAACATTAAATGCCTCCAAATGGTATTTAATTCACTTCCCGGGCCCCTGGAAGCATGAAAATCACTTTAAACATGCTAATTTTAGCTCTAAAACTGATGATCTACCTACAAATGTGAACTGACGTTCAAAAATAAAACATTTGCAAACGGACCATTTTTCACCTTTCTGAAGCATGACGTAATGGGGGGGTGTTATCTCTTTTGTCAAAAATCACCTGTTTTTGCTTGAACATTAAATGCCTCCAAATGGTATTTAATTCACTTCCCGGGGTGAAGAAACACTTTTTGAGACCTCAGAGTGAGTAAATTGGCCATTTTCATGCACTTTTAACCATGTCACAAATCTTGTGTTTTGGGCCCCTGGAAGCATGAAAATCACTTTAAACATGCTAATTTTAGCTCTAAAACTGATGATCTACCTACAAATGTGAACTGACGTTAAAAAATAAAACATTTGAAAACGGACCATTTTTCACCTTTCTGCAGCATGACGTATTGGGGGGGTGTTATCTCTTTTGTCAAAAATCACGTGTTTTTGCTTGAACATTAAATGCCTCCAAATGGTATTGAATTCACTTCCCGGGGTGAAGAAACACTTTTTGAGACCTCAGAGTGAGTAAATTGGCCATTTTCATGCACTTTTAACCATTCCACAAATCTTGTGTTTTGGGCCCCGGGAAGCATGAAAATCACTTTAAACATGCTAATTTTATCTCTAAAATTGATGATCTACCTACAAATGTGAACTGACGTTAAAAAATAAAACATTTGAAAACGGACCATTTTTCACCTTTCTGCAGCATGACGTAATGGGGGGGTGTTATCTCTTTTGTTAAAAATCACCTGTTTTTGCTTGAACATTAAATGCCTCCAAATGGTATTTAATTCACTTCGCGGGCCCCTGGAAGCATGAAAATCACTTTAAACATGCTAATTTTAGCTCTAAAACTGATGATCTACCTACAAATGTGAACTGACTTTCAAAAATAAAACATTTGAAAACGGACAATTTTTCACCTTTCTGAAGCATGACGTAATGGGGGGTGTTATCTCTTTTGTCAAAAATCACCTGTTTTTGCTTGAACATTAAATGCCTCCAAATGGTATTTAATTCACTTCCCGGGCCCCTGGAAGCATGAAAATCACTTTAAACATGCTAATTTTAGCTCTAAAACTGATGATCTACCTACAAATGTGAACTGACGTTCAAAAATAAAACATTTGAAAACGGACCATTTTTCACCTTTCTGAAGCATGACGTAATGGGGGGGGTGTTATCTCTTTTGTCAAAAATCACCTGTTTTTGCTTGAACATTAAATGCCTCCAAATGGTTTAATTCACTTCCCGGGGTGAAGAAACACTTTTTGAGACCTCAGAGTGAGTAAATTGGCCATTTTCATGCACTTTTAACCATTTCACAAATCTTGTGTTTTGGGCCCCTGGAAGCATGCAAATCACTTTAAACATGCTAATTTTAGCTTTAAAACTGATGATCTACCTACAAATGTGAACTGACGTTAAAAAATAAAACATTTGAAAACGGACCATTTTTCACCTTTCTGCAGCATGACGTAATGGGGGGGTGTTATCTCTTTTGTCAAAAATCACCTGTTTTTGCTTGAACATGAAATGCCTCCAAATGGTATTTAATTCACTTCCCGGGCCCCTGGAAGCATGAAAATCACTTTCAACATGCTAATTTTAGCTCTAAAACTGATGATCTACCTACAAATGTGAACTGACGTTCAAAAATAAAACATTTGAAAACGGACCATTTTTCACCTTTCTGAAGCATGACGTAATGGGGGGGTGTTATCTCTTTTGTCAAAAATCACCTGTTTTTGCTTGAACATTAAATGCCTCCAAATGGTATTTAATTCACTTCCCGGGGTGAAGAAACACTTTTTGAGACCTCAGAGTGAGTAAATTGGCCATTTTCATGCACTTTTAACCATGTCACAAATCTTGTGTTTTGGGCCCCTGGAAGCATGAAAATCACTTTAAACATGCTAATTTTAGCTCTAAAACTGATGATCTACCTACAAATGTGAACTGACGTTAAAAAATAAAACATTTGAAAACGGACCATTTTTCACCTTTCTGCAGCATGACGTAATGGGGGGGTGTTATCTCTTTTGTTAAAAATCACCTGTTTTTTCTTGAACATTAAATGCCTCCAAATGGTATTTAATTCACTTCCCGGGCCCCTGGAAGCATGAAAATCACTTTAAACATGCTAATTTTAGCTCTAAAACTGATGATCTACCTACAAATGTGAACTGACGTTAAAAAATAAAACATTTGAAAACGGACAATTTTTCACCTTTCTGAAGCATGACGTAATGGGGGTGTGTTATCTCTTTTGTCAAAAATCACCTGTTTTTGCTTGAACATTAAATGCCTCCAAATGGTATCTAATTCACTTCCTGGGCCCCTGGAAGCATGAAAATCACTTTAAACATGCTAATTTTAGCTCTAAAACTGATGATCTACCTACAAATGTGAACTGACGTTCAAAAATAAAACATTTGAAAACTGACCATTTTTCACCTTTCTGAAGCATGACGTAATGGTGGGGTGTTATCTCTTTTGTCAAAAATCACCTGTTTTTGCTTGAACATTAAATGCCTCCAAATGGTATTTAATTCACTTCCCGGGCCCCTGGAAGCATGAAAATCACTTTAAACATGCTAATTTTAGCTCTAAAACTGATGATCTACCTACAAATGTGAACTGACGTTAAAACATAAAACATTTGAAAACGGACCATTTTTCACCTTTCTGCAGCATGACGTAATGGGGGGGTGTTATCTCTTTTGTCAAAAATCACCTGTTTTTGCTTGAACATTAAATGCCTCCAAATGGTATTTAATTCACTTCCCGGGCCCCTGGAAGCATGAAAATCACTTTCAACATGCTAATTTTAGCTCTGAAACTGATGATCTACCTACAAATGTGAACTGACGTTCAAAAATAAAACATTTGAAAACGGACCATTTTTCACCTTTCTGAAGCATGACGTAATGGGGGGGGTGTTATCTCTTTTGTCAAAAATCACCTGTTTTTGCTTGAACATTAAATGCCTCCAAATGGTATTTAATTCACTTCCCGGGGTGAAGAAACACTTTTTGAGACCTCAGAGTGAGTAAATTGGCCATTTTCATGCACTTTTAACCATTCCACAAATCTTGTGTTTTGGGCCCCTGGAAGCATGAAAATCACTTTAAACATGCTAATTTTAGCTCTAAAACTGATGATCTACCTACAAATGTGAACTGACGTTAAAAAATTAAACATTTGAAAACGGACCATTTTTCACCTTTCTGCAGCATGACGTAATGGGGGGGTGTTATCTCTTTTGTCAAAAATCACCTGTTTTTGCTTGAACATTAAATGCCTCCAAATGGTATTTAATTCACTTCCCGGGGTGAAGAAACACTTTTTGAGACCTCAGAGTGAGTAAATTGGCCATTTTCATGCACTTTTAACCATTCCACAAATCTTGTGTTTTGGGCCCCTGGAAGCATGAAAATCACTTTAAACATGCTAATTTTAGCTCTAAAATTGATGATCTACCTACAAATGTGAACTGACGTTAAAAAATAAAACATTTGAAAACGGACCATTTTTCACCTTTCTGCAGCATGACGTAATGGGGGGGGTGTTATCTCTTTTGTTAAAAATCACCTGTTTTTGCTTGAACATTAAATGCCTCCAAATGGTATTTAATTCACTTCCCGGGCCCCTGGAAGCATGAAAATCACTTTAAACATGCTAATTTTAGCTCTAAAACTGATGATCTACCTACAAATGTGAACTGACGTTCAAAAATAAAACATTTGAAAACGGACCATTTTTCACCTTTCTGAAGCATGACGTAATGGGGGGGGTGTTATCCCTTTTGTCAAAAATCACCTGTTTTTGCTTGAACATTAAATGCCTCCAAATGGTATTTAATTCACTTCCCGGGCCCCTGGAAGCATGAAAATCACTTTAAACATGCTTATTTTAGCTCTAAAACTGATGATCTACCTACAAATGTGAACTGACGTTCAAAAATAAAACATTTGAAAACGGACCATTTTTCACCTTTCTGAAGCATGACGTAATGGGGGGGTGTTATCTCTTTTGTCAAAAATTACCTGTTTTTGCTTGAACATTAAATGCCTCCAAATGGTATTTAATTCACTTCCCGGGGTGAAGAAACACTTTTTGAGACCTCAGAGTGAGTAAATTGGCCATTTTCATGCACTTTTAACCATTCCACAAATCTTGTGTTTTGGGCCCCTGGAAGCATGAAAATCACTTTAAACATGCAAATTTTAGCTCTAAAATTGATGATCTCCCTACAAATGTAAACTGACGTTAAAAAATAAAACATTTGAAAACGGACAATTTTTCACCTTTCTGCAGCATGACGTAATGGGGGGTGTTATCTCTTTTGTTAAAAATCACCTGTTTTTGCTTGAACATTAAATGCCTCCAAATGGTATTTAATTCACTTCCCGGGCCCCTGGAAGCATGAAAATCACTTTAAACATGCTAATTTTACCTCTAAAACTGATGATCTACCTACAAATGTGAGCTGACGTTCAAAAATAAAACATTTGAAAACGGACCATTTTTCACCTTTCTGAAGCATGACGTAATGGGGGGGTGTTATCCCTTTTGTCAAAAATCACCTGTTTTTGCTTGAACATTAAATGCCTCCAAATGGTATTAAATTCACTTCCCGGGCCCCTGGAAGCATGAAAATCACTTTAAACATGCTTATTTTAGCTCTAAAACTGATGATCTACCTACAAATGTGAACTGACGTTCAAAAATAAAACATTTGAAAACGGACCATTTTTCACCTTTCTGAAGCATGACGTAATGGGGGGTGTTATCTCTTTTGTCAAAAATCACCTGTTTTTGCTTGAACATTAAATGCCTCCAAATGGTATTTAATTCACTTCCCGGGGTGAAGAAACACTTTTTGAGACCTCAGAGTGAGTAAATTGGCCATTTTCATGCACTTTTAACCATTTCACAAATCTTGTGTTTTGGGCCCCTGGAAGCATGAAAATCACTTTAAACATGCTAATTTTAGCTCTAAAACTGATGATCTACCTACAAATGTGAACTGACGTTAAAAAATAAAACATTTGAAAACGGACCATTTTTCACCTTTCTGCAGCATGACGTAATGGGGGGTGTTATCTCTTTCGTCAAAAATCACCTGTTTTTGCTTGAACATTAAATGCCTCCAAATAGTATTTACTTCACTTCCCGGGCCCCTGGAAGCATGAAAATCAATTTCAACATGCTAATTTTAGCTCTAAAACTGATGATCTACCTACAAATGTGAACTGATGTTCAAAAATAAAACATTTGAAAACGGACCATTTTTCACCTTTCTGAAGCATGACGTAATGGGGGGGTGTTATCTCTTTTGTCAAAAATCACCTGTTTTTGCTTGAACATTAAATGCCTCCAAATGGTATTTAATTCACTTCCCGGGATGAAGAAACACTTTTTGAGACCTCAGAGTGAGTAAATTGGCCATTTTCATGCACTTTTAACCATTCCACAAATCTTGTGTTTTGGGCCCCTGGAAGCATGAAAATCACTTTAAACATGCTAATTTTAGCTCTAAAACTGATGATCTACCTACAAATGTGAACTGACGTTAAAAAATAAAACATTTGAAAACGGACCATTTTTCACCTTTCTGCAGCATGACGTAATGGGGGGGTGTTATCTCTTTTGTCAAAAATCACCTGTTTTTGCTTGAACATTAAATGCCTCCAAATGGTATTTAATTCACTTCCCGGGGTGAAGAAACACTTTTTGAGACCTCAGAGTGAGTAAATTGGCCATTTTCATGCACTTTTAACCATTCCACAAATCTTGTGTTTTGGGCCCCTGGAAGCATGAAAATCACTTTAAACATGCTAATTTTAGCTCTAAAACTGATGATCTACCTACAAATGTGAACTGACGTTAAAAAATTAAACATTTGAAAACGGACCATTTTTCACCTTTCTGCAGCATGACGTAATGGGGGGGTGTTATCTCTTTTGTCAAAAATCACCTGTTTTTGCTTGAACATTAAATGCCTCCAAATGGTATTTAATTCACTTCCCGGGGTGAAGAAACACTTTTTGAGACCTCAGAGTGAGTAAATTGGCCATTTTCATGCACTTTTAACCATTCCACAAATCTTGTGTTTTGGGCCCCTGGAAGCATGAAAATCACTTTAAACATGCTAATTTTAGCTCTAAAATTGATGATCTACCTACAAATGTGAACTGACGTTAAAAAATAAAACATTTGAAAACGGACCATTTTTCACCTTTCTGCAGCATGACGTAATGGGGGGGGTTATCTCTTTTGTTAAAAATCACCTGTTTTTGCTTGAACATTAAATGCCTCCAAATGGTATTTAATTCACTTCCCGGGCCCCTGGAAGCATGAAAATCACTTTAAACATGCTAATTTTAGCTCTAAAACTGATGATCTACCTACAAATGTGAACTGACGTTCAAAAATAAAACATTTGAAAACGGACCATTTTTCACCTTTCTGAAGCATGACGTAATGGGGGGGTGTTATCCCTTTTGTCAAAAATCACCTGTTTTTGCTTGAACATTAAATGCCTCCAAATGGTATTTAATTCACTTCCCGGGCCCCTGGAAGCATGAAAATCACTTTAAACATGCTTATTTTAGCTCTAAAACTGATGACCTACCTACAAATGTGAACTGACGTTCAAAAATAAAACATTTGAAAACGGACCATTTTTCACCTTTCTGAAGCATGACGTAATGGGGGGGTGTTATCTCTTTTGTCAAAAATCACCTGTTTTTGCTTGAACATTAAATGCCTCCAAATGGTATTTAATTCACTTCCCGGGGTGAAGAAACACTTTTTGAGACCTCAGAGTGAGTAAATTGGCCATTTTCATGCACTTTTAACCATGTCACAAATCTTGTGTTTTGGGCCCCTGGAAGCATGAAAATCACTTTAAACATGCTAATTTTAGCTCTAAAACTGATGATCTACCTACAAATGTGAACTGACGTTAAAAAATAAAACATTTGAAAACGGACCATTTTTCACCTTTCTGCAGCATGACGTAATGGGGGGGTGTTATCTCTTTTGTTAAAAATCACCTGTTTTTTCTTGAACATTAAATGCCTCCAAATGGTATTTAATTCACTTCCCGGGCCCCTGGAAGCATGAAAATCACTTTAAACATGCTAATTTTAGCTCTAAAACTGATGATCTACCTACAAATGTGAACTGACGTTAAAAAATAAAACATTTGAAAACGGACAATTTTTCACCTTTCTGAAGCATGACGTAATGGGGGTGTGTTATCTCTTTTGTCAAAAATCACCTGTTTTTGCTTGAACATTAAATGCCTCCAAATGGTATCTAATTCACTTCCTGGGCCCCTGGAAGCATGAAAATCACTTTAAACATGCTAATTTTAGCTCTAAAACTGATGATCTACCTACAAATGTGAACTGACGTTCAAAAATAAAACATTTGAAAACTGACCATTTTTCACCTTTCTGAAGCATGACGTAATGGTGGGGTGTTATCTCTTTTGTCAAAAATCACCTGTTTTTGCTTGAACATTAAATGCCTCCAAATGGTATTTAATTCACTTCCCGGGCCCCTGGAAGCATGAAAATCACTTTAAACATGCTAATTTTAGCTCTAAAACTGATGATCTACCTACAAATGTGAACTGACGTTAAAACATAAAACATTTGAAAACGGACCATTTTTCACCTTTCTGCAGCATGACGTAATGGGGGGGTGTTATCTCTTTTGTCAAAAATCACCTGTTTTTGCTTGAACATTAAATGCCTCCAAATGGTATTTAATTCACTTCCCGGGCCCCTGGAAGCATGAAAATCACTTTCAACATGCTAATTTTAGCTCTGAAACTGATGATCTACCTACAAATGTGAACTGACGTTCAAAAATAAAACATTTGAAAACGGACCATTTTTCACCTTTCTGAAGCATGACGTAATGGGGGGGGTGTTATCTCTTTTGTCAAAAATCACCTGTTTTTGCTTGAACATTAAATGCCTCCAAATGGTATTTAATTCACTTCCCGGGGTGAAGAAACACTTTTTGAGACCTCAGAGTGAGTAAATTGGCCATTTTCATGCACTTTTAACCATTCCACAAATCTTGTGTTTTGGGCCCCTGGAAGCATGAAAATCACTTTAAACATGCTAATTTTAGCTCTAAAACTGATGATCTACCTACAAATGTGAACTGACGTTAAAAAATTAAACATTTGAAAACGGACCATTTTTCACCTTTCTGCAGCATGACGTAATGGGGGGGTGTTATCTCTTTTGTCAAAAATCACCTGTTTTTGCTTGAACATTAAATGCCTCCAAATGGTATTTAATTCACTTCCCGGGGTGAAGAAACACTTTTTGAGACCTCAGAGTGAGTAAATTGGCCATTTTCATGCACTTTTAACCATTCCACAAATCTTGTGTTTTGGGCCCCTGGAAGCATGAAAATCACTTTAAACATGCTAATTTTAGCTCTAAAATTGATGATCTACCTACAAATGTGAACTGACGTTAAAAAATAAAACATTTGAAAACGGACCATTTTTCACCTTTCTGCAGCATGACGTAATGGGGGGGGTGTTATCTCTTTTGTTAAAAATCACCTGTTTTTGCTTGAACATTAAATGCCTCCAAATGGTATTTAATTCACTTCCCGGGCCCCTGGAAGCATGAAAATCACTTTAAACATGCTAATTTTAGCTCTAAAACTGATGATCTACCTACAAATGTGAACTGACGTTCAAAAATAAAACATTTGAAAACGGACCATTTTTCACCTTTCTGAAGCATGACGTAATGGGGGGGGTGTTATCCCTTTTGTCAAAAATCACCTGTTTTTGCTTGAACATTAAATGCCTCCAAATGGTATTTAATTCACTTCCCGGGCCCCTGGAAGCATGAAAATCACTTTAAACATGCTTATTTTAGCTCTAAAACTGATGATCTACCTACAAATGTGAACTGACGTTCAAAAATAAAACATTTGAAAACGGACCATTTTTCACCTTTCTGAAGCATGACGTAATGGGGGGGTGTTATCTCTTTTGTCAAAAATCACCTGTTTTTGCTTGAACATTAAATGCCTCCAAATGGTATTTAATTCACTTCCCGGGGTGAAGAAACACTTTTTGAGACCTCAGAGTGAGTAAATTGGCCATTTTCATGCACTTTTAACCATTCCACAAATCTTGTGTTTTGGGCCCCTGGAAGCATGAAAATCACTTTAAACATGCAAATTTTAGCTCTAAAATTGATGATCTCCCTACAAATGTAAACTGACGTTAAAAAATAAAACATTTGAAAACGGACAATTTTTCACCTTTCTGCAGCATGACGTAATGGGGGGTGTTATCTCTTTTGTTAAAAATCACCTGTTTTTGCTTGAACATTAAATGGCTCCAAATGGTATTTAATTCACTTCCCGGGCCCCTGGAAGCATGAAAATCACTTTAAACATGCTAATTTTACCTCTAAAACTGATGATCTACCTACAAATGTGAGCTGACGTTCAAAAATAAAACATTTGAAAACGGACCATTTTTCACCTTTCTGAAGCATGACGTAATGGGGGGGTGTTATCCCTTTTGTCAAAAATCACCTGTTTTTGCTTGAACATTAAATGCCTCCAAATGGTATTAAATTCACTTCCCGGGCCCCTGGAAGCATGAAAATCACTTTAAACATGCTTATTTTAGCTCTAAAACTGATGATCTACCTACAAATGTGAACTGACGTTCAAAAATAAAACATTTGAAAACGGACCATTTTTCACCTTTCTGAAGCATGACGTAATGGGGGGTGTTATCTCTTTTGTCAAAAATCACCTGTTTTTGCTTGAACATTAAATGCCTCCAAATGGTATTTAATTCACTTCCCGGGGTGAAGAAACACTTTTTGAGACCTCAGAGTGAGTAAATTGGCCATTTTCATGCACTTTTAACCATTTCACAAATCTTGTGTTTTGGGCCCCTGGAAGCATGAAAATCACTTTAAACATGCTAATTTTAGCTCTAAAACTGATGATCTACCTACAAATGTGAACTGACGTTAAAAAATAAAACATTTGAAAACGGACCATTTTTCACCTTTCTGCAGCATGACGTAATGGGGGGTGTTATCTCTTTCGTCAAAAATCACCTGTTTTTGCTTGAACATTAAATGCCTCCAAATGGTATTTAATTCACTTCCCGGGCCCCTGGAAGCATGAAAATCACTTTCAACATGCTAATTTTAGCTCTAAAACTGATGATCTACCTACAAATGTGAACTGACGTTCAAAAATAAAAAATTTGAAAACGGACCATTTTTCACCTTTCTGAAGCATGACGTAATGGGGGGGTGTTATCTCTTTTGTCAAAAATCACCTGATTTTGCTTGAACATTAAATGCCTCCAAATGGTATTTAATTCACTTCCCGGGGTGAAGAAACACTTTTTGAGACCTTAGAGTGAGTAAATTGGCCATTTTCATGCACTTTTAACCATTCCACAAATCTTGTGCTTTGGGCCCCTGGAAGCATGAAAATCACTTTAAACATGCTAATTTTAGCTCTAAAACTGATGATCTACCTACAAATGTGAACTGACGTTAAAAAATTTAAACATTTGAAAACTGACCATTTTTCACCTTTCTGCAGCATGACGTAATGGGGGGGTGTTATCTCTTTTGTCAAAAATCACCTGTTTTTGCTTGAACATTAAATGCCTCCAAATGGTATTTAATTCACTTCCCGGGGTGAAGAAACACTTTTTGAGACCTCAGAGTGAGTAAATTGGCCATTTTCATGCACTTTTAACCATTCCACAAATCTTGTGTTTTGGGCCCCTGGAAGCATGAAAATCACTTTAAACATGCTAATTTTAGCTCTAAAATTGATGATCTACCTACAAATGTGAACTGACGTTAAAAAATAAAACATTTGAAAACGGACCATTTTTCACCTTTCTGCAGCATGACGTAATGGGGGGGTGTTATCTCTTTTGTTAAAAATCACCTGTTTTTGCTTGAACATTAAATGCCTCCAAATGGTATTTAATTCACTTCCCAGGCCCCTGGAAGCATGAAAATCACTTTAAACATGCTAATTTTAGCTCTAAAACTGATGATCTACCTACAAATGTGAACTGACGTTCAAAAATAAAACATTTGAAAACGGACCATTTTTCACCTTTCTGAAGCATGACGTAATGGGGGGGTGTTATCCCTTTTGTCAAAAATCACCTGTTTTTGCTTGAACATTAAATGCCTCCAAATGGTATTTAATTCACTTCCCGGGCCCCTGGAAGCATGAAAATCACTTTAAACATGCTTATTTTAGCTCTAAAACTGATGATCTACCTACAAATGTGAACTGACGTTCAAAAATAAAACATTTGAAAACGGACCATTTTTCACCTTTCTGAAGCATGACGTAATGGGGGGGGTGTTATCTCTTTTGTCAAAAATCACCTGTTTTTGCTTGAACATTAAATGCCTCCAAATGGTATTTAATTCACTTCCCGGGGTGAAGAAATACTTTTTGAGACCTCAGAGTGAGTAAATTGGCCATTTTCATGCACTTTTAACCATTCCACAAATCTTGTGTTTTGGGCCCCTGGACGCATGAAAATCACTTTAAACATGCTAATTTTAGCTCTAAAATTGATGATCTACCTACAAATGTAAACTGACGTTAAAAAATAAAACATTTGAAAACGGACCATTTTTCACCTTTCTGCAGCATGACGTAATGGGGGGGTGTTATCTCTTTTGTTAAAAATCAGCTGTTTTTGCTTGAACATTAAATGCCTCCAAATGGTATTTAATTCACTTCCCGGGCCCCTGGAAGCATGAAAATCACTTTAAACATGCTAATTTTACCTCTAAAACTGATGATCTACCTACAAATGTGAACTGACGTTCAAAAATAAAACATTTGAAAACGGACCATTTTTCACCTTTCTGAAGCATGACGTAATGGGGGGGTGTTATCCCTTTTGTCAAAAATCACCTGTTTTTGCTTGAACATTAAATGCCTCCAAATGGTATTTAATTCACTTCCCGGGCCCCTGGAAGCATGAAAATCACTTTAAACATGCTTATTTTAGCTCTAAAACTGATGATCTACCTACAAATGTGAACTGACGTTCAAAAATAAAACATTTGAAAACGGACCATTTTTCACCTTTCTGAAGCATGACGTAATGGGGGGGTGTTATCTCTTTTGTCAAAAATCACCTGTTTTTGCTTGAACATTAAATGCCTCCAAATGGTATTTAATTCACTTCCCGGGGTGAAGAAACACTTTTTGAGACCTCAGAGTGAGTAAATTGGCCATTTTCATGCACTTTTAACCATTTCACAAATCTTGTGTTTTGGGCCCCTGGAAGCATGAAAATCACTTTAAACATGCTAATTTTAGCTCTAAAACTGATGATCTACCTACAAATGTGAACTGACGTTAAAAAGATAAAACATTTGAAAACTGACCATTTTTCACCTTTCTGCAGCATGACGTAATGGGGGGTGTTATCTCTTTCGTCAAAAATCACCTGTTTTTGCTTGAACATTAAATGCCTCCAAATAGTATTTACTTCACTTCCCGGGCCCCTGGAAGCATGAAAATCACTTTCAACATGCTAATTTTAGCTCTAAAACTGATTATCTACCTACAAATGTGAACTGACGTTCAAAAATAAAACATTTGAAAACGGACCATTTTTCACCTTTCTGAAGCATGACGTAATGGGGGGGTGTTATCTCTTTTGTCAAAAATCACCTGTTTTTGCTTGAACATTAAATGCCTCCAAATGGTATTTAATTCACTTCCCGGGGTGAAGAAACACTTTTTGAGACCTCAGAGTGAGTAAATTGGCCATTTTCATGCACTTTTAACCATTCCACAAATCTTGTGTTTTGGGCCCCTGGAAGCATGAAAATCACTTTAAACATGCTAATTTTAGCTCTAAAACTGATGATCTACCTACAAATGTGAACTGACGTTAAAAAATAAAACATTTGAAAACGGACCATTTTTCACCTTTCTGCAGCATGACGTAATGGGGGGGTGTTATCTCTTTTGTCAAAAATCACCTGTTTTTGCTTGAACATTAAATGCCTCCAAATGGTATTTAATTCACTTCCCGGGGTGAAGAAACACTTTTTGAGACCTCAGAGTGAGTAAATTGGCCATTTTCATGCACTTTTAACCATTTCACAAATCTTGTGTTTTGGGCCCCTGGAAGCATGAAAATCACTTTAAACATGCTAATTTTAGCTCTAAAACTGATGATCTACCTACAAATGTGAACTGACGTTAAAAAATAAAACATTTAAAAACGGACCATTTTTCACCTTTCTGCAGCATGACGTAATGGGGGGGTGTTATCTCTTTTGTCAAAAATCACCTGTTTTTGCTTGAACATTAAATGCCTCCAAATGGTATTTAATTCACTTCCCGGGGTGAAGAAACACTGTTTGAGACCTCAGAGTGAGTAAATTGGCCATTTTCATGCACTTTTAACCATTCCACAAATCTTGTGTTTTGGGCCCCTGGAAGCATGAAAATCACTTTAAACATGCTCATTTTAGCTCTAAAACTGATGATCTACCTACAAATGTGAACTGACGTTAAAAAATAAAACATTTGAAAACTGACCATTTTTCACCTTTCTGCAGCATGACGTAATGGGGGGGTTTTATCTCTTTTGTCAAAAATCACCTGTTTTTGATTGAACATTAAATGCCTCCAAATGGTATTTAATTCACTTCCCGGGCCCCTGGAAGCATGAAAATCACTTTAAACATGCTAATTTTAGCTCTAAAACTGATGATCTACCTACAAATGTGAACTGACGTTCAAAAATAAAACATTTGAAAACTGACCATTTTTCACCTTTCTGAAGCATGACGTAATGGGGGGGTGTTATCTCTTTTGTCAAAAATCACCTGTTTTTGCTTGAACATTAAATGCCTCCAAATGGTATTTAATTCACTTCCCGGGCCCCTGGAAGCATGAAAATCACTTTAAACATGCTAATTTTAGCTCTAAAACTGATGATCTACCTACAAATGTGAACTGACTTTCAAAAATAAAACATTTGAAAACGGACAATTTTTCACCTTTCTGAAGCATGACGTAATGGGGGGGTGTTATCTCTTTTGTCAAAAATCACCTGTTTTTGCTTGAACATTAAATGCCTCCAAATAGTATTTAATTCACTTCCCGGGCCCCTGGAAGCATGAAAATCACTTTAAACATGCTAATTTTAGCTCTAAAACTGATGATCTACCTACAAATGTGAACTGACGTTCAAAAATAAAACATTTGAAAACGGACCATTTTTCACCTTTCTGAAGCATGACGTAATGGGGGGGTGTTATCCCTTTTGTCAAAAATCACCTGTTTTTGCTTGAACATTAAATGCCTCCAAATGGTATTAAATTCACTTCCCGGGCCCCTGGAAGCATGAAAATCACTTTAAACATGCTTATTTTAACTCTAAAACTGATGATCTACCTACAAATGTGAACTGACGTTCAAAAATAAAACATTTGAAAACGGACCATTTTTCACCTTTCTGAAGCATGACGTAATGGGGGGGTGTTATCTCTTTTGTCAAAAACTCACCTGTTTTTGCTTGAACATTAAATGCCTCCAAATGGTATTTAATTCACTTCCCGGGGTGAAGAAACACTTTTTGAGACCTCAGAGTGAGTAAATTGGTCATTTTCATGCACTTTTAACCATTCCACAAATCTTGTGTTTTGGGCCCCTGGAAGCATGAAAATCACTTTAAACATGCTAATTTTAGCTCTAAAATTGATGATCTACCTACAAATGTGAACTGACGTTCAAAAATAAAACATTTGAAAACGGACCATTTTTCACCTTTCTGCAGCATGACGTAATGGGGGGGTGTTATCTCTTTTGTTAAAAATCACCTGTTTTTGCTTGAACATTAAATGCCTCCAAATGGTATTTAATTCACTTCCCGGGACCCTGGAAGCATGAAAATCAATTTAAACTTGCTAATTTTAGCTCTAAAACTGATGATCTACCTACAAATGTGAACTGACGTTCAAAAATAAAACATTTGAAAACGGACCATTTTTCACCTTTCTGAAGCATGACGTAATGGGGGGGTGTTATCCCTTTTGTCAAAAATCACCTGTTTTTGCTTGAACATTAAATCCCTCCAAATGGTATTTAATTCACTTCCCGGGCCCCTGGAAGCATGAAAATCACTTTAAACATGCTTATTTTAGCTCTAAAACTGATGATCTACCTACAAATGTGAACTGACGTTCAAAAATAAAACATTTGAAAACGGACCATTTTTCACCTTTCTGAAGCATGACGTAATGGGGGGGTGTTATCTCTTTTGTCAAAAATCACCTGTTTTTGCTTGAACATTAAATGCCTCCAAATGGTATTTAATTCACTTCCCGGGGTGAAGAAACACTTTTTGAGACCTCAGAGTGAGTAAATTGGCCATTTTCATGCACTTTTAACCATTCCACAAATCTTGTGTTTTGGGCCCCTGGAAGCATGAAAATCACTTTAAACATGCTAATTTTAGCTCTAAAACTGATGATCTACCTACAAATGTGAACTGACGTTAAAAAATAAAACATTTGAAAACGGACCATTTTTCACCTTTCTGCAGCATGACGTAATGGGGGGGTGTTATCTCTTTTGTTAAAAATCAGCTGTTTTTGCTTGAACATTAAATGCCTCCAAATGGTATTTAATTCACTTCCCGGGCCCCTGGAAGCATGAAAATCACTTTAAACATGCTAATTTTACCTCTAAAACTGATGATCTACCTACAAATGTGAACTGACGTTCAAAAATAAAACATTTGAAAACGGACCATTTTTCACCTTTCTGAAGCATGACGTAATGGGGGGGTGTTATCCCTTTTGTCAAAAATCACCTGTTTTTGCTTGAACATTAAATGCCTCCAAATGGTATTTAATTCACTTCCCGGGCCCCTGGAAGCATGAAAATCACTTTAAACATGCTTATTTTAGCTCTAAAACTGATGATCTACCTACAAATGTGAACTGACGTTAAAAAGATAAAACATTTGAAAACTGACCATTTTTCACCTTTCTGCAGCATGACGTAATGGGGGGTGTTATCTCTTTCGTCAAAAATCACCTGTTTTTGCTTGAACATTAAATGCCTCCAAATAGTATTTACTTCACTTCCCGGGCCCCTGGAAGCATGAAAATCACTTTCAACATGCTAATTTTAGCTCTAAAACTGATTATCTACCTACAAATGTGAACTGACGTTCAAAAATAAAACATTTGAAAACGGACCATTTTTCACCTTTCTGAAGCATGACGTAATGGGGGGGTGTTATCTCTTTTGTCAAAAATCACCTGTTTTTGCTTGAACATTAAATGCCTCCAAATGGTATTTAATTCACTTCCCGGGGTGAAGAAACACTTTTTGAGACCTCAGAGTGAGTAAAAATTGGCCATTTTCATGCACTTTTAACCATTTCACAAATCTTGTGTTTTGGGCCCCTGGAAGCATGAAAATCACTTTAAACATGCTAATTTTAGCTCTAAAACTGATGATCTACCTACAAATGTGAACTGACGTTAAAAAATAAAACATTTGAAAACGGACCATTTTTCACCTTTCTGCAGCATGACGTAATGGGGGGGTGTTATCTCTTTTGTCAAAAATCACCTGTTTTTGCTTGAACATTAAATGCCTCCAAATGGTTTTTAATTCACTTCCCGGGCCCCTGGAAGCATGAAAATCACTTTAAACATGCTTATTTTAGCTCTAAAACTGATGATCTACCTACAAATGTGAACTGACGTTCAAAAATAAAACATTTGAAAACGGACCATTTTTCACCTTTCTGAAGCATTACGTAATGGGGGGGTGTTATCTCTTTTGTCAAAAATCACCTGTTTTTGCTTGAACATTAAATGCCTCCAAATGGTATTTAATTCACTTCCCGGGGTGAAGAAACACTTTTTGAGACCTCAGAGTGAGTAAATTGGCCATTTTCATGCACTTTTAACCATTTCACAAATCTTGTGTTTTGGGCCCCTGGAAGCATGAAAATCACTTTAAACATGCTAATTTTAGCTCTAAAACTGATGATCTACCTACAAATGTGAACTGACGTTCAAAAATAAAACATTTGAAAACTGACCATTTTTCACCTTTCTGAAGCATGACGTAATGGGGGGGTGTTATCTCTTTTGTCAAAAATCACCTGTTTTTGCTTGAACATTAAATGCCTCCAAATGGTATTTAATTCACTTCCCGGGCCCCTGGAAGCATGAAAATCACTTTAAACATGCTAATTTTAGCTCTAAAACTGATGATCTACCTACAAATGTGAACTGACGTTCAAAAATAAAACATTTGAAAACGGACCATTTTTCACCTTTCTGAAGCATGACGTAATGGGGGGGTGTTATCTCTTTTGTCAAAAATCACCTGTTTTTGCTTGAACATTAAATGCCTCCAAATGGTATTTAATTCACTTCCCGGGGTGAAGAAACACTTTTTGAGACCTCAGAGTGAGTAAATTGGCCATTTTCATGCACTTTTAACCATTTCACAAATCTTGTGTTTTGGGCCCCTGGAAGCATGAAAATCACTTTAAACATGCTAATTTTAGCTCTAAAACTGATGATCTACCTACAAATGTGAACTGACGTTCAAAAATAAAACATTTGAAAACGGACCATTTTTCACCTTTCTGAAGCATGACGTAATGGGGGGGTGTTATCTCTTTTGTCAAAAATCACCTGTTTTTGCTTGAACATTAAATGCCTCCAAATGGTATTTAATTCACTTCCCGGGGTGAAGAAACACTTTTTGAGACCTCAGAGTGAGTAAATTGGCCATTTTCATGCACTTTTAACCATTCCACAAATCTTGTGTTTTGGGCCCCTGGAAGCATGAAAATCACTTTAAACATGCTAATTTTAGCTCTAAAACTGATGATCTACCTACAAATGTGAACTGACGTTAAAAAATAAAACATTTGAAAATGGACCATTTTTCACCTTTCTGCAGCATGACGTAATGGGGGGGTGTTATCTCTTTTGTCAAAAATCACCTGTTTTTGCTTGAACATTAAATGCCTCCAAATGGTTTTTAATTCACTTCCCGGGCCCCTGGAAGTATGAAAATCACTTTAAACATGCTTATTTTAGCTCTAAAACTGATGATCTACCTACAAATGTGAACTGACGTTCAAAAATAAAACATTTGAAAACGGACCATTTTTCACCTTTCTGAAGCATGACGTAATGGGGGGGGTGTTATCTCTTTTGTCAAAAATCACCTGTTTTTGCTTGAACATTAAATGCCTCCAAATGGTATTTAATTCACTTCCCGGGCCCCTGGAAGCATGAAAATCACTTTAAACATGCTAATTTTAGCTCTAAAACTGATGATCTACCTACAAATGTGAACTGACGTTCAAAAATAAAACATTTGAAAACGGACCATTTTTCACCTTTCTGAAGCATGACGTAATGGGGGGTGTTATCTCTTTTGTCAAAAATCACCTGTTTTTGCTTGAACATTAAATGCCTCCAAATGGTATTTAATTCACTTCCCGGGGTGAAGAAACACTTTTTGAGACCTCAGAGTGAGTAAATTGGCCATTTTCATGCACTTTTAACCATTTCACAAATCTTGTGTTTTGGGCCCCTGGAAGCATGAAAATCACTTTAAACATGCTAATTTTAGCTCTAAAACTGATTATCTACCTACAAATGTGAACTGACGTTCAAAAATAAAACATTTGAAAACGGACCATTTTTCACCTTTCTGAAGCATGACGTAATGGGGGGGGTGTTATCTCTTTTGTCAAAAATCACCTGTTTTTGCTTGAACATTAAATGCCTCCAAATGGTATTTAATTCACTTCCCGGGGTGAAGAAACACTTTTTGAGACCTCAGAGTGAGTAAATTGGCCATTTTCATGCACTTTTAACCATTCCACAAATCTTGTGTTTTGGGCCCCTGGAAGCATGAAAATCACTTTAAACATGCTAATTTTAGCTCTAAAACTGATGATCTACCTACAAATGTGAACTGACGTTAAAAAATTAAACATTTGAAAACGGACCATTTTTCACCTTTCTGCAGCATGACGTAATGGGGGGGTGTTATCTCTTTTGTCAAAAATCACCTGTTTTTGCTTGAACATTAAATGCCTCCAAATGGTATTTATTTCACTTCCCGGGGTGAAGAAACACTTTTTGAGACCTCAGAGTGAGTAAATTGGCCATTTTCATGCACTTTTAACCATTCCACAAATCTTGTGTTTTGGGCCCCTGGAAGCATGAAAATCACTTTAAACATGCTAATTTTAGCACTAAAATTGATGATCTACCTACAAATGTGAACTGACGTTAAAAAATAAAACATTTGAAAACGGACCATTTTTCACCTTTCTGAAGCATGACGTAATGGGGGGGTGTTATCTCTTTTGTCAAAAATCACCTGTTTTTGCTTGAACATTAAATGCCTCCAAATGGTATTTAATTCACTTCCCAGGGTGAAGAAACACTTTTTGAGACCTCAGAGTGAGTAAATTGGCCATTTTCATGCACTTTTAACCATTTCACAAATCTTGTGTTTTGGGCCCCTGGAAGTATGAAAATCACTTTAAACATGGTAATTTTAGCTCTAAAACTGATGATCTACCTACAAATGTGAACTGACGTTAAAAAATAAAACATTTGAAAACGGACCATTTTTCACCTTTCTGCAGCATGACGTAATGGGGGGGTGTTATCTCTTTTGTCAAAAATCACCTGTTTTTGCTTGAACATTAAATGCCTCCAAATGGTTTTTAATTCACTTCCCGGGCCCCTGGAAGCATGAAAATCACTTTAAACATGCTTATTTTAGCTCTAAAACTGATGATCTACCTACAAATGTGAACTGACGTTCAAAAATAAAACATTTGAAAACAGACCATTTTTCAACTTTCTGAAGCATGACGTAATGGGGGGGTGTTATCTCTTTTGTCAAAAATCACCTGTTTTTGCTTGAACATTAAATGCCTCCAAATGGTATTTAATTCACTTCCCGGGGTGAAGAAACACTTTTTGAGACCTCAGAGTGAGTAAATTGGCCATTTTCATGCACTTTTAACCATTTCACAAATCTTGTGTTTTGGGCCCCTGGAAGCATGAAAATCCCTTTAAACATGCTAATTTTAGCTCTAAAACTGATGATCTACCTACAAATGTGAACTGACGTTCAAAAATAAAACATTTGAAAACGGACCATTTTTCACCTTTCTGAAGCATGACGTAATGGGGGGGGGTGTTATCTCTTTTGTCAAAAATCACCTGTTTTTGCTTGAACATTAAATGCCTCCAAATGGTATTTAATTCACTTCCCGGGGTGAAGAAACACTTTTTGAGACCTCAGAGTGAGTAAATTGGCCATTTTCATGCACTTTTAACCATTCCACAAATCTTGTGTTTTGGGCCCCTGGAAGCATGAAAATCACTTTAAACATGCTAATTTTAGCTCTAAAACTGATGATCTACCTACAAATGTGAACTGACGTTAAAAAATAAAACATTTGAAAACGGACCATTTTTCACCTTTCTGCAGCATGACGTAATGGGGGGGGGTGTTATCTCTTTTGTCAAAAATCACCTGTTTTTGCTTGAACATTAAATGCCTCCAAATGGTTTTTAATTCACTTCCCGGGCCCCTGGAAGCATGTAAATCACTTTAAACATGCTTATTTTAGCTCTAAAACTGATGATCTACCTACAAATGTGAACTGACGTTCAAAAATAAAACATTTGAAAACGGACCATTTTTCACCTTTCTGAAGCATGACGTAATGGGGGGTGTTATCTCTTTTGTCAAAAATCACCTGTTTTTGCTTGAACATTAAATGCCTCCAAATGGTATTTAATTCACTTCCCGGGCCCCTGGAAGCATGAAAATCACTTTAAACATGCTAATTTTAGCTCTAAAACTGATGATCTACCTACAAATGTGAACTGACGTTCAAAAATAAAACATTTGAAAACGGACCATTTTTCACCTTTCTGAAGCATGACGTAATGGGGGGTGTTATCTCTTTTGTCAAAAATCACCTGTTTTTGCTTGAACATTAAATGCCTCCAAATGGTATTTAATTCACTTCCCGGGCCCCTGGAAGCATGAAAATCACTTTAAACATGCTAATTTTAGCTCTAAAACTGATGATCTACCTACAAATGTGAACTGACGTTCAAAAATAAAACATTTGAAAACTGACCATTTTTCACCTTTCTGAAGCATGACGTAATGGGGGGGTGTTATCTCTTTTGTCAAAAATCACCTGTTTTTGCTTGAACATTAAATGCCTCCAAATGGTATTTAATTCACTTCCCGGGCCCCTGGAAGCATGAAAATCACTTTAAACATGCTAATTTTAGCTCTAAAACTGATGATCTACCTACAAATGTGAACTGACTTTCAAAAATAAAACATTTGAAAACGGACAATTTTTCACCTTTCTGAAGCATGACGTAATGGGGGGGTGTTATCTCTTTTGTCAAAAATCACCTGTTTTTGCTTGAACATTAAATGCCTCCAAATGGTATTTAATTCACTTCCCGGGCCCCTGGAAGCATGAAAATTACTTTAAACATGCTAATTTTAGCTCTAAAACTGATGATCTACCTACAAATGTGAGCTGACGTTAAAAAATAAAACATTTGAAAACGGACCATTTTTCACCTTTCTGCAGCATGACGTAATGGGGGGGGTGTTATCTCTTTTGTTAAAAATCACCTGTTTTTTCTTGAACATTAAATGCCTCCAAATGGTATTTAATTCACTTCCCGGGCCCCTGGAAGTATGAAAATCACTTTAAACATGCTAATTTTAGCTCTAAAACTGATGATCTACCTACAAATGTGAACTGACTTTCAAAAATAAAACATTTGAAAACGGACAATTTTTCACCTTTCTGAAGCATGACGTAATGGGGGGGGTGTTATCTCTTTTGTCAAAAATCACCTGTTTTTGCTTGAACATTAAATGCCTCCAAATGGTATTTAATTCACTTCCCGGGCCCCTGGAAGCATGAAAATCACTTTAAACATGCTAATTTTAGCTCTAAAACTGATGATCTACCTACAAATGTGAACTGACGTTCAAAAATAAAACATTTGAAAACGGACCATTTTTCACCTTTCTGAAGCATGACGTAATGGGGGGGTGTTATCCCTTTTGTCAAAAATCACCTGTTTTTGCTTGAACATTAAATGCCTCCAAATGGTATTTAATTCACTTCCCGGGCCCCTGGAAGCATGAAAATCACTTTAAACATGCTTATTTTAACTCTAAAACTGATGATCTACCTACAAATGTGAACTGACGTTCAAAAATAAAACATTTGAAAACGGACCATTTTTCACCTTTCTGAAGCATGACGTAATGGGGGGGTGTTATCTCTTTTGTCAAAAATCACCTGTTTTTGCTTGAACATTAAATGCCTCCAAATGGTATTTAATTCACTTCCCGGGGTGAAGAAACACTTTTTGAGACCTCAGAGTGAGTAAATTGGTCATTTTCATGCACTTTTAACCATTCCACAAATCTTGTGTTTTGGGCCCCTGGAAGCATGAAAATCACTTTAAACATGCTAATTTTAGCTCTAAAATTGATGATCTACCTACAAATGTGAACTGACGTTCAAAAATAAAACATTTGAAAACGGACCATTTTTCACCTTTCTGCAGCATGACGTAATGGGGGGGTGTTATCTCTTTTGTTAAAAATCACCTGTTTTTGCTTGAACATTAAATGCCTCCAAATGGTATTTAATTCACTTCCCGGGCCCCTGGAAGCATGAAAATCAATTTAAACTTGCTAATTTTGGCTCTAAAACTGATGATCTACCTACAAATGTGAACTGACGTTCAAAAATAAAACATTTGAAAACGGACCATTTTTCACCTTTCTGAAGCATGACGTAATGGGGGGGTGTTATCCCTTTTGTCAAAAATCACCTGTTTTTGCTTGAACATTAAATGCCTCCAAATGGTATTTAATTCACTTCCCGGGCCCCTGGAAGCATGAAAATCACTTTAAACATGCTTATTTTAGCTCTAAAACTGATGATCTACCTACAAATGTGAACTGACGTTCAAAAATAAAACATTTGAAAACGGACCATTTTTCACCTTTCTGAAGCATGACGTAATGGGGGGGGTGTTATCTCTTTTGTCAAAAATCACCTGTTTTTGCTTGAACATTAAATGCCTCCAAATGGTATTTAATTCACTTCCCGGGGTGAAGAAACACTTTTTGAGACCTCAGAGTGAGTAAATTGGCCATTTTCATGCACTTTTAACCATTCCACAAATCTTGTGTTTTGGGCCCCTGGAAGCATGAAAATCACTTTAAACATGCTAATTTTAGCTCTAAAACTGATGATCTACCTACAAATGTGAACTGACTTTCAAAAATAAAACATTTGAAAACGGACAATTTTTCACCTTTCTGAAGCATGACGTAATGGGGGGGGGTGTTATCTCTTTTGTCAAAAATCACCTGTTTTTGCTTGAAGATTAAATGCCTCCAAATGGTATTTAATTCACTTCCCGGGCCCCTGGAAGCATGAAAATCACTTTCAACATGCTAATTTTAGCTCTAAAACTGATTATCTACCTACAAATGTGAACTGACGTTCAAAAATAAAACATTTGAAAACGGACCATTTTTCACCTTTCTGAAGCATGACGTAATGGGGGGGTGTTATCTCTTTTGTCAAAAATCACCTGTTTTTGCTTGAACATTAAATGCCTCCAAATGGTATTTAATTCACTTCCCGGGGTGAAGAAACACTTTTTGAGACCTCAGAGTGAGTAAATTGGCCATTTTCATGCACTTTTAACCATTCCACAAATCTTGTCTTTTGGGCCCCTGGAAGCATGAAAATCACTTTAAACATGCTAATTTTAGCTCTAAAACTGATGATCTACCTACAAATGTGAACTGACGTTAAAAAATAAAACATTTGAAAACTGACCATTTTTCACCTTTCTGCAGCATGACGTAATGGGGGGGTGTTATCTCTTTTGTCAAAAATCACCTGTTTTTGCTTGAACATTAAATGCCTCCAAATGGTATCTAATTCACTTCCCGGGCCCCTGGAAGCATGAAAATCACTTTAAACATGCTAATTTTAGCTCTAAAACTGATGATCTACCTACAAATGTGAACTGACGTTCAAAAATAAAACATTTGAAAACTGACCATTTTTTACCTTTCTGAAGCATGACGTAATGGGGGGGTGTTATCTCTTTTGTCAAAAATCACCTGTTTTTGCTTGAACATTAAATGCCTCCAAATGGTATTTAATTCACTTCCCGGGCCCCTGGAAGCATGAAAATCACTTTAAACATGCTAATTTTAGCTCTAAAACTGATGATCTACCTACAAATGTGAACTGACTTTCAAAAATAAAACATTTGAAAACGGACAATTTTTCACCTTTCTGAAGCATGACGTAATGGGGGGGTGTTATCTCTTTTGTCAAAAATCACCTGTTTTTGCTTGAACATTAAATGCCTCCAAATGGTATTTAATTCACTTCCCGGGCCCCTCGAAGCATGAAAATCACTTTAAACATGCTAATTTTAGCTCTAAAACTGATGATCTACCTACAAATGTGAACTGACGTTAAAAAATAAAACATTTGAAAACGGACCATTTTTCACCTTTCTGCAGCTTGACGTAATGGGGGGGGTGTTATCTCTTTTGTTAAAAATCACCTGTTTTTTCTTGAACATTAAATGCCTCCAAATGGTATTTAATTCACTTCCCGGGCCCCTGGAAGTATGAAAATCACTTTAAACATGCTAATTTTAGCTCTAAAACTGATGATCTACCTACAAATGTGAACTGACTTTCAAAAATAAAACATTTGAAAACGGACAATTTTTCACCTTTCTGAAGCATGACGTAATGGGGGGGGGTGTTATCTCTTTTGTCAAAAATCACCTGTTTTTGCTTGAACATTAAATGCCTCCAAATGGTATTTAATTCACTTCCCGGGCCCCTGGAAGCATGAAAATCACTTTAAACATGCTAATTTTAGCTCTAAAACTGATGATCTACCTACAAATGTGAACTGACGTTCAAAAATAAAACATTTGAAAACGGACCATTTTTCACCTTTCTGAAGCATGACGTAATGGGGGGGTGTTATCCCTTTTGTCAAAAATCACCTGTTTTTGCTTGAACATTAAATGCCTCCAAATGGTATTTAATTCACTTCCCGGGCCCCTGGAAGCATGAAAATCACTTTAAACATGCTTATTTTAACTCTAAAACTGATGATCTACCTACAAATGTGAACTGACGTTCAAAAATAAAACATTTGAAAACGGACCATTTTTCACCTTTCTGAAGCATGACGTAATGGGGGGGTGTTATCTCTTTTGTCAAAAATCACCTGTTTTTGCTTGAACATTAAATGCCTCCAAATGGTATTTAATTCACTTCCCGGGGTGAAGAAACACTTTTTGAGACCTCAGAGTGAGTAAATTGGTCATTTTCATGCACTTTTAACCATTCCACAAATCTTGTGTTTTGGGCCCCTGGAAGCATGAAAATCACTTTAAACATGCTAATTTTAGCTCTAAAATTGATGATCTACCTACAAATGTGAACTGACGTTCAAAAATAAAACATTTGAAAACGGACCATTTTTCACCTTTCTGCAGCATGACGTAATGGGGGGGTGTTATCTCTTTTGTTAAAAATCACCTGTTTTTGCTTGAACATTAAATGCCTCCAAATGGTATTTAATTCACTTCCCGGGCCCCTGGAAGCATGAAAATCAATTTAAACTTGCTAATTTTAGCTCTAAAACTGATGATCTACCTACAAATGTGAACTGACGTTCAAAAATAAAACATTTGAAAACGGACCATTTTTCACCTTTCTGAAGCATGACGTAATGGGGGGGTGTTATCCCTTTTGTCAAAAATCACCTGTTTTTGCTTGAACATTAAATGCCTCCAAATGGTATTTAATTCACTTCCCGGGCCCCTGGAAGCATGAAAATCACTTTAAACATGCTTATTTTAGCTCTAAAACTGATGATCTACCTACAAATGTGAACTGACGTTCAAAAATAAAACATTTGAAAACGGACCATTTTTCACCTTTCTGAAGCATGACGTAATGGGGGGGGTGTTATCTCTTTTGTCAAAAATCACCTGTTTTTGCTTGAACATTAAATGCCTCCAAATGGTATTTAATTCACTTCCCGGGGTGAAGAAACACTTTTTGAGACCTCAGAGTGAGTAAATTGGCCATTTTCATGCACTTTTAACCATTCCACAAATCTTGTGTTTTGGGACCCTGGAAGCATGAAAATCACTTTAAACATGCTAATTTTAGCTCTAAAACTGATGATCTACCTACAAATGTGAACTGACGTTAAAAAATAAAACATTTGAAAACTGACAATTTTTCACCTTTCTGAAGCATGACGTAATGGGGGTGTGTTATCTCTTTTGTCAAAAATCATCTGTTTTTGCTTGAACATTAAATGCCTCCAAATGGTATCTAATTCACTTCCCGGGCCCCTGGAAGCATGAAAATCACTTTAAACATGCTAATTTTAGCTCTAAAACTGATGATCTACCCACAAATGTGAACTGACGTTCAAAAATAAAACATTTGAAAACTGACCATTTTTCACCTTTCTGAAGCATGACGTAATGGGGGGGTGTTATCTCTTTTGTCAAAAATCACCTGTTTTTGCTTGAACATTAAATGCCTCCAAATGGTATTTAATTCACTTCCAGGGCCCCTGGAAGCATGAAAATCACTTTAAACATGCTAATTTTAGCTCTAAAACTGATGATCTACCTACAAATGTGAACTGACTTTCAAAAATAAAACATTTGAAAACTGACAATTTTTCACCTTTCTGAAGCATGACGTAATGGGGGGTGTTATCTCTTTTGTCAAAAATCACCTGTTTTTGCTTGAACATTAAATGCCTCCAAATGGTATTTAATTCACTTCCCGGGCCCCTGGAAGCATGAAAATCACTTTAAACATGCTAATTTTAGCTCTAAAACTGATGATCTACCTACAAATGTGAACTGACGTTCAAAAATAAAACATTTGAAAACGTACCATTTTTCACCTTTCTGAAGCATGACGTAATGGGGGGGTGTTATCTCTTTTGTCAAAAATCACCTGTTTTTGCTTGAACATTAAATGCCTCCAAATGGTATTTAATTCACTTCCCAGGGTGAAGAAACACTTTTTGAGACCTCAGAGTGAGTAAATTGGCCATTTTCATGCACTTTTAACCATTTCACAAATCTTGTGTTTTGGGCCCCTGGAAGCATGAAAATCACTTTAAACATGCTAATTTTAGCTCTAAAACTGATGATCTACCTACAAATGTGAACTGACGTTAAAAAATAAAACATTTGAAAACGGACCATTTTTCACCTTTCTGCAGCATGACGTAATGGGGGGGTGTTATCTCTTTTGTCAAAAATCACCTGTTTTTGCTTGAACATTAAATGCCTCCAAATGGTTTTTAATTCACTTCCCGGGCCCCTGGAAGCATGAAAATCACTTTAAACATGCTTATTTTAGCTCTAAAACTGATGATCTACCTACAAATGTGAACTGACGTTCAAAAATAAAACATTTGAAAACGGACCATTTTTCACCTTTCTGAAGCATGACGTAATGGGGGGGTGTTATCTCTTTTGTCAAAAATCACCTGTTTTTGCTTGAACATTAAATGCCTCCAAATGGTATTTAATTCACTTCCCGGGCCCCTGGAAGCATGAAAATCACTTTAAACATGCTAATTTCAGCTCTAAAACTGATGATCTACCTACAAATGTGAACTGACGTTCAAAAATAAAACATTTGAAAACGGACCATTTTTCACCTTTCTGAAGCATGACGTAATGGGGGGGTGTTATCTCTTTTGTCAAAAATCACCTGTTTTTGCTTGAACATTAAATGCCTCCAAATGGTATTTAATTCACTTCCCGGGGTGAAGAAACACTTTTTGAGACCTCAGAGTGAGTAAATTGGCCATTTTCATGCACTTTTAACCATTTCACAAATCTTGTGTTTTGGGCCCCTGGAAGCATGAAAATCACTTTAAACATGCTAATTTTAGCTCTAAAACTGATGATCTACCTACAAATGTGAACTGACGTTCAAAAATAAAACATTTGAAAACGGACCATTTTTCACCTTTCTGAAGCATGACGTAATGGGGGGGTGTTATCTCTTTTGTCAAAAATCACCTGTTTTTGCTTGAACATTAAATGCCTCCAAATGGTATTTAATTCACTTCCCGGGGTGAAGAAACACTTTTTGAGACCTCAGAATGAGTAAATTGGCCATTTTCATGCACTTTTAACCATTCCACAAATCTTGTGTTTTGGGCCCCTGGAAGCATGAAAATCACTTTAAACATGCTAATTTTAGCTCTAAAACTGATGATCTACCTACAAATGTGAACTGACGTTAAAAAATAAAACATTTGAAAACGGACCATTTTTCACCTTTCTGCAGCATGACGTAATGGGGGGGTGTTATCTCTTTTGTCAAAAATCACCTGTTTTTGCTTGAACATTAAATGCCTCCAAATGGTTTTTAATTCACTTCCTGGGCCCCTGGAAGCATGAAAATCACTTTAAACATGCTTATTTTAGCTCTAAAACTGATGATCTACCTACAAATGTGAACTGACGTTCAAAAATAAAACATTTGAAAACGGACCATTTTTCACCTTTCTGAAGCATGACGTAATGGGGGGGTGTTATCTCTTTTGTCAAAAATCACCTGTTTTTGCTTGAACAAAAAATGCCTCCAAATGGTATTTAATTCACTTCCCGGGCCCCTGGAAGCATGAAAATCACTTTAAACATGCTAATTTTAGCTCTAAAACTGATGATCTACCTACAAATGTGAACTGACGTTCAAAAATAAAACATTTGAAAACGGACCATTTTTCACCTTTCTGAAGCATTACGTAATGGGGGGGTGTTATCTCTTTTGTCAAAAATCACCTGTTTTTGCTTGAACATTAAATGCCTCCAAATGGTATTTAATTCACTTCCCGGGGTGAAGAAACACTTTTTGAGACCTCAGAGTGAGTAAATTAGCCATTTTCATGCATTTTTAACCATTTCACAAATCTTGTGTTTTGGGCCCCTGGAAGCATGAAAATCACTTTAAACATGCTAATTTTAGCTCTAAAACTGATGATCTACCTACAAATGTGAACTGACGTTCAAAAATAAAACATTTGAAAACGGACCATTTTTCACCTTTCTGAAGCATGACGTAATGGGGGGGGTGTTATCTCTTTTGTCAAAAATCACCTGTTTTTGCTTGAACATTAAATGCCTCCAAATGGTATTTAATTCACTTCCCGGGCCCCTGGAAGCATGAAAATCACTTTAAACATGCTAATTTTAGCTCTAAAACTGATGATCTACCTACAAATGTGAACTGACGTTCAAAAATAAAACATTTGAAAACGGACCATTTTTCACCTTTCTGAAGCATGACGTAATGGGGGGGATGTTATCTCTTTTGTCAAAAATCACCTGTTTTTGCTTGAACATTAAATGCCTCCAAATGGTATTTAATTCACTTCCCGGGGTGAAGAAACACTTTTTGAGACCTCAGAGTGAGTAAATTGGCCATTTTCATGCACTTTTAACCATTCCACAAATCTTGTGTTTTGGGCCCCTGGAAGCATGAAAATCACTTTAAACATGCTAATTTTAGCTCTAAAACTGATGATCTACCTACAAATGTGAACTGACGTTAAAAAATAGAACATTTGAAAACGGACCATTTTTCACCTTTCTGCAGCATGACGTAATGGGGGGGGTGTTATCTCTTTTGTCAAAAATCACCTGTTTTTGCTTGAACATTAAATGCCTCCAAATGGTTTTTAATTCACTTCCCGGGCCCCTGGAAGCATGAAAATCACTTTAAACATGCTTATTTTAGCTCTAAAACTGATGATCTACCTACAAATGTGAACTGACGTTCAAAAATAAAACATTTGAAAACGGACCATTTTTCACCTTTCTGAAGCATGACGTAATGGGGGGGTGTTATCTCTTTTGTCAAAAATCACCTGTTTTTGCTTGAACATTAAATGCCTCCAAATGGTATTTAATTCACTTCCCGGGCCCCTGGAAGCATGAAAATCACTTTAAACATGCTAATTTTAGCTCTAAAACTGATGATCTACCTACAAATGTGAACTGACGTTCAAAAATAAAACATTTGAAAACGGACCATTTTTCACCTTTCTGAAGCATGACGTAATGGGGGGGTGTTATCTCTTTTGTCAAAAATCACCTGTTTTTGCTTGAACATTAAATGCCTCCAAATGGTATTTAATTCACTTCCCGGGGTGAAGAAACACTTTTTGAGACCTCAGAGTGAGTAAATTGGCCATTTTCATGCACTTTTAACCATTTCACAAATCTTGTGTTTTGGGCCCTTGGAAGCATGAAAATCACTTTAAACATGCTAATTTTAGCTCTAAAACTGATGATCTACCTACAAATGTGAACTGACGTTCAAAAATAAAACATTTGAAAACGGACCATTTTTCACCTTTCTGCAGCATGACGTAATGGGGGGGGTGTTATCTCTTTTGTCAAAAATCACCTGTTTTTGCTTGAACATTAAATGCCTCCAAATGGTATTTATTTCACTTCCCGGGGTGAAGAAACACTTTTTGAGACCTCAGAGTGAGTAAATTGGCCATTTTCATGCACTTTTAACCATTCCACAAATCTTGTGTTTTGGGCCCCTGGAAGCATGAAAATCACTTTAAACATGCTAATTTTAGCTCTAAAATTGATGATCTACCTACAAATGTGAACTGACGTTAAAAAATAAAACATTTGAAAACGGACCATTTTTCACCTTTCTGCAGCATGACGTAATGGGGGGGTGTTATCTCTTTTGTTAAAAATCACCTGTTTTTGCTTGAACATTAAATGCCTCCAAATGGTATTTAATTCACTTCCCGGGCCCCTGGAAGCATGAAAATCAATTTAAACTTGCTAATTTTAGCTCTAAAACTGATGATCTACCTACAAATGTGAACTGACGTTCAAAAATAAAACATTTGAAAACGGACCATTTTTCACCTTTCTGAAGCATGACGTAATGGGGGGGTGTTATCCCTTTTGTCAAAAATCACCTGTTTTTGCTTGAACATTAAATGCCTCCAAATGGTATTTAATTCACTTCCCGGGCCCATGGAAGCATGAAAATCACTTTAAACATGCTTATTTTAGCTCTAAAACTGATGATCTACCTACAAATGTGAACTGACGTTCAAAAATAAAACATTTGAAAACGGACCATTTTTCACCTTTCTGAAGCATGACGTAATGGGGGGGGGTGTTATCTCTTTTGTCAAAAATCACCTGTTTTTGCTTGAACATTAAATGCCTCCAAATGGTATTTAATTCACTTCCCGGGGTGAAGAAACACTTTTTGAGACCTCAGAGTGAGTAAATTGGCCATTTTCATGCACTTTTAACCATTCCACAAATCTTGTGTTTTGGGCCCCTGGAAGCATGAAAATCACTTTAAACATGCAAATTTTAGCTCTAAAACTGATGATCTACCTACAAATGTGAACTGACGTTAAAAAATAAAACATTTGAAAACTGACAATTTTTCACCTTTCTGCAGCATGACGTAATGGGGGGGTGTTATCTCTTTTGTCAAAAATCACCTGTTTTTGCTTGAACATTAAATGCCTCCAAATGGTTTTTAATTCACTTCCCGGGCCCCTGGAAGCATGAAAATCACTTTAAACATGCTTATTTTAGCTCTAAAACTGATGATCTACCTACAAATGTGAACTGACGTTCAAAAATAAAACATTTGAAAACGGACCATTTTTCACCTTTCTGAAGCATGACGTAATGGGGGGGTGTTATCTCTTTTGTCAAAAATCACCTGTTTTTGCTTGAACATTAAATGCCTCCAAATGGTATTTAATTCACTTCCCGGGGTGAAGAAACACTTTTTGAGACCTCAGAGTGAGTAAATTGGCCATTTTCATGCACTTTTAACCATTTCACAAATCTTGTGTTTTGGGCCCCTGGAAGCATGAAAATCACTTTAAACATGCTAATTTTAGCTCTAAAACTGATGATCTACCTACAAATGTGAACTGACGTTCAAAAATAAAACATTTGAAAACGGACCATTTTTCACCTTTCTGAAGCATGACGTAATGGGGGGGTGTTATCTCTTTTGTCAAAAATCACCTGTTTTTGCTTGAACATTAAATGCCTCCAAATGGTATTTAATTCACTTCCCGGGGTGAAGAAACACTTTTTGAGACCTCAGAGTGAGTAAATTGGCCATTTTCATGCACTTTTAACCATTCCACAAATCTTGTGTTTTGGGGCCCTGGAAGCATGAAAATCACTTTAAACATGCTAATTTTAGCTCTAAAACTGATGATCTACCTACAAATGTGAACTGACGTTAAAAAATAAAACATTTGAAAACGGACCATTTTTCACCTTTCTGCAGCATGACGTAATGGGGGGGTGTTATCTCTTTTGTCAAAAATCACCTGTTTTTGCTTGAACATTAAATGCCTCCAAATGGTTTTTAATTCACTTCCCGGGCCCCTGGAAGCATGAAAATCACTTTAAACATGCTTATTTTAGCTCTAAAACTGATGATCTACCTACAAATGTGAACTGACGTTCAAAAATAAAACATTTGAAAACGGACCATTTTTCACCTTTCTGAAGCATGACGTAATGGGGGGGTGTTATCTCTTTTGTCAAAAATCACCTGTTTTTGCTTGAACATTAAATGCCTCCAAATGGTATTTAATTCACTTCCCGGGCCCCTGGAAGCATGAAAATCACTTTAAACATGCTAATTTTAGCTCTAAAACTGATGATCTACCTACAAATGTGAACTGACGTTCAAAAATAAAACATTTGAAAACGGACCATTTTTCACCTTTCTGAAGCATTACGTAATGGGGGGGTGTTATCTCTTTTGTCAAAAATCACCTGTTTTTGCTTGAACATTAAATGCCTCCAAATGGTATTTAATTCACTTCCCGGGGTGAAGAAACACTTTTTGAGACCTCAGAGTGAGTAAATTGGCCATTTTCATGCACTTTTAACCATTCCACAAATCTTGTGTTTTGGGCCCCTGGAAGCATGAAAATCACTTTAAACATGCTAATTTTAGCTCTAAAATTGATGATCTACCTACAAATGTGAACTGACGTTAAAAAATAAAACATTTGAAAACGGACCATTTTTCACCTTTCTGCAGCATGACGTAATGGGGGGGTGTTATCTCTTTTGTTAAAAATCACCTGTTTTTGCTTGAACATTAAATGCCTCCAAATGGTATTTAATTCACTTCCCAGGCCCCTGGAAGCATGAAAATCAATTTAAACTTGCTAATTTTAGCTCTAAAACTGATGATCTACCTACAAATGTGAACTGACGTTCAAAAATAAAACATTTGAAAACGTACCATTTTTCACCTTTCTGAAGCATGACGTAATGGGGGGGTGTTATCTCTTTTGTCAAAAATCACCTGTTTTTGCTTGAACATTAAATGCCTCCAAATGGTATTTAATTCACTTCCCAGGGTGAAGAAACACTTTTTGAGACCTCAGAGTGAGTAAATTGGCCATTTTCATGCACTTTTAACCATTTCACAAATCTTGTGTTTTGGGCCCCTGGAAGCATGAAAATCACTTTAACATGCTAATTTTAGCTCTAAAACTGATGATCTACCTACAAATGTGAACTGACGTTAAAAAATAAAACATTTGAAAACGGACCATTTTTCACCTTTCTGCAGCATGACGTAATGGGGAGGTGTTATCTCTTTTGTCAAAAATCACCTGTTTTTGCTTGAACATTAAATGCCTCCAAATGGTTTTTAATTCACTTCCCGGGCCCCTGGAAGCATGAAAATCACTTTAAACATGCTTATTTTAGCTCTAAAACTGATGATCTACCTACAAATGTGAACTGACGTTCAAAAATAAAACATTTGAAAACGGACCATTTTTCACCTTTCTGAAGCATGACGTAATGGGGGGGTGTTATCTCTTTTGTCAAAAATCACCTGTTTTTGCTTGAACATTAAATGCCTCCAAATGGTATTTAATTCACTTCCCGGGGTGAAGAAACACTTTTTGAGACCTCAGAGTGAGTAAATTGGCCATTTTCATGCACTTTTAACCATTTCACAAATCTTGTGTTTTGGGCCCCTGGAAGCATGAAAATCACTTTAAACATGCTAATTTTAGCTCTAAAACTGATGATCTACCTACAAATGTGAACTGACGTTCAAAAATAAAACATTTGAAAACGGACCATTTTTCACCTTTCTGAAGCATGACGTAATGGGGGGGTGTTATCTCTTTTGTCAAAAATCACCTGTTTTTGCTTGAACATTAAATGCCTCCAAATGGTATTTAATTCACTTCCCGGGGTGAAGAAACACTTTTTGAGACCTCAGAGTGAGTAAATTGGCCATTTTCATGCACTTTTAACCATTCCACAAATCTTGTGTTTTGGGCCCCTGGAAGCATGAAAATCACTTTAAACATGCTAATTTTAGCTCTAAAACTGATGATCTACCTACAAATGTGAACTGACGTTAAAAAATAAAACATTTGAAAACGGACCATTTTTCACCTTTCTGCAGCATGACGTAATGGGGGGGTGTTATCTCTTTTGTCAAAAATCACCTGTTTTTGCTTGAACATTAAATGCCTCCAAATGGTTTTTAATTCACTTCCCGGGCCCCTGGAAGCATGAAAATCACTTTAAACATGCTTATTTTAGCTCTAAAACTGATGATCTACCTACAAATGTGAACTGACGTTCAAAAATAAAACATTTGAAAACGGACCATTTTTCACCTTTCTGAAGCATGACGTAATGGGGGGGTGTTATCTCTTTTGTCAAAAATCACCTGTTTTTGCTTGAACATTAAATGCCTCCAAATGGTATTTAATTCACTTCCCGGGCCCCTGGAAGAATGAAAATCACTTTAAACATGCTAATTTTAGCTCTAAAACTGATGATCTACCTACAAATGTGAACTGACGTTCAAAAATAAAACATTTGAAAACGGACCATTTTTCACCTTTCTGAAGCATTACGTAATGGGGGGGTGTTATCTCTTTTGTCAAAAATCACCTGTTTTTGCTTGAACATTAAATGCCTCCAAATGGTATTTAATTCACTTCCCGGGGTGAAGAAACACTTTTTGAGACCTCAGAGTGAGTAAATTGGCCATTTTCATGCACTTTTAACCATTTCACAAATCTTGTGTTTTGGGCCCCTGGAAGCATGAAAATCACTTTAAACATGCTAATTTTAGCTCTAAAACTGATGATCTACCTACAAATGTGAACTGACGTTCAAAAATAAAACATTTGAAAACGGACCATTTTTCACCTTTCTGAAGCATGACGTAATGGGGGGGGTGTTATCTCTTTTGTCAAAAATCACCTGTTTTTGCTTGAACATTAAATGCCTCCAAATGGTATTTAATTCACTTCCCGGGCCCCTGGAAGCATGAAAATCACTTTAAACATGCTAATTTTAGCTCTAAAACTGATGATCTACCTACAAATGTGAACTGACGTTCAAAAATAAAACATTTGAAAACGGACCATTTTTCACCTTTCTGAAGCATGACGTAATGGGGGGGATGTTATCTCTTTTGTCAAAAATCACCTGTTTTTGCTTGAACATTAAATGCCTCCAAATGGTATTTAATTCACTTCCCGGGGTGAAGAAACACTTTTTGAGACCTCAGAGTGAGTAAATTGGCCATTTTCATGCACTTTTAACCATTCCACAAATCTTGTGTTTTGGGCCCCTGGAAGCATGAAAATCACTTTAAACATGCTAATTTTAGCTCTAAAACTGATGATCTACCTACAAATGTGAACTGACGTTAAAAAATAGAACATTTGAAAACGGACCATTTTTCACCTTTCTGCAGCATGACGTAATGGGGGGGGTGTTATCTCTTTTGTCAAAAATCACCTGTTTTTGCTTGAACATTAAATGCCTCCAAATGGTTTTTAATTCACTTCCCGGGCCCCTGGAAGCATGAAAATCACTTTAAACATGCTTATTTTAGCTCTAAAACTGATGATCTACCTACAAATGTGAACTGACGTTCAAAAATAAAACATTTGAAAACGGACCATTTTTCACCTTTCTGAAGCATGACGTAATGGGGGGGTGTTATCTCTTTTGTCAAAAATCACCTGTTTTTGCTTGAACATTAAATGCCTCCAAATGGTATTTAATTCACTTCCCGGGCCCCTGGAAGCATGAAAATCACTTTAAACATGCTAATTTTAGCTCTAAAACTGATGATCTACCTACAAATGTGAACTGACGTTCAAAAATAAAACATTTGAAAACGGACCATTTTTCACCTTTCTGAAGCATGACGTAATGGGGGGGTGTTATCTCTTTTGTCAAAAATCACCTGTTTTTGCTTGAACATTAAATGCCTCCAAATGGTATTTAATTCACTTCCCGGGGTGAAGAAACACTTTTTGAGACCTCAGAGTGAGTAAATTGGCCATTTTCATGCACTTTTAACCATTTCACAAATCTTGTGTTTTGGGCCCTTGGAAGCATGAAAATCACTTTAAACATGCTAATTTTAGCTCTAAAACTGATGATCTACCTACAAATGTGAACTGACGTTCAAAAATAAAACATTTGAAAACGGACCATTTTTCACCTTTCTGCAGCATGACGTAATGGGGGGGGTGTTATCTCTTTTGTCAAAAATCACCTGTTTTTGCTTGAACATTAAATGCCTCCAAATGGTATTTATTTCACTTCCCGGGGTGAAGAAACACTTTTTGAGACCTCAGAGTGAGTAAATTGGCCATTTTCATGCACTTTTAACCATTCCACAAATCTTGTGTTTTGGGCCCCTGGAAGCATGAAAATCACTTTAAACATGCTAATTTTAGCTCTAAAATTGATGATCTACCTACAAATGTGAACTGACGTTAAAAAATAAAACATTTGAAAACGGACCATTTTTCACCTTTCTGCAGCATGACGTAATGGGGGGGTGTTATCTCTTTTGTTAAAAATCACCTGTTTTTGCTTGAACATTAAATGCCTCCAAATGGTATTTAATTCACTTCCCGGGCCCCTGGAAGCATGAAAATCAATTTAAACTTGCTAATTTTAGCTCTAAAACTGATGATCTACCTACAAATGTGAACTGACGTTCAAAAATAAAACATTTGAAAACGGACCATTTTTCACCTTTCTGAAGCATGACGTAATGGGGGGGTGTTATCCCTTTTGTCAAAAATCACCTGTTTTTGCTTGAACATTAAATGCCTCCAAATGGTATTTAATTCACTTCCCGGGCCCATGGAAGCATGAAAATCACTTTAAACATGCTTATTTTAGCTCTAAAACTGATGATCTACCTACAAATGTGAACTGACGTTCAAAAATAAAACATTTGAAAACGGACCATTTTTCACCTTTCTGAAGCATGACGTAATGGGGGGGGGTGTTATCTCTTTTGTCAAAAATCACCTGTTTTTGCTTGAACATTAAATGCCTCCAAATGGTATTTAATTCACTTCCCGGGGTGAAGAAACACTTTTTGAGACCTCAGAGTGAGTAAATTGGCCATTTTCATGCACTTTTAACCATTCCACAAATCTTGTGTTTTGGGCCCCTGGAAGCATGAAAATCACTTTAAACATGCAAATTTTAGCTCTAAAACTGATGATCTACCTACAAATGTGAACTGACGTTAAAAAATAAAACATTTGAAAACTGACAATTTTTCACCTTTCTGAAGCATGACGTAATGGGGGTGTGTTATCTCTTTTGTCAAAAATCACCTGTTTTTGCTTGAACATTAAATGCCTCCAAATGGTATCTAATTCACTTCCCGGGCCCCTGGAAGCATGAAAATCACTTTAAACATGCTAATTTTAGCTCTAAAACTGATGATCTACCTACAAATGTGAACTGACGTTCAAAAATAAAACATTTGAAAACGTACCATTTTTCACCTTTCTGAAGCATGACGTAATGGGGGGGTGTTATCTCTTTTGTCAAAAATCACCTGTTTTTGCTTGAACATTAAATGCCTCCAAATGGTATTTAATTCACTTCCCAGGGTGAAGAAACACTTTTTGAGACCTCAGAGTGAGTAAATTGGCCATTTTCATGCACTTTTAACCATTTCACAAATCTTGTGTTTTGGGCCCCTGGAAGCATGAAAATCACTTTAAACATGCTAATTTTAGCTCTAAAACTGATGATCTACCTACAAATGTGAACTGACGTTAAAAAATAAAACATTTGAAAACGGACCATTTTTCACCTTTCTGCAGCATGACGTAATAGGCGGGTGTTATCTCTTTTGTCAAAAATCACCTGTTTTTGCTTGAACATTAAATGCCTCCAAATGGTTTTTAATTCACTTCCCGGGCCCCTGGAAGCATGAAAATCACTTTAAACATGCTTATTTTAGCTCTAAAACTGATGATCTACCTACAAATGTGAACTGACGTTCAAAAATAAAACATTTGAAAACGGACCATTTTTCACCTTTCTGAAGCATGACGTAATGGGGGGGTGTTATCTCTTTTGTCAAAAATCACCTGTTTTTGCTTGAACATTAAATGCCTCCAAATGGTATTTAATTCACTTCCCGGGCCCCTGGAAGCATGAAAATCACTTTAAACATGCTAATTTTAGCTCTAAAACTGATGATCTACCTACAAATGTGAACTGACGTTCAAAAATAAAACATTTGAAAACGGACCATTTTTCACCTTTCTGAAGCATTACGTAATGGGGGGGTGTTATCTCTTTTGTCAAAAATCACCTGTTTTTGCTTGAACATTAAATGCCTCCAAATGGTATTTAATTCACTTCCCGGGGTGAAGAAACACTTTTTGAGACCTCAGAGTGAGTAAATTGGCCATTTTCATGCACTTTTAACCATTTCACAAATCTTGTGTTTTGGGCCCCTGGAAGCATGAAAATCACTTTAAACATGCTAATTTTAGCTCTAAAACTGATGATCTACCTACAAATGTGAACTGACGTTCAAAAATAAAACATTTGAAAACGGACCATTTTTCACCTTTCTGAAGCATGACGTAATGGGGGGGTGTTATCTCTTTTGTCAAAAATCACCTGTTTTTGCTTGAACATTAAATGCCTCCAAATGGTATTTAATTCACTTCCCGGGCCCCTGGAAGCATGAAAATCACTTTAAACATGCTAATTTTAGCTCTAAAACTGATGATCTACCTACAAATGTGAACTGACGTTCAAAAATAAAACATTTGAAAACGGACCATTTTTCACCTTTCTGAAGCATGACGTAATGGGGGGGTGTTATCTCTTTTGTCAAAAATCACCTGTTTTTGCTTGAACATTAAATGCCTCCAAATGGTATTTAATTCACTTCCCGGGGTGAAGAAACACTTTTTGAGACCTCAGAGTGAGTAAATTGGCCATTTTCATGCACTTTTAACCATTTCACAAATCTTGTGTTTTGGGCCCCTGGAAGCATGAAAATCACTTTAAACATGCTAATTTTAGCTCTAAAACTGATGATCTACCTACAAATGTGAACTGACGTTCAAAAATAAAACATTTGAAAACGGACCATTTTTCACCTTTCTGAAGCATGACGTAATGGGGGGGGTGTTATCTCTTTTGTCAAAAATCACCTGTTTTTGCTTGAACATTAAATGCCTCCAAATGGTATTTAATTCACTTCCCGGGGTGAAGAAACACTTTTTGAGACCTCAGAGTGAGTAAATTGGCCATTTTCATGCACTTTTAACCATTCCACAAATCTTGTGTTTTGGGCCCCTGGAAGCATGAAAATCACTTTAAACATGCTAATTTTAGCTCTAAAACTGATGATCTACCTACAAATGTGAACTGACGTTAAAAAATAGAACATTTGAAAACGGACCATTTTTCACCTTTCTGCAGCATGACGTAATGGGGGGGGTGTTATCTCTTTTGTCAAAAATCACCTGTTTTTGCTTGAACATTAAATGCCTCCAAATGGTTTTTAATTCACTTCCCGGGCCCCTGGAAGCATGAAAATCACTTTAAACATGCTTATTTTAGCTCTAAAACTGATGATCTACCTACAAATGTGAACTGACGTTCAAAAATAAAACATTTGAAAACGGACCATTTTTCACCTTTCTGAAGCATGACGTAATGGGGGGTGTTATCTCTTTTGTCAAAAATCACCTGTTTTTGCTTGAACATTAAATGCCTCCAAATGGTATTTAATTCACTTCCCGGGCCCCTGGAAGCATGAAAATCACTTTAAACATGCTAATTTTAGCTCTAAAACTGATGATCTACCTACAAATGTGAACTGACGTTCAAAAATAAAACATTTGAAAACGGACCATTTTTCACCTTTCTGAAGCATGACGTAATGGGGGGGTGTTATCTCTTTTGTCAAAAATCACCTGTTTTTGCTTGAACATTAAATGCCTCCAAATGGTATTTAATTCACTTCCCGGGGTGAAGAAACACTTTTTGAGACCTCAGAGTGAGTAAATTGGCCATTTTCATGCACTTTTAACCATTTCACAAATCTTGTGTTTTGGGCCCTTGGAAGCATGAAAATCACTTTAAACATGCTAATTTTAGCTCTAAAACTGATGATCTACCTACAAATGTGAACTGACGTTCAAAAATAAAACATTTGAAAACGGACCATTTTTCACCTTTCTGCAGCATGACGTAATGGGGGGGGTGTTATCTCTTTTGTCAAAAATCACCTGTTTTTGCTTGAACATTAAATGCCTCCAAATGGTATTTATTTCACTTCCCGGGGTGAAGAAACACTTTTTGAGACCTCAGAGTGAGTAAATTGGCCATTTTCATGCACTTTTAACCATTCCACAAATCTTGTGTTTTGGGCCCCTGGAAGCATGAAAATCACTTTAAACATGCTAATTTTAGCTCTAAAACTGATGATCTACCTACAAATGTGAACTGACGTTCAAAAATAAAACATTTGAAAACGGACCATTTTTCACCTTTCTGAAGCATGACGTAATGGGGGGGTGTTATCCCTTTTGTCAAAAATCACCTGTTTTTGCTTGAACATTAAATGCCTCCAAATGGTATTTAATTCACTTCCCGGGCCCATGGAAGCATGAAAATCACTTTAAACATGCTTATTTTAGCTCTAAAACTGATGATCTACCTACAAATGTGAACTGACGTTCAAAAATAAAACATTTGAAAACGGACCATTTTTCACCTTTCTGAAGCATGACGTAATGGGGGGGGTGTTATCTCTTTTGTCAAAAATCACCTGTTTTTGCTTGAACATTAAATGCCTCCAAATGGTATTTAATTCACTTCCCGGGGTGAAGAAACACTTTTTGAGACCTCAGAGTGAGTAAATTGGCCATTTTCATGCACTTTTAACCATTCCACAAATCTTGTGTTTTGGGCCCCTGGAAGCATGAAAATCACTTTAAACATGCAAATTTTAGCTCTAAAACTGATGATCTACCTACAAATGTGAACTGACGTTAAAAAATAAAACATTTGAAAACTGACAATTTTTCACCTTTCTGAAGCATGACGTAATGGGGGTGTGTTATCTCTTTTGTCAAAAATCACCTGTTTTTGCTTGAACATTAAATGCCTCCAAATGGTATCTAATTCACTTCCCGGGCCCCTGGAAGCATGAAAATCACTTTAAACATGCTAATTTTAGCTCTAAAACTGATGATCTACCTACAAATGTGAACTGACGTTCAAAAATAAAACATTTGAAAACTGACCATTTTTCACCTTTCTGAAGCATGACGTAATGGGGGGGTGTTATCTCTTTTGTCAAAAATCACCTGTTTTTGCTTGAACATTAAATGCCTCCAAATGGTATTTAATTCACTTCCCGGGCCCCTGGAAGCATGAAAATCACTTTAAACATGCTAATTTTAGCTCTAAAACTGATGATCTACCTACAAATGTGAACTGACTTTCAAAAATAAAACATTTGAAAACGGACAATTTTTCACCTTTCTGAAGCATGACGTAATGGGGGGTGTTATCTCTTTTGTCAAAAATCACCTGTTTTTGCTTGAACATTAAATGCCTCCAAATGGTATTTAATTCACTTCCCGAGCCCCTGGAAGCATGAAAATCACTTTAAACATGCTAATTTTAGCTCTAAAACTGATGATCTACCTACAAATGTGAACTGACGTTCAAAAATAAAACATTTGAAAACGTACCATTTTTCACCTTTCTGAAGCATGACGTAATGGGGGGGTGTTATCTCTTTTGTCAAAAATCACCTGTTTTTGCTTGAACATTAAATGCCTCCAAATGGTATTTAATTCACTTCCCAGGGTGAAGAAACACTTTTTGAGACCTCAGAGTGAGTAAATTGGCCATTTTCATGCACTTTTAACCATTTCACAAATCTTGTGTTTTGGGCCCCTGGAAGCATGAAAATCACTTTAAACATGCTAATTTTAGCTCTAAAACTGATGATCTACCTACAAATGTGAACTGACGTTAAAAAATAAAACATTTGAAAACGGACCATTTTTCACCTTTCTGCAGCATGACGTAATGGGGGGGTGTTATCTCTTTTGTCAAAAATCACCTGTTTTTGCTTGAACATTAAATGCCTCCAAATGGTTTTTAATTCACTTCCCGGGCTCCTGGAAGCATGAAAATCACTTTAAACATGCTTATTTTAGCTCTAAAACTGATGATCTACCTACAAATGTGAACTGACGTTCAAAAATAAAACATTTGAAAACGGACCATTTTTCACCTTTCTGAAGCATGACGTAATGGGGGGGTGTTATCTCTTTTGTCAAAAATCACCTGTTTTTGCTTGAACATGAAATGCCTCCAAATGGTATTTAATTCACTTCCCGGGCCCCTGGAAGCATGAAAATCACTTTAAACATGCTAATTTTAGCTCTAAAACTGATGATCTACCTACAAATGTGAACTGACGTTCAAAAATAAAACATTTGAAAACGGACCATTTTTCACCTTTCTGAAGCATGACGTAATGGGGGGGGTGTTATCTCTTTTGTCAAAAATCACCTGTTTTTGCTTGAACATTAAATGCCTCCAAATGGTATTTAATTCACTTCCCGGGGTGAAGAAACACTTTTTGAGACCTCAGAGTGAGTAAATTGGCCATTTTCATGCACTTTTAACCATTTCACAAATCTTGTGTTTTGGGCCCCTGGAAGCATGAAAATCACTTTAAACATGCTAATTTTAGCTCTAAAACTGATGATCTACCTACAAATGTGAACTGACGTTCAAAAATAAAACATTTGAAAACGGACCATTTTTTACCTTTCTGAAGCATGACGTAATGGGGGGGGGTGTTATCTCTTTTGTCAAAAATCACCTGTTTTTGCTTGAACATTAAATGCCTCCAAATGGTATTTAATTCACTTCCCGGGGTGAAGAAACACTTTTTGAGACCTCAGAGTGAGTAAATTGGCCATTTTCATGCACTTTTAACCATTCCACAAATCTTGTGTTTTGGGCCCCTGGAAGCATGAAAATCACTTTAAACATGCTAATTTTAGCTCTAAAACTGATGATCTACCTACAAATGTGAACTGACGTTAAAAAATAAAACATTTGAAAACGGACCATTTTTCACCTTTCTGCAGCATGACGTAATGGGGGGTGTTATCTCTTTTGTCAAAAATCACCTGTTTTTGCTTGAACATTAAATGCCTCCAAATGGTTTTTAATTCACTTCCCGGGCCCCTGGAAGCATGAAAATCACTTTAAACATGCTTATTTTAGCTCTAAAACTGATGATCTACCTACAAATGTGAACTGACGTTCAAAAATAAAACATTTGAAAACGGACCATTTTTCACCTTTCTGAAGCATGACGTAATGGGGGGGTGTTATCTCTTTTGTCAAAAATCACCTGTTTTTGCTTGAACATTAAATGCCTCCAAATGGTATTTAATTCACTTCCCGGGCCCCTGGAAGCATGAAAATCACTTTAAACATGCTAATTTTAGCTCTAAAACTGATGATCTACCTACAAATGTGAACTGACGTTCAAAAATAAAACATTTGAAAACGGACCATTTTTCACCTTTCTGAAGCATGACGTAATGGGGGGGGTGTTATCTCTTTTGTCAAAAATCACCTGTTTTTGCTTGAACATTAAATGCCTCCAAATGGTATTTAATTCACTTCCCGGGGTGAAGAAACACTTTTTGAGACCTCAGAGTGAGTAAATTGGCCATTTTCATGCACTTTTAACCATTTCACAAATCTTGTGTTTTGGGCCCCTGGAAGCATGAAAATCACTTTAAACATGCTAATTTTAGCTCTAAAACTGATGATCTACCTACAAATGTGAACTGACGTTCAAAAATAAAACATTTGAAAACGGACCATTTTTCACCTTTCTGAAGCATGACGTAATGGGGGGGTGTTATCTCTTTTGTCAAAAATCACCTGTTTTTGCTTGAACATTAAATGCCTCCAAATGGTATTTAATTCACTTCCCGGGCCCCTGGAAGCATGAAAATCACTTTAAACATGCTAATTTTAGCTCTAAAACTGATGATCTACCTACAAATGTGAACTGACGTTCAAAAATAAAACATTTGAAAACGGACCATTTTTCACCTTTCTGAAGCATGACGTAATGGGGGGGTGTTATCTCTTTTGTCAAAAATCACCTGTTTTTGCTTGAACATTAAATGCCTCCAAATGGTATTTAATTCACTTCCCGGGGTGAAGAAACACTTTTTGAGACCTCAGAGTGAGTAAATTGGCCATTTTCATGCACTTTTAACCCTTTCACAAATCTTGTGTTTTGGGCCCCTGGAAGCATGAAAATCACTTTAAACATGCTAATTTTAGCTCTAAAACTGATGATCTACCTACAAATGTGAACTGACGTTCAAAAATAAAACATTTGAAAACGGACCATTTTTCACCTTTCTGAAGCATGACGTAATGGGGGGGTGTTATCTCTTTTGTCAAAAATCACCTGTTTTTGCTTGAACATTAAATGCCTCCAAATGGTATTTAATTCACTTCCCGGGGTGAAGAAACACTTTTTGAGACCTCAGAGTGAGTAAATTGGCCATTTTCATGCACTTTTAACCATTCCACAAATCTTGTGTTTTGGGCCCCTGGAAGCATGAAAATCACTTTAAACATGCTAATTTTAGCTCTAAAACTGATGATCTACCTACAAATGTGAACTGACGTTAAAAAATAAAACATTTGAAAACGGACCATTTTTCACCTTTCTGCAGCATGACGTAATGGGGGGGTGTTATCTCTTTTGTCAAAAATCACCTGTTTTTGCTTGAACATTAAATGCCTCCAAATGGTTTTTAATTCACTTCCCGGGCCCCTGGAAGCATGAAAATCACTTTAAACATGCTTATTTTAGCTCTAAAACTGATGATCTACCTACAAATGTGAACTGACGTTCAAAAATAAAACATTTGAAAACGGACCATTTTTCACCTTTCTGAAGCATGACGTAATGGGGGGTGTTATCTCTTTTGTCAAAAATCACCTGTTTTTGCTTGAACATTAAATGCCTCCAAATGGTATTTAATTCACTTCCCGGGCCCCTGGAAGCATGAAAATCACTTTAAACATGCTAATTTTAGCTCTAAAACTGATGATCTACCTACAAATGTGAACTGACGTTCAAAAATAAAACATTTGAAAACGGACCATTTTTCACCTTTCTGAAGCATGACGTAATGGGGGGGTGTTATCTCTTTTGTCAAAAATCACCTGTTTTTGCTTGAACATTAAATGCCTCCAAATGGTATTTAATTCACTTCCCGGGGTGTAGAAACACTTTTTGAGACCTCAGAGTGAGTAAATTGGCCATTTTCATGCACTTTTAACCATTTCACAAATCTTGTGTTTTGGGCCCCTGGAAGCATGAAAATCACTTTAAACATGCTAATTTTAGCTCTAAAACTGATGATCTACCTACAAATGTGAACTGACGTTCAAAAATAAAACATTTGAAAACGGACCATTTTTCACCTTTCTGAAGCATGACGTAATGGGGGGGTGTTATCTCTTTTGTCAAAAATCACCTGTTTTTGCTTGAACATTAAATGCCTCCAAATGGTATTTAATTCACTTCCCGGGGTGAAGAAACACTTTTTGAGACCTCAGAGTGAGTAAATTGGCCATTTTCATGCACTTTTAACCATTCCACAAATCTTGTGTTTTGGGCCCCTGGAAGCATGAACATCACTTTAAACATGCTAATTTTAGCTCTAAAACTGATGATCTACCTACAAATGTGAACTGACGTTAAAAAATTAAACATTTGAAAACGGACCATTTTTCACCTTTCTGCAGCATGACGTAATGGGGGGGTGTTATCTCTTTTGTCAAAAATCACCTGTTTTTGCTTGAACATTAAATGCCTCCAAATGGTATTTAATTCACTTCCCGGGCCCCTGGAAGCATGAAAATCACTTTAAACATGCTAATTTTAGCTCTAAAACTGATGATCTACCTACAAATGTGAACTGACGTTCAAAAATAAAACATTTGAAAACGGACCATTTTTCACCTTTCTGAAGCATGACGTAATGGGGGGGTGTTATCTCTTTTGTCAAAAATCACCTGTTTTTGCTTGAACATTAAATGCCTCCAAATGGTATTTAATTCACTTCCCGGGGTGAAGAAACACTTTTTGAGACCTCAGAGTGAGTAAATTGGCCATTTTCATGCACTTTTAACCATTTCACAAATCTTGTGTTTTGGGCCCCTGGAAGCATGAAAATCACTTTAAACATGCTAATTTTAGCTCTAAAACTGATGATCTACCTACAAATGTGAACTGACGTTCAAAAATAAAACATTTGAAAACGGACCATTTTTCACCTTTCTGAAGCATGACGTAATGGGGGGGTGTTATCTCTTTTGTCAAAAATCACCTGTTTTTGCTTGAACATTAAATGCCTCCAAATGGTATTTAATTCACTTCCCGGGGTGAAGAAACACTTTTTGAGACCTCAGAGTGAGTAAATTGGCCATTTTCATGCACTTTTAACCATTCCACAAATCTTGTGTTTTGGGCCCCTGGAAGCATGAAAATCACTTTAAACATGCTAATTTTAGCTCTAAAACTGATGATCTACCTACAAATGTGAACTGACGTTAAAAAATAGAACATTTGAAAACGGACCATTTTTCACCTTTCTGCAGCATGACGTAATGGGGGGGGTGTTATCTCTTTTGTCAAAAATCACCTGTTTTTGCTTGAACATTAAATGCCTCCAAATGGTTTTTAATTCACTTCCCGGGCCCCTGGAAGCATGAAAATCACTTTAAACATGCTTATTTTAGCTCTAAAACTGATGATCTACCTACAAATGTGAACTGACGTTCAAAAATAAAACATTTGAAAACGGACCATTTTTCACCTTTCTGAAGCATGACGTAATGGGGGGTGTTATCTCTTTTGTCAAAAATCACCTGTTTTTGCTTGAACATTAAATGCCTCCAAATGGTATTTAATTCACTTCCCGGGCCCCTGGAAGCATGAAAATCACTTTAAACATGCTAATTTTAGCTCTAAAACTGATGATCTACCTACAAATGTGAACTGACGTTCAAAAATAAAACATTTGAAAACGGACCATTTTTCACCTTTCTGAAGCATGACGTAATGGGGGGGTGTTATCTCTTTTGTCAAAAATCACCTGTTTTTGCTTGAACATTAAATGCCTCCAAATGGTATTTAATTCACTTCCCGGGGTGAAGAAACACTTTTTGAGACCTCAGAGTGAGTAAATTGGCCATTTTCATGCACTTTTAACCATTTCACAAATCTTGTGTTTTGGGCCCTTGGAAGCATGAAAATCACTTTAAACATGCTAATTTTAGCTCTAAAACTGATGATCTACCTACAAATGTGAACTGACGTTCAAAAATAAAACATTTGAAAACGGACCATTTTTCACCTTTCTGCAGCATGACGTAATGGGGGGGGTGTTATCTCTTTTGTCAAAAATCACCTGTTTTTGCTTGAACATTAAATGCCTCCAAATGGTATTTATTTCACTTCCCGGGGTGAAGAAACACTTTTTGAGACCTCAGAGTGAGTAAATTGGCCATTTTCATGCACTTTTAACCATTCCACAAATCTTGTGTTTTGGGCCCCTGGAAGCATGAAAATCACTTTAAACATGCTAATTTTAGCTCTAAAACTGATGATCTACCTACAAATGTGAACTGACGTTCAAAAATAAAACATTTGAAAACGGACCATTTTTCACCTTTCTGAAGCATGACGTAATGGGGGGGTGTTATCCCTTTTGTCAAAAATCACCTGTTTTTGCTTGAACATTAAATGCCTCCAAATGGTATTTAATTCACTTCCCGGGCCCATGGAAGCATGAAAATCACTTTAAACATGCTTATTTTAGCTCTAAAACTGATGATCTACCTACAAATGTGAACTGACGTTCAAAAATAAAACATTTGAAAACGGACCATTTTTCACCTTTCTGAAGCATGACGTAATGGGGGGGGGTGTTATCTCTTTTGTCAAAAATCACCTGTTTTTGCTTGAACATTAAATGCCTCCAAATGGTATTTAATTCACTTCCCGGGGTGAAGAAACACTTTTTGAGACCTCAGAGTGAGTAAATTGGCCATTTTCATGCACTTTTAACCATTCCACAAATCTTGTGTTTTGGGCCCCTGGAAGCATGAAAATCACTTTAAACATGCAAATTTTAGCTCTAAAACTGATGATCTACCTACAAATGTGAACTGACGTTAAAAAATAAAACATTTGAAAACTGACAATTTTTCACCTTTCTGAAGCATGACGTAATGGGGGTGTGTTATCTCTTTTGTCAAAAATCACCTGTTTTTGCTTGAACATTAAATGCCTCCAAATGGTATCTAATTCACTTCCCGGGCCCCTGGAAGCATGAAAATCACTTTAAACATGCTAATTTTAGCTCTAAAACTGATGATCTACCTACAAATGTGAACTGACGTTCAAAAATAAAACATTTGAAAACTGACCATTTTTCACCTTTCTGAAGCATGACGTAATGGGGGGGTGTTATCTCTTTTGTCAAAAATCACCTGTTTTTGCTTGAACATTAAATGCCTCCAAATGGTATTTAATTCACTTCCCGGGCCCCTGGAAGCATGAAAATCACTTTAAACATGCTAATTTTAGCTCTAAAACTGATGATCTACCTACAAATGTGAACTGACTTTCAAAAATAAAACATTTGAAAACGGACAATTTTTCACCTTTCTGAAGCATGACGTAATGGGGGGTGTTATCTCTTTTGTCAAAAATCACCTGTTTTTGCTTGAACATTAAATGCCTCCAAATGGTATTTAATTCACTTCCCGAGCCCCTGGAAGCATGAAAATCACTTTAAACATGCTAATTTTAGCTCTAAAACTGATGATCTACCTACAAATGTGAACTGACGTTCAAAAATAAAACATTTGAAAACGTACCATTTTTCACCTTTCTGAAGCATGACGTAATGGGGGGGTGTTATCTCTTTTGTCAAAAATCACCTGTTTTTGCTTGAACATTAAATGCCTCCAAATGGTATTTAATTCACTTCCCAGGGTGAAGAAACACTTTTTGAGACCTCAGAGTGAGTAAATTGGCCATTTTCATGCACTTTTAACCATTTCACAAATCTTGTGTTTTGGGCCCCTGGAAGCATGAAAATCACTTTAAACATGCTAATTTTAGCTCTAAAACTGATGATCTACCTACAAATGTGAACTGACGTTAAAAAATAAAACATTTGAAAACGGACCATTTTTCACCTTTCTGCAGCATGACGTAATGGGGGGGTGTTATCTCTTTTGTCAAAAATCACCTGTTTTTGCTTGAACATTAAATGCCTCCAAATGGTTTTTAATTCACTTCCCGGGCTCCTGGAAGCATGAAAATCACTTTAAACATGCTTATTTTAGCTCTAAAACTGATGATCTACCTACAAATGTGAACTGACGTTCAAAAATAAAACATTTGAAAACGGACCATTTTTCACCTTTCTGAAGCATGACGTAATGGGGGGGTGTTATCTCTTTTGTCAAAAATCACCTGTTTTTGCTTGAACATGAAATGCCTCCAAATGGTATTTAATTCACTTCCCGGGCCCCTGGAAGCATGAAAATCACTTTAAACATGCTAATTTTAGCTCTAAAACTGATGATCTACCTACAAATGTGAACTGACGTTCAAAAATAAAACATTTGAAAACGGACCATTTTTCACCTTTCTGAAGCATGACGTAATGGGGGGGGTGTTATCTCTTTTGTCAAAAATCACCTGTTTTTGCTTGAACATTAAATGCCTCCAAATGGTATTTAATTCACTTCCCGGGGTGAAGAAACACTTTTTGAGACCTCAGAGTGAGTAAATTGGCCATTTTCATGCACTTTTAACCATTTCACAAATCTTGTGTTTTGGGCCCCTGGAAGCATGAAAATCACTTTAAACATGCTAATTTTAGCTCTAAAACTGATGATCTACCTACAAATGTGAACTGACGTTCAAAAATAAAACATTTGAAAACGGACCATTTTTTACCTTTCTGAAGCATGACGTAATGGGGGGGGGGGTGTTATCTCTTTTGTCAAAAATCACCTGTTTTTGCTTGAACATTAAATGCCTCCAAATGGTATTTAATTCACTTCCCGGGGTGAAGAAACACTTTTTGAGACCTCAGAGTGAGTAAATTGGCCATTTTCATGCACTTTTAACCATTCCACAAATCTTGTGTTTTGGGCCCCTGGAAGCATGAAAATCACTTTAAACATGCTAATTTTAGCTCTAAAACTGATGATCTACCTACAAATGTGAACTGACGTTAAAAAATAAAACATTTGAAAACGGACCATTTTTCACCTTTCTGCAGCATGACGTAATGGGGGGTGTTATCTCTTTTGTCAAAAATCACCTGTTTTTGCTTGAACATTAAATGCCTCCAAATGGTTTTTAATTCACTTCCCGGGCCCCTGGAAGCATGAAAATCACTTTAAACATGCTTATTTTAGCTCTAAAACTGATGATCTACCTACAAATGTGAACTGACGTTCAAAAATAAAACATTTGAAAACGGACCATTTTTCACCTTTCTGAAGCATGACGTAATGGGGGGGTGTTATCTCTTTTGTCAAAAATCACCTGTTTTTGCTTGAACATTAAATGCCTCCAAATGGTATTTAATTCACTTCCCGGGCCCCTGGAAGCATGAAAATCACTTTAAACATGCTAATTTTAGCTCTAAAACTGATGATCTACCTACAAATGTGAACTGACGTTCAAAAATAAAACATTTGAAAACGGACCATTTTTCACCTTTCTGAAGCATGACGTAATGGGGGGGGTGTTATCTCTTTTGTCAAAAATCACCTGTTTTTGCTTGAACATTAAATGCCTCCAAATGGTATTTAATTCACTTCCCGGGGTGAAGAAACACTTTTTGAGACCTCAGAGTGAGTAAATTGGCCATTTTCATGCACTTTTAACCATTTCACAAATCTTGTGTTTTGGGCCCCTGGAAGCATGAAAATCACTTTAAACATGCTAATTTTAGCTCTAAAACTGATGATCTACCTACAAATGTGAACTGACGTTCAAAAATAAAACATTTGAAAACGGACCATTTTTCACCTTTCTGAAGCATGACGTAATGGGGGGGTGTTATCTCTTTTGTCAAAAATCACCTGTTTTTGCTTGAACATTAAATGCCTCCAAATGGTATTTAATTCACTTCCCGGGCCCCTGGAAGCATGAAAATCACTTTAAACATGCTAATTTTAGCTCTAAAACTGATGATCTACCTACAAATGTGAACTGACGTTCAAAAATAAAACATTTGAAAACGGACCATTTTTCACCTTTCTGAAGCATGACGTAATGGGGGGGTGTTATCTCTTTTGTCAAAAATCACCTGTTTTTGCTTGAACATTAAATGCCTCCAAATGGTATTTAATTCACTTCCCGGGGTGAAGAAACACTTTTTGAGACCTCAGAGTGAGTAAATTGGCCATTTTCATGCACTTTTAACCCTTTCACAAATCTTGTGTTTTGGGCCCCTGGAAGCATGAAAATCACTTTAAACATGCTAATTTTAGCTCTAAAACTGATGATCTACCTACAAATGTGAACTGACGTTCAAAAATAAAACATTTGAAAACGGACCATTTTTCACCTTTCTGAAGCATGACGTAATGGGGGGGTGCTATCTCTTTTGTCAAAAATCACCTGTTTTTGCTTGAACATTAAATGCCTCCAAATGGTATTTAATTCACTTCCCGGGGTGAAGAAACACTTTTTGAGACCTCAGAGTGAGTAAATTGGCCATTTTCATGCACTTTTAACCATTCCACAAATCTTGTGTTTTGGGCCCCTGGAAGCATGAAAATCACTTTAAACATGCTAATTTTAGCTCTAAAACTGATGATCTACCTACAAATGTGAACTGACGTTAAAAAATAAAACATTTGAAAACGGACCATTTTTCACCTTTCTGCAGCATGACGTAATGGGGGGGTGTTATCTCTTTTGTCAAAAATCACCTGTTTTTGCTTGAACATTAAATGCCTCCAAATGGTTTTTAATTCACTTCCCGGGCCCCTGGAAGCATGAAAATCACTTTAAACATGCTTATTTTAGCTCTAAAACTGATGATCTACCTACAAATGTGAACTGACGTTCAAAAATAAAACATTTGAAAACGGACCATTTTTCACCTTTCTGAAGCATGACGTAATGGGGGGTGTTATCTCTTTTGTCAAAAATCACCTGTTTTTGCTTGAACATTAAATGCCTCCAAATGGTATTTAATTCACTTCCCGGGCCCCTGGAAGCATGAAAATCACTTTAAACATGCTAATTTTAGCTCTAAAACTGATGATCTACCTACAAATGTGAACTGACGTTCAAAAATAAAACATTTGAAAACGGACCATTTTTCACCTTTCTGAAGCATGACGTAATGGGGGGGTGTTATCTCTTTTGTCAAAAATCACCTGTTTTTGCTTGAACATTAAATGCCTCCAAATGGTATTTAATTCACTTCCCGGGGTGTAGAAACACTTTTTGAGAACTCAGAGTGAGTAAATTGGCCATTTTCATGCACTTTTAACCATTTCACAAATCTTGTGTTTTGGGCCCCTGGAAGCATGAAAATCACTTTAAACATGCTAATTTTAGCTCTAAAACTGATGATCTACCTACAAATGTGAACTGACGTTCAAAAATAAAACATTTGAAAACGGACCATTTTTCACCTTTCTGAAGCATGACGTAATGGGGGGGTGTTATCTCTTTTGTCAAAAATCACCTGTTTTTGCTTGAACATTAAATGCCTCCAAATGGTATTTAATTCACTTCCCGGGGTGAAGAAACACTTTTTGAGACCTCAGAGTGAGTAAATTGGCCATTTTCATGCACTTTTAACCATTCCACAAATCTTGTGTTTTGGGCCCCTGGAAGCATGAACATCACTTTAAACATGCTAATTTTAGCTCTAAAACTGATGATCTACCTACAAATGTGAACTGACGTTAAAAAATTAAACATTTGAAAACGGACCATTTTTCACCTTTCTGCAGCATGACGTAATGGGGGGGTGTTATCTCTTTTGTCAAAAATCACCTGTTTTTGCTTGAACATTAAATGCCTCCAAATGGTATTTAATTCACTTCCCGGGCCCCTGGAAGCATGAAAATCACTTTAAACATGCTAATTTTAGCTCTAAAACTGATGATCTACCTACAAATGTGAACTGACGTTCAAAAATAAAACATTTGAAAACGGACCATTTTTCACCTTTCTGAAGCATGACGTAATGGGGGGGTGTTATCTCTTTTGTCAAAAATCACCTGTTTTTGCTTGAACATTAAATGCCTCCAAATGGTATTTAATTCACTTCCCGGGGTGAAGAAACACTTTTTGAGACCTCAGAGTGAGTAAATTGGCCATTTTCATGCACTTTTAACCATTTCACAAATCTTGTGTTTTGGGCCCCTGGAAGCATGAAAATCACTTTAAACATGCTAATTTTAGCTCTAAAACTGATGATCTACCTACAAATGTGAACTGACGTTCAAAAATAAAACATTTGAAAACGGACCATTTTTCACCTTTCTGAAGCATGACGTAATGGGGGGGTGTTATCTCTTTTGTCAAAAATCACCTGTTTTTGCTTGAACATTAAATGCCTCCAAATGGTATTTAATTCACTTCCCGGGGTGAAGAAACACTTTTTGAGACCTCAGAGTGAGTAAATTGGCCATTTTCATGCACTTTTAACCATTCCACAAATCTTGTGTTTTGGGCCCCTGGAAGCATGAACATCACTTTAAACATGCTAATTTTAGCTCTAAAACTGATGATCTACCTACAAATGTGAACTGACGTTAAAAAATTAAACATTTGAAAACGGACCATTTTTCACCTTTCTGCAGCATGACGTAATGGGGGGGTGTTATCTCTTTTGTCAAAAATCACCTGTTTTTGCTTGAACATTAAATGCCTCCAAATGGTTTTTAATTCACTTCCCGGGCCCCTGGAAGCATGAAAATCACTTTAAACATGCTTATTTTAGCTCTAAAACTGATGATCTACCTACAAATGTGAACTGACGTTCAAAAATAAAACATTTGAAAACGGACCATTTTTCACCTTTCTGAAGCATGACGTAATGGGGGGGTGTTATCTCTTTTGTCAAAAATCACCTGTTTTTGCTTGAACATTAAATGCCTCCAAATGGTATTTAATTCACTTCCCGGGCCCCTGGAAGCATGAAAATCACTTTAAACATGCTAATTTTAGCTCTAAAACTGATGATCTACCTACAAATGTGAACTGACGTTCAAAAATAAAACATTTGAAAACGGACCATTTTTCACCTTTCTGAAGCATGACGTAATGGGGGGGGTGTTATCTCTTTTGTCAAAAATCACCTGTTTTTGCTTGAACATTAAATGCCTCCAAATGGTATTTAATTCACTTCCCGGGGTGAAGAAACACTTTTTGAGACCTCAGAGTGAGTAAATTGGCCATTTTCATGCACTTTTAACCATTTCACAAATCTTGTGTTTTGGGCCCCTGGAAGCATGAAAATCACTTTAAACATGCTAATTTTAGCTCTAAAACTGATGATCTACCTACAAATGTGAACTGACGTTCAAAAATAAAACATTTGAAAACGGACCATTTTTCACCTTTCTGAAGCATGACGTAATGGGGGGGGTGTTATCTCTTTTGTCAAAAATCACCTGTTTTTGCTTGAACATTAAATGCCTCCAAATGGTATTTAATTCACTTCCCGGGCCCCTGGAAGCATGAAAATCACTTTAAACATGCTAATTTTAGCTCTAAAACTGATGATCTACCTACAAATGTGAACTGACGTTCAAAAATAAAACATTTGAAAACGGACCATTTTTCACCTTTCTGAAGCATGACGTAATGGGGGGGTGTTATCTCTTTTGTCAAAAATCACCTGTTTTTGCTTGAACATTAAATGCCTCCAAATGGTATTTAATTCACTTCCCGGGGTGTAGAAACACTTTTTGAGACCTCAGAGTGAGTAAATTGGCCATTTTCATGCACTTTTAACCATTTCACAAATCTTGTGTTTTGGGCCCCTGGAAGCATGAAAATCACTTTAAACATGCTAATTTTAGCTCTAAAACTGATGATCTATCTACAAATGTGAACTGACGTTCAAAAATAAAACATTTGAAAACGGACCATTTTTCACCTTTCTGAAGCATGACGTAATGGGGGGGTGTTATCTCTTTTGTCAAAAATCACCTGTTTTTGCTTGAACATTAAATGCCTCCAAATGGTATTTAATTCACTTCCCGGGGTGAAGAAACACTTTTTGAGACCTCAGAATGAGTAAATTGGCCATTTTCATGCACTTTTAACCATTCCACAAATCTTGTGTTTTGGGCCCCTGGAAGCATGAACATCACTTTAAACATGCTAATTTTAGCTCTAAAACTGATGATCTACCTACAAATGTGAACTGACGTTAAAAAATTAAACATTTGAAAACAGACCATTTTTCACCTTTCTGCAGCATGACGTAATGGGGGGGTGTTATCTCTTTTGTCAAAAATCACCTGTTTTTGCTTGAACATTAAATGCCTCCAAATGGTATTTAATTCACTTCCCGGGCCCCTGGAAGCATGAAAATCACTTTAAACATGCTAATTTTAGCTCTAAAACTGATGATCTACCTACAAATGTGAACTGACGTTCAAAAATAAAACATTTGAAAACGGACCATTTTTCACCTTTCTGAAGCATGACGTAATGGGGGGGTGTTATCTCTTTTGTCAAAAATCACCTGTTTTTGCTTGAACATTAAATGCCTCCAAATGGTATTTAATTCACTTCCCGGGGTGAAGAAACACTTTTTGAGACCTCAGAGTGAGTAAATTGGCCATTTTCATGCACTTTTAACCATTTCACAAATCTTGTGTTTTGGGCCCCTGGAAGCATGAAAATCACTTTAAACATGCTAATTTTAGCTCTAAAACTGATGATCTACCTACAAATGTGAACTGACGTTCAAAAATAAAACATTTGAAAACGGACCATTTTTCACCTTTCTGAAGCATGACGTAATGGGGGGGTGTTATCTCTTTTGTCAAAAATCACCTGTTTTTGCTTGAACATTAAATGCCTCCAAATGGTATTTAATTCACTTCCCGGGGTGAAGAAACACTTTTTGAGACCTCAGAGTGAGTAAATTGGCCATTTTCATGCACTTTTAACCATTCCACAAATCTTGTGTTTTGGGCCCCTGGAAGCATGAACATCACTTTAAACATGCTAATTTTAGCTCTAAAACTGATGATCTACCTACAAATGTGAACTGACGTTAAAAAATTAAACATTTGAAAACGGACCATTTTTCACCTTTCTGCAGCATGACGTAATGGGGGGGTGTTATCTCTTTTGTCAAAAATCACCTGTTTTTGCTTGAACATTAAATGCCTCCAAATGGTTTTTAATTCACTTCCCGGGCCCCTGGAAGCATGAAAATCACTTTAAACATGCTTATTTTAGCTCTAAAACTGATGATCTACCTACAAATGTGAACTGACGTTCAAAAATAAAACATTTGAAAACGGACCATTTTTCACCTTTCTGAAGCATGACGTAATGGGGGGGTGTTATCTCTTTTGTCAAAAATCACCTGTTTTTGCTTGAACATTAAATGCCTCCAAATGGTATTTAATTCACTTCCCGGGCCCCTGGAAGCATGAAAATCACTTTAAACATGCTAATTTTAGCTCTAAAACTGATGATCTACCTACAAATGTGAACTGACGTTCAAAAATAAAACATTTGAAAACGGACCATTTTTCACCTTTCTGAAGCATGACGTAATGGGGGGTGTTATCTCTTTTGTCAAAAATCACCTGTTTTTGCTTGAACATTAAATGCCTCCAAATGGTATTTAATTCACTTCCCGGGGTGAAGAAACACTTTTTGAGACCTCAGAGTGAGTAAATTGGCCATTTTCATGCACTTTTAACCCTTTCACAAATCTTGTGTTTTGGGCCCCTGGAAGCATGAAAATCACTTTAAACATGCTAATTTTAGCTCTAAAACTGATGATCTACCTACAAATGTGAACTGACGTTCAAAAATAAAACATTTGAAAACGGACCATTTTTCACCTTTCTGAAGCATGACGTAATGGGGGGGTGTTATCTCTTTTGTCAAAAATCACCTGTTTTTGCTTGAACATTAAATGCCTCCAAATGGTATTTAATTCACTTCCCGGGGTGAAGAAACACTTTTTGAGACCTCAGAGTGAGTAAATTGGCCATTTTCATGCACTTTTAACCATTCCACAAATCTTGTGTTTTGGGCCCCTGGAAGCATGAAAATCACTTTAAACATGCTAATTTTAGCTCTAAAACTGATGATCTACCTACAAATGTGAACTGACGTTAAAAAATAAAACATTTGAAAACGGACCATTTTTCACCTTTCTGCAGCATGACGTAATGGGGGGGTGTTATCTCTTTTGTCAAAAATCACCTGTTTTTGCTTGAACATTAAATGCCTCCAAATGGTTTTTAATTCACTTCCCGGGCCCCTGGAAGCATGAAAATCACTTTAAACATGCTTATTTTAGCTCTAAAACTGATGATCTACCTACAAATGTGAACTGACGTTCAAAAATAAAACATTTGAAAACGGACCATTTTTCACCTTTCTGAAGCATGACGTAATGGGGGGGGGTGTTATCTCTTTTGTCAAAAATCACCTGTTTTTGCTTGAACATTAAATGCCTCCAAATGGTATTTAATTCACTTCCCGGGCCCCTGGAAGCATGAAAATCACTTTAAACATGCTAATTTTAGCTCTAAAACTGATGATCTACCTACAAATGTGAACTGACGTTCAAAAATAAAACATTTGAAAACGGACCATTTTTCACCTTTCTGAAGCATGACGTAATGGGGGGGTGTTATCTCTTTTGTCAAAAATCACCTGTTTTTGCTTGAACATTAAATGCCTCCAAATGGTATTTAATTCACTTCCCGGGGTGAAGAAACACTTTTTGAGACCTCAGAGTGAGTAAATTGGCCATTTTCATGCACTTTTAACCATTTCACAAATCTTGTGTTTTGGGCCCCTGGAAGCATGAAAATCACTTTAAACATGCTAATTTTAGCTCTAAAACTGATGATCTACCTACAAATGTGAACTGACGTTCAAAAATAAAACATTTGAAAACGGACCATTTTTCACCTTTCTGAAGCATGACGTAATGGGGGGGTGTTATCTCTTTTGTCAAAAATCACGTGTTTTTGCTTGAACATTAAATGCCTCCAAATGGTATTTAATTCACTTCCCGGGGTGAAGAAACACTTTTTGAGACCTCAGAGTGAGTAAATTGGCCATTTTCATGCACTTTTAACCATTCCACAAATCTTGTGTTTTGGGCCCCTGGAAGCATGAACACCACTTTAAACATGCTAATTTTAGCTCTAAAACTGATGATCTACCTACAAATGTGAACTGACGTTAAAAAATTAAACATTTGAAAACGGACCATTTTTCACCTTTCTGCAGCATGACGTAATGGGGGGGTGTTATCTCTTTTGTCAAAAATCACCTGTTTTTGCTTGAACATTAAATGCCTCCAAATGGTATTTATTTCACTTCCCGGGGTGAAGAAACACTTTTTGAGACCTCAGAGTGAGTAAATTGGCCATTTTCATGCACTTTTAACCATTCCACAAATCTTGTGTTTTGGGCCCCTAGAAGCATGAAAATCACTTTAAACATGCTAATTTTAGCTCTAAAATTGATGATCTACCTACAAATGTGAACTGACGTTAAAAAATAAAACATTTGAAAACGGACCATTTTTCACCTTTCTGCAGCATGACGTAATGGGGGGGTGTTATCTCTTTTGTTAAAAATCACCTGTTTTTGCTTGAACATTAAATGCCTCCAAATGGTATTTAATTCACTTCCCGGGCCCCTGGAAGCATGAAAATCAATTTAAACTTGCTAATTTTAGCTCTAAAACTGATGATCTACCTACAAATGTGAACTGACGTTCAAAAATAAAACATTTGAAAACGTACCATTTTTCACCTTTCTGAAGCATGACGTAATGGGGGGGTGTTATCTCTTTTGTCAAAAATCACCTGTTTTTGCTTGAACATTAAATGCCTCCAAATGGTATTTAATTCACTTCCCAGGGTGAAGAAACACTTTTTGAGACCTCAGAGTGAGTAAATTGGCCATTTTCATGCACTTTTAACCATTTCACAAATCTTGTGTTTTGGGCCCCTGGAAGCATGAAAATCACTTTAAACATGCTAATTTTAGCTCTAAAACTGATGATCTACCTACAAATGTGAACTGACGTTAAAAAATAAAACATTTGAAAACGGACCATTTTTCACCTTTCTGCAGCATGACGTAATGGGGGGGTGTTATCTCTTTTGTCAAAAATCACCTGTTTTTGCTTGAACATTAAATGCCTCCAAATGGTTTTTAATTCACTTCCCGGGCCCCTGGAAGCATGAAAATCACTTTAAACATGCTTATTTTAGCTCTAAAACTGATGATCTACCTACAAATGTGAACTGACGTTCAAAAATAAAACATTTGAAAACGGACCATTTTTCACCTTTCTGAAGCATGACGTAATGGGGGGGTGTTATCTCTTTTGTCAAAAATCACCTGTTTTTGCTTGAACATTAAATGCCTCCAAATGGTATTTAATTCACTTCCCGGGGTGAAGAAACACTTTTTGAGACCTCAGAGTGAGTAAATTGGGCATTTTCATGCACTTTTAACCATTTCACAAATCTTGTGTTTTGGGCCCCTGGAAGCATGAAAATCACTTTAAACATGCTAATTTTAGCTCTAAAACTGATGATCTACCTACAAATGTGAACTGACGTTCAAAAATAAAACATTTGAAAACGGACCATTTTTCACCTTTCTGAAGCATGACGTAATGGGGGGGGTGTTATCTCTTTTGTCAAAAATCACCTGTTTTTGCTTGAACATTAAATGCCTCCAAATGGTATTTAATTCACTTCCCGGGGTGAAGAAACACTTTTTGAGACCTCAGAGTGAGTAAATTGGCCATTTTCATGCACTTTTAACCATTCCACAAATCTTGTGTTTTGGGCCCCTGGAAGCATGAAAATCACTTTAAACATGCTAATTTTAGCTCTAAAACTGATGATCTACCTACAAATGTGAACTGACGTTCAAAAATAAAACATTTGAAAACGGACCATTTTTCACCTTTCTGAAGCATGACGTAATGGGGGGGGTGTTATCTCTTTTGTCAAAAATCACCTGTTTTTGCTTGAACATTAAATGCCTCCAAATGGTATTTAATTCACTTCCCGGGGTGAAGAAACACTTTTTGAGACCTCAGAGTGAGTAAATTGGCCATTTTCATGCACTTTTAACCATTCCACAAATCTTGTGTTTTGGGCCCCTGGAAGCATGAAAATCACTTTAAACATGCTAATTTTAGCTCTAAAACTGATGATCTACCTACAAATGTGAACTGACGTTAAAAAATAAAACATTTGAAAACGGACCATTTTTCACCTTTCTGCAGCATGACGTAATGGGGGGGTGTTATCTCTTTTGTCAAAAATCACCTGTTTTTGCTTGAACATTAAATGCCTCCAAATGGTTTTTAATTCACTTCCCGGGCCCCTGGAAGCATGAAAATCACTTTAAACATGCTTATTTTAGCTCTAAAACTGATGATCTACCTACAAATGTGAACTGACGTTCAAAAATAAAACATTTGAAAACGGACCATTTTTCACCTTTCTGAAGCATGACGTAATGGGGGGGTGTTATCTCTTTTGTCAAAAATCACCTGTTTTTGCTTGAACATTAAATGCCTCCAAATGGTATTTCATTCACTTCCCGGGGTGAAGAAACACTTTTTGAGACCTCAGAGTGAGTAAATTGGCCATTTTCATGCACTTTTAACCATTCCACAAATCTTGTGTTTTGGGCCCCTGGAAGAATGAAAATCACTTTAAACATGCTAATTTTAGCTCTAAAACTGATGATCTACCTACAAATGTGAACTGACGTTAAAAAATAAAACATTTGAAAACGGACCATTTTTCACCTTTCTGCAGCATGACGTAATGGGGGGGGTGTTATCTCTTTTGTCAAAAATCACCTGTTTTTGCTTGAACATTAAATGCCTCCAAATGGTTTTTAATTCACTTCCCGGGCCCCTGGAAGCATGAAAATCACTTTAAACATGCTTATTTTAGCTCTAAAACTGATGATCTACCTACAAATGTGAACTGACGTTCAAAAATAAAACATTTGAAAACGGACCATTTTTCACCTTTCTGAAGCATGACGTAATGGGGGGGTGTTATCTCTTTTGTCAAAAATCACCTGTTTTTGCTTGAACATTAAATGCCTCCAAATGGTATTTAATTCACTTCCCGGGCCCCTGGAAGCATGAAAATCACTTTAAACATGCTAATTTTAGCTCTAAAACTGATGATCTACCTACAAATGTGAACTGACGTTCAAAAATAAAACATTTGAAAACGGACCATTTTTCACCTTTCTGAAGCATGACGTAATGGGGGGGTGTTATCTCTTTTGTCAAAAATCACCTGTTTTTGCTTGAACATTAAATGCCTCCAAATGGTATTTAATTCACTTCCCGGGGTGAAGAAACACTTTTTGAGACCTCAGAGTGAGTAAATTGGCCATTTTCATGCACTTTTAACCATTTCACAAATCTTGTGTTTTGGGCGCCTGGAAGCATGAAAATCACTTTAAACATGCTAATTTTAGCTCTAAAACTGATGATCTACCTACAAATGTGAACTGACGTTCAAAAATAAAACATTTGAAAACGGACCATTTTTCACCTTTCTGCAGCATGACGTAATGGGGGGGTGTTATCTCTTTTGTCAAAAATCACCTGTTTTTGCTTGAACATTAAATGCCTCCAAATGGTATTTATTTCACTTCCCGGGGTGAAGAAACACTTTTTGAGACCTCAGAGTGAGTAAATTGGCCATTTTCATGCACTTTTAACCATTCCACAAATCTTGTGTTTTGGGCCCCTGGAAGCATGAAAATCACTTTAAACATGCAAATTTTAGCTCTAAAATTGATGATCTACCTACAAATGTGAACTGACGTTAAAAAATAAAACATTTGAAAACGGACCATTTTTCACCTTTCTGCAGCATGACGTAATGGGGGGGTGTTATCTCTTTTGTTAAAAATCACCTGTTTTTGCTTGAACATTAAATGCCTCCAAATGGTATTTAATTCACTTCCCGGGCCCCTGGAAGCATGAAAATCAATTTAAACTTGCTAATTTTAGCTCTAAAACTGATGATCTACCTACAAATGTGAACTGACGTTCAAAAATAAAACATTTGAAAACGGACCATTTTTCACCTTTCTGAAGCATGACGTAATGGGGGGTGTTATCCCTTTTGTCAAAAATCACCTGTTTTTGCTTGAACATTAAATGCCTCCAAATGGTATTTAATTCACTTCCCGGGCCCATGGAAGCATGAAAATCACTTTAAACATGCTTATTTTAGCTCTAAAACTGATGATCTACCTACAAATGTGAACTGAAGTTCAAAAATAAAACATTTGAAAACGGACCATTTTTCACCTTTCTGAAGCATGACGTAATGGGGGGGGGTGTTATCTCTTTTGTCAAAAATCACCTGTTTTTGCTTGAACATTAAATGCCTCCAAATGGTATTTAATTCACTTCCCGGGGTGAAGAAACACTTTTTGAGACCTCAGAGTGAGTAAATTGGCCATTTTCATGCACTTTTAACCATTCCACAAATCTTGTGTTTTGGGCCCCTGGAAGCATGAAAATCACTTTAAACATGCAAATTTTAGCTCTAAAACTGATGATCTACCTACAAATGTGAACTGACGTTAAAAAATAAAACATTTGAAAACTGACAATTTTTCACCTTTCTGAAGCATGACGTAATGGGGGTGTGTTATCTCTTTTGTCAAAAATCACCTGTTTTTGCTTGAACATTAAATGCCTCCAAATGGTATCTAATTCACTTCCCAGGCCCCTGGAAGCATGAAAATCACTTTAAACATGCTAATTTTAGCTCTAAAACTGATGATCTACCTACAAATGTGAATTGACGTTCAAAAATAAAACATTTGAAAACTGACCATTTTTCACCTTTCTGAAGCATGACGTAATGGGGGGGTGTTATCTCTTTTGTCAAAAATCACCTGTTTTTGCTTGAACATTAAATGCCTCCAAATGGTATTTAATTCACTTCCCGGGCCCCTGGAAGCATGAAAATCACTTTAAACATGCTAATTTTAGCTCTAAAACTGATGATCTACCTACAAATGTGAACTGACTTTCAAAAATAAAACATTTGAAAACGGACAATTTTTCACCTTTCTGAAGCATGACGTAATGGGGGGTGTTATCTCTTTTGTCAAAAATCACCTGTTTTTGCTTGAACATTAAATGCCTCCAAATGGTATTTAATTCACTTTCCGGGCCCCTGGAAGCATGAAAATCACTTTAAACATGCTAATTTTAGCTCTAAAACTGATGATCTACCTACAAATGTGAACTGACGTTCAAAAATAAAACATTTGAAAACGTACCATTTTTCACCTTTCTGAAGCATGACGTAATGGGGGGGTGTTATCTCTTTTGTCAAAAATCACCTGTTTTTGCTTGAACATTAAATGCCTCCAAATTGTATTTAATTCACTTCCCAGGGTGAAGAAACACTTTTTGAGACCTCAGAGTGAGTAAATTGGCCATTTTCATGCACTTTTAACCATTTCACAAATCTTGTGTTTTGGGCCCCTGGAAGCATGAAAATCACTTTAAACATGCTAATTTTAGCTCTAAAACTGATGATCTACCTACAAATGTGAACTGACGTTAAAAAATAAAACATTTGAAAACGGACCATTTTTCACCTTTCTGCAGCATGACGTAATGGGGGGGGGTGTTATCTCTTTTGTCAAAAATCACCTGTTTTTGCTTGAACATTAAATGCCTCCAAATGGTTTTTAATTCACTTCCCGGGCCCCTGGAAGCATGAAAATCACTTTAAACATGCTTATTTTAGCTCTAATACTGATGATCTACCTACAAATGTGAACTGACGTTCAAAAATAAAACATTTGAAAACGGACCATTTTTCACCTTTCTGAAGCATGACGTAATGGGGGGTGTTATCTCTTTTGTCAAAAATCACCTGTTTTTGCTTGAACATTAAATGCCTCCAAATGGTATTTAATTCACTTCCCGGGGTGAAGAAACACTTTTTGAGACCTCAGAGTGAGTAAATTGGCCATTTTCATGCACTTTTAACCATTTCACAAATCTTGTGTTTTGGGCCCCTGGAAGCATGAAAATCACTTTAAACATGCTAATTTTAGCTCTAAAACTGATGATCTACCTACAAATGTGAACTGACGTTCAAAAATAAAACATTTGAAAACGGACCATTTTTCACCTTTCTGAAGCATGACGTTATGGGGGGGGTGTTATCTCTTTTGTCAAAAATCACCTGTTTTTGCTTGAACATTAAATGCCTCCAAATGGTATTTAATTCACTTCCCGGGCCCCTGGAAGCATGAAAATCACTTTAAACATGCTAATTTTAGCTCTAAAACTGATGCTCTACCTACAAATGTGAACTGACGTTCAAAAATAAAACATTTGAAAACGGACCATTTTTCACCTTTCTGAAGCATGACGTAATGGGGGGGTGTTATCTCTTTTGTCAAAAATCACCTGTTTTTGCTTGAACATTAAATGCCTCCAAATGGTATTTAATTCACTTCCCGGGGTGAAGAAACACTTTTTGAGACCTCAGAGTGAGTAAATTGGCCATTTTCATGCACTTTTAACCATTTCACAAATCTTGTGTTTTGGGCCCCTGGAAGCATGAAAATCACTTTAAACATGCTAATTTTAGCTCTAAAACTGATGATCTACCTACAAATGTGAACTGACGTTCAAAAATAAAACATTTGAAAACGGACCATTTTTCACCTTTCTGAAGCATGACGTAATGGGGGGGGTGTTATCTCTTTTGTCAAAAATCACCTGTTTTTGCTTGAACATTAAATGCCTCCAAATGGTATTTAATTCACTTCCCGGGGTGAAGAAACACGTTTTGAGACCTCAGAGTGAGTAAATTGGCCATTTTCATGCACTTTTAACCATTCCACAAATCTTGTGTTTTGGGCCCCTGGAAGCATGAAAATCACTTTAAACATGCTAATTTTAGCTCTAAAACTGATGATCTACCTACAAATGTGAACTGACGTTAAAAAATAAAACATTTGAAAACGGACCATTTTTCACCTTTCTGCAGCATGACGTAATGGGGGGGTGTTATCTCTTTTGTCAAAAATCACCTGTTTTTGCTTGAACATTAAATGCCTCCAAATGGTTTTTAATTCACTTCCCGGGCCCCTGGAAGCATGAAAATCACTTTAAACATGCTTATTTTAGCTCTAAAACTGATGATCTACCTACAAATGTGAACTGACGTTCAAAAATAAAACATTTGAAAACGGACCATTTTTCACCTTTCTGAAGCATGACGTAATGGGGGGGTGTTATCTCTTTTGTCAAAAATCACCTGTTTTTGCTTGAACATTAAATGCCTCCAAATGGTATTTAATTCACTTCCCGGGCCCCTGAAAGCATGAAAATCACTTTAAACATGCTAATTTTAGCTCTAAAACTGATGATCTACCTACAAATGTGAACTGACGTTCAAAAATAAAACATTTGAAAACGGACCATTTTTCACCTTTCTGAAGCATGACGTAATGGGGGGGTGTTATCTCTTTTGTCAAAAATCACCTGTTTTTGCTTGAACATTAAATGCCTCCAAATGGTATTTAATTCACTTCCCGGGGTGAAGAAACACTTTTTGAGACCTCAGAGTGAGTAAATTGGCCATTTTCATGCACTTTTAACCATTTCACAAATCTTGTGTTTTGGGCCCCTGGAAGCATGAAAATCACTTTAAACATGCTAATTTTAGCTCTAAAACTGATGATCTACCTACAAATGTGAACTGACGTTCAAAAATAAAACATTTGAAAACGGACCATTTTTCACCTTTCTGAAGCATGACGTAATGGGGGGGTGTTATCTCTTTTGTCAAAAATCACCTGTTTTTGCTTGAACATTAAATGCCTCCAAATGGTATTTAATTCACTTCCCGGGGTGAAGAAACACTTTTTGAGACCTCAGAGTGAGTAAATTGGCCATTTTCATGCACTTTTAACCATTCCACAAATCTTGTGTTTTGGGCCCCTGGAAGCATGAAAATCACTTTAAACATGCTAATTTTAGCTCTAAAACTGATGATCTACCTACAAATGTGAACTGACGTTAAAAAATTAAACATTTGAAAACGGACCATTTTTCACCTTTCTGCAGCATGACGTAATGGGGGGGTGTTATCTCTTTTGTCAAAAATCACCTGTTTTTGCTTGAACATTAAATGCCTCCAAATGGTATTTATTTCACTTCCCGGGGTGAAGAAACACTTTTTGAGACCTCAGAGTGAGTAAATTGGCCATTTTCATGCACTTTTAACCATTCCACAAATCTTGTGTTTTGGGCCCCTGGAAGCATGAAAATCACTTTAAACATGCTAATTTTAGCTCTAAAATTGATGATCTACCTACAAATGTGAACTGACGTTAAAAAATAAAACATTTGAAAACGGACCATTTTTCACCTTTCTGCAGCATGACGTAATGGGGGGGTGTTATCTCTTTTGGTAAAAATCACCTGTTTTTGCTTGAACATTAAATGCCTCCAAATGGTATTTAATTCACTTCCCGGGCCCCTGGAAGCATGAAAATCACTTTAAACATGCTAATTTTAGCTCTAAAACTGATGATCTACCTACAAATGTGAACTGACGTTCAAAAATAAAACATTTGAAAACGGATCATTTTTCACCTTTCTGAAGCATGACGTAATGGGGGGGTATTATCCCTTTTGTCAAAAATCACCTGTTTTTGCTTGAACATTAAATGCCTCCAAATGGTATTTAATTCACTTCCCGGGCCCCTGGAAGCATGAAAATCACTTTAAACATGCTTATTTTAGCTCTAAAACTGATGATCTACCTACAAATGTGAACTGACGTTCAAAAATAAAACATTTGAAAACGGACCATTTTTCACCTTTCTGAAGCATGACGTAATGGGGGGGTGTTATCTCTTTTGTCAAAAATCACCTGTTTTTGCTTGAACATTAAATGCCTCCAAATGGTATTTAATTCACTTCCCGGGGTGAAGAAACACTTTTTGAGACCTCAGAGTGAGTAAATTGGCCATTTTCATGCACTTTTAACCATTCCACAAATCTTGTGTTTTGGGCCCCTGGAAGCATGAAAATCACTTTAAACATGCTAATTTTAGCTCTAAAATTGATGATCTACCTACAAATGTAAACTGACTTTAAAAAATAAAACATTTGAAAACGGACCATTTTTCACCTTTCTGCAGCATGACGTAATGGGGGGGTGTTATCTCTTTTGTTAAAAATCACCTGTTTTTGCTTGAACATTAAATGCCTCCAAATGGTATTTAATTCACTTCCCGGGCCCCTGGAAGCATGAAAATCACTTTAAACATGCTTATTTTAGCTCTAAAACTGATGATCTACCTACAAATGTGAACTGACGTTCAAAAGTAAAACATTTGAAAACGGACCATTTTTCACCTTTCTGAAGCTTGACGTAATGGGGGGGTGTTATCTCTTTTGTCAAAAATCACCTGTTTTTGCTTGAACATTAAATGCCTCCAAATGGTATTTAATTCACTTCCAGGGGTGAAGAAACACTTTTTGAGACCTCAGAGTGAGTAAATTGGCCATTTTCATGCACTTTTAACCATTTCACAAATCTTGTGTTTTGGGCCCCTGGAAGCATGAAAATCACTTTAAACATGCTAATTTTAGCTCTAAAACTGATGATCTACCTACAAATGTGAACTGACGTTAAAAAATAAAACATTTGAAAACGGACCATTTTTCACCTTTCTGCAGCATGACGTAATGGGGGGGTGTTATCTCTTTTGTCAAAAATCACCTGTTTTTGCTTGAACATTAAATGCCTCCAAATGGTATTTAATTCACTTCCCGGGCCCCTGGAAGCATGAAAATCACTTTCAACATGCTAATTTTAGCTCTAAAACTGATGATCTACCTACAAATGTGAACTGACGTTCAAAAATAAAACATTTGAAAACGGACCATTTTTCACCTTTCTGAAGCATGACGTAATGGGGGGGTGTTATCTCTTTTGTCAAAAATCACCTGTTTTTGCTTGAACATTAAATGCCTCCAAATGGTATTTAATTCACTTCCCGGGGTGAAGAAACACTTTTTGAGACCTCAGAGTGAGTAAATTGGCCATTTTCATGCACTTTTAACCATTCCACAAATCTTGTGTTTTGGGCCCCTGGAAGCATGAAAATCACTTTAAACATGCTAATTTTAGCTCTAAAACTGATGATCTACCTACAAATGTGAACTGACGTTAAAAAATAAAACATTTGAAAACGGACCATTTTTCACCTTTCTGCAGCATGACGTAATGGGGGGGTGTTATCTCTTTTGTTAAAAATCACCTGTTTTTTCTTGAACATTAAATGCCTCCAAATGATATTTAATTCACTTCCCGGGCCCCTGGAAGCATGAAAATCACTTTAAACATGCTAATTTTAGCTCTAAAACTGATGATCTACCTACAAATGTGAACTGACTTTCAAAAATAAAACATTTAAAAACGGACAATTTTTCACCTTTCTGAAGCATGACGTAATGGGGGGGTGTTATCTCTTTTGTCAAAAATCACCTGTTTTTGCTTGAACATTAAATGCCTCCAAATGGTATTTAATTTACTTCCCGGGCCCCTGGAAGCATGAAAATCACTTTAAACATGCTAATTTTAGCTCTAAAACTGATGATCTACCTACAAATGTGAACTGACGTTCAAAAATAAAACATTTGAAAACGGACCATTTTTCACCTTTCTGAAGCATGACGTAATGGGGGGGTGTTATCCCTTTTGTCAAAAATCACCTGTTTTTGCTTGAACATTAAATGCCTCCAAATGGTATTTAATTCACTTCCCGGGGTGAAGAAACACTTTTTGAGACCTCAGAGTGAGTAAATTGGCTATTTTCATGCACTTTTAACCATTCCACAAATCTTGTGTTTTGGGCCCCTGGAAGCATGAAAATCACTTTAAACATGCTAATTTTAGCTCTAAAACTGATGATCTACCTACAAATGTGAACTGACGTTAAAAAATAAAACATTTGAAAACGGACCATTTTTCACCTTTCTGCAGCATGACGTAATGGGGGGGTGTTATCTCTTTTGTCAAAAATCACCTGTTTTTGCTTGAACATTAAATGCCTCCAAATGGTATTTAATTCACTTCCCGGGCCCCTGGAAGCATGAAAATCACTTTCAACATGCTAATTTTAGCTCTAAAACTGATGATCTACCTACAAATGTGAACTGACGTTCAAAAATAAAACATTTGAAAACGGACCATTTTTCACCTTTCTGAAGCATGACGTAATGGGGGGGTGTTATCTCTTTTGTCAAAAATCACCTGTTTTTGCTTGAACATTAAATGCCTCCAAATGGTATTTAATTCACTTCCCGGGGTGAAGAAACACTTTTTGAGACCTCAGAGTGAGTAAATTGGCCATTTTCATGCACTTTTAACCATTCCACAAATCTTGTGTTTTGGGCCCCTGGAAGCATGAAAATCACTTTAAACATGCTAATTTTAGCTCTAAAACTGATGATCTACCTACAAATGTGAACTGACGTTAAAAAATAAAACATTTGAAAACGGACCATTTTTCACCTTTCTGCAGCATGACGTAATGGGGGGGTGTTATCTCTTTTGTTAAAAATCACCTGTTTTTTCTTGAACATTAAATGCCTCCAAATGATATTTAATTCACTTCCCGGGCCCCTGGAAGCATGAAAATCACTTTAAACATGCTAATTTTAGCTCTAAAACTGATGATCTACCTACAAATGTGAACTGACTTTCAAAAATAAAACATTTGAAAACGGACAATTTTTCACCTTTCTGAAGCATGACGTAATGGGGGGGTGTTATCTCTTTTGTCAAAAATCACCTGTTTTTGCTTGAACATTAAATGCCTCCAAATGGTATTTAATTTACTTCCCGGGCCCCTGGAAGCATGAAAATCACTTTAAACATGCTAATTTTAGCTCTAAAACTGATGATCTACCTACAAATGTGAACTGACGTTCAAAAATAAAACATTTGAAAACGGACCATTTTTCACCTTTCTGAAGCATGACGTAATGGGGGGGTGTTATCCCTTTTGTCAAAAATCACCTGTTTTTGCTTGAACATTAAATGCCTCCAAATGGTATTTAATTCACTTCCCGGGGTGAAGAAACACTTTTTGAGACCTCAGAGTGAGTAAATTGGCTATTTTCATGCACTTTTAACCATTCCACAAATCTTGTGTTTTGGGCCCCTGGAAGCATGAAAATCACTTTAAACATGCTAATTTTAGCTCTAAAACTGATGATCTACCTAAAAATGTGAACTGACGTTAAAAAATAAAACATTTGAAAACGGACCATTTTTCACCATTCTGCAGCATGACGTAATGGGGGGGTGTTATCTCTTTTGTCAAAAATCACCTGTTTTTGCTTGAACATTAAATGCCTCCAAATGGTATTTAATTCACTTCCCGGGACCCTGGAAGCATGAAAATCACTTTCAACATGCTAATTTTAGCTCTAAAACTGATGATCTACCTACAAATGTGAACTGACGTTCAAAAATAAAACATTTGAAAACGGACCATTTTTCACCTTTCTGAAGCATGACGTAATGGGGGGGTGTTATCTCTTTTGTCAAAAATCACCTGTTTTTGCTTGAACATTAAATGCCTCCAAATGGTATTTAATTCACTTCCCGGGGTGAAGAAACACTTTTTGAGACCTCAGAGTGAGTAAATTGGCCATTTTCATGCACTTTTAACCATTCCACAAATCTTGTGTTTTGGGCCCCTGGAAGCATGAAAATCACTTTAAACATGCTAATTTTAGCTCTAAAACTGATGATCTACCTACAAATGTGAACTGACGTTAAAAAATAAAACATTTGAATACGGACCATTTTTCACCTTTCTGCAGCATGACGTAATGGGGGGGGTGTTATCTCTATTGTCAAAAATCACCTGTTTTTGCTTGAACATTAAATGCCTCCAAATGGTATTTAATTCACTTCCCGGGGTGAAGAAACACTTTTTGAGACCTCAGAGTGAGTAAATTGGCCATTTTCATGCACTTTTAACCATTTCACAAATCTTGTATTTTGGGCCCCTGGAAGCATGAAAATCACTTTAAACATGCTAATTTTAGCTCTAAAACTGATGATCTACCTACAAATGTGAACTGACGTTCAAAAATAAAACATTTGAAAACGGACCATTTTTCACCTTTCTGAAGCATGACGTAATGGGGGGGTGTTATCTCTTTTGTCAAAAATCACCTGTTTTTGCTTGAACATTAAATGCCTCCAAATGGTATTTAATTCACTTCCCGGGGTGAAGAAACACTTTTTGAGACCTCAGAGTGAGTAAATTGGCCATTTTCATGCACTTTTAACCATTCCACAAATCTTGTGTTTTGGGCCCCTGGAAGCATGAAAATCACTTTAAACATGCTAATTTTAGCTCTAAAATTGATGATCTACCTACAAATGTGAACTGACGTTAAAAAATAAAACATTTGAAAACGGACCCTTTTTCACCTTTCGGCAGCATGACGTAATGGGGGGGTGTTATCTCTTTTGTTAAAAATCACCTGTTTTTGCTTGAACATTAAATGCCTCCAAATGGTATTTAATTCACTTCCCGGGCCCCTGGAAGCATGAAAATCAATTTAAACTTGCTAATTTTAGCTCTAAAACTGATGATCTACCTACAAATGTGAACTGACGTTCAAAAATAAAACATTTGAAAACGGACCATTTTTCACCTTTCTGAAGCATGACGTAATGGGGGGGGTGTTATCCCTTTTGTCAAAAATCACCTGTTTTTGCTTGAACATTAAATGCCTCCAAATGGTATTTAATTCACTTCCCGGGCCCCTGGAAGCATGAAAATCACTTTAAACATGCTTATTTTAGCTCTAAAACTGATGATCTACCTACAAATGTGAACTGACGTTCAAAAATAAAGCATTTGAAAACGGACCATTTTTCACCTTTCTGAAGCATGACGTAATGGGGGGGGGTGTTATCTCTTTTGTCAAAAATCACCTGTTTTTGCTTGAACATTAAATGCCTCCAAATGGTATTTAATTCACTTCCCGGGGTGAAGAAACACTTTTTGAGACCTCAGAGTGAGTAAATTGGCCATTTTCATGCACTTTTAACCATTCCACAAATCTTGTGTTTTGGGCCCCTGGAAGCATGAAAATCACTTTAAACATGCTAATTTTAGCTCTAAAACTGATGATCTACCTACAAATGTGAACTGACGTTAAAAAATAAAACATTTGAAAACTGACAATTTTTCACCTTTCTGAAGCATGACGTAATGGGGGTGTGTTATCTCTTTTGTCAAAAATCACCTGTTTTTGCTTGAACATTAAATGCCTCCAAATGGTATCTAATTCACTTCCCGGGCCCCTGGAAGCATGAAAATCACTTTAAACATGCTAATTTTAGCTCTAAAACTGATGATCTACCTACAAATGTGAACTGACGTTCAAAAATAAAACATTTGAAAACTGACCATTTTTCACCTTTCTGAAGCATGACGTAATGGGGGGGTGTTATCTCTTTTGTCAATAATCACCTGTTTTTGCTTGAACATTAAATGCCTCCAAATGGTATTTAATTCACTTCCCGGGCCCCTGGAAGCATGAAAATCACTTTAAACATGCTAATTTTAGCTCTAAAACTGATGATCTACCTACAAATGTGAACTGACTTTCAAAAATAAAACATTTGAAAACGGACAATTTTTCACCTTTCTGAAGCATGACGTAATGGGGGGTGTTATCTCTTTTGTCAAAAATCACCTGTTCTTGCTTGAACATTAAATGCCTCCAAATGGTATTTAATTCACTTCCCGGGCCCCTGGAAGCATGAAAATCACTTTCAACATGCTAATTTTAGCTCTAAAACTGATGATCTACCTACAAATGTGAACTGACGTTCAAAAATAAAACATTTGAAAACGGACCATTTTTCACCTTTCTGAAGCATGACGTAATGGGGGGGTGTTATCTCTTTTGTCAAAAATCACCTGTTTTTGCTTGAACATTAAATGCCTCCAAATGGTATTTAATTCACTTCCCGGGGTGAAGAAACACCTTTTGAGACCTCAGAGTGAGTAAATTGGCCATTTTCATGCACTTTTAACCATTCCACAAATCTTGTGTTTTGGGCCCCTGGAAGCATGAAAATCACTTTAAACATGCTAATTTTAGCTCTAAAACTGATGATCTACCTACAAATGTGAACTGACGTTAAAAAATAAAACATTTGAATACGGACCATTTTTCACCTTTCTGCAGCATGACGTAATGGGGGGGGTGTTATCTCTATTGTCAAAAATCACCTGTTTTTGCTTGAACATTAAATGCCTCCAAATGGTATTTAATTCACTTCCCGGGGTGAAGAAACACTTTTTGAGACCTCAGAGTGAGTAAATTGGCCATTTTCATGCACTTTTAACCATTCCACAAATCTTGTGTTTTGGGCCCCTGGAAGCATGAAAATCACTTTAAACATGCTAATTTTAGCTCTAAAATTGATGATCTACCTACAAATGTGAACTGACGTTAAAAAATAAAACATTTGAAAACGGACCATTTTTCACCTTTCGGCAGCATGACGTAATGGGGGGGTGTTATCTCTTTTGTTAAAAATCACCTGTTTTTGCTTGAACATTAAATGCCTCCAAATGGTATTTAATTCACTTCCCGGGCCCCTGGAAGCATGAAAATCAATTTAAACTTGCTAATTTTAGCTCTAAAACTGATGATCTACCTACAAATGTGAACTGACGTTCAAAAAAAAAACATTTGAAAACGGACCATTTTTCACCTTTCTGAAGCATGACGTAATGGGGGGGGGGTGTTATCCCTTTTGTCAAAAATCACCTGTTTTTGCTTGAACATTAAATGCCTCCAAATGGTATTTAATTCACTTCCCGGGCCCCTGGAAGCATGAAAATCACTTTAAACATGCTTATTTTAGCTCTAAAACTGATGATCTACCTACAAATGTGAACTGACGTTCAAAAATAAAGCATTTGAAAACGGACCATTTTTCACCTTTCTGAAGCATGACGTAATGGGGGGGGGGTGTTATCTCTTTTGTCAAAAATCACCTGTTTTTGCTTGAACATTAAATGCCTCCATATGGTATTTAATTCACTTCCCGGGGTGAAGAAACACTTTTTGAGACCTCAGAGTGAGTAAATTGGCCATTTTCATGCACTTTTAACCATTCCACAAATCTTGTGTTTTGGGCCCCTGGAAGCATGAAAATCACTTTAAACATGCTAATTTTAGCTCTAAAACTGATGATCTACCTACAAATGTGAACTGACGTTAAAAAATAAAACATTTGAAAACTGACAATTTTTCACCTTTCTGAAGCATGACGTAATGGGGGTGTGTTATCTCTTTTGTCAAAAATCACCTGTTTTTGCTTGAACATTAAATGCCTCCAAATGGTATCTAATTCACTTCCCGGGCCCCTGGAAGCATGAAAATCACTTTAAACATGCTAATTTTAGCTCTAAAACTGATGATCTACCTACAAATGTGAACTGACGTTCAAAAATAAAACATTTGAAAACTGACCATTTTTCACCTTTCTGAAGCATGACGTAATGGGGGGGTGTTATCTCTTTTGTCAATAATCACCTGTTTTTGCTTGAACATTAAATGCCTCCAAATGGTATTTAATTCACTTCCCGGGCCCCTGGAAGCATGAAAATCACTTTAAACATGCTAATTTTAGCTCTAAAACTGATGATCTACCTACAAATGTGAACTGACTTTCAAAAATAAAACATTTGAAAACGGACAATTTTTCACCTTTCTGAAGCATGACGTAATGGGGGGTGTTATCTCTTTTGTCAAAAATCACCTGTTTTTGCTTGAACATTAAATGCCTCCAAATGGTATTTAATTCACTTCCCGGGCCCCTGGAAGCATGAAAATCACTTTCAACATGCTAATTTTAGCTCTAAAACTGATGATCTACCTACAAATGTGAACTGACGTTCAAAAATAAAACATTTGAAAACGGACCATTTTTCACCTTTCTGAAGCATGACGTAATGGGGGGGTGTTATCTCTTTTGTCAAAAATCACCTGTTTTTGCTTGAACATTAAATGCCTCCAAATGGTATTTAATTCACTTCCCGGGGTGAAGAAACACCTTTTGAGACCTCAGAGTGAGTAAATTGGCCATTTTCATGCACTTTTAACCATTCCACAAATCTTGTGTTTTGGGCCCCTGGAAGCATGAAAATCACTTTAAACATGCTAATTTTAGCTCTAAAACTGATGATCTACCTACAAATGTGAACTGACGTTAAAAAATAAAACATTTGAATACGGACCATTTTTCACCTTTCTGCAGCATGACGTAATGGGGGGGGTGTTATCTCTATTGTCAAAAATCACCTGTTTTTGCTTGAACATTAAATGCCTCCAAATGGTATTTAATTCACTTCCCGGGGTGAAGAAACACTTTTTGAGACCTCAGAGTGAGTAAATTGGCCATTTTCATGCACTTTTAACCATTTCACAAATCTTGTGTTTTGGGCCCCTGGAAGCATGAAAATCACTTTAAACATGCTAATTTTAGCTCTAAAACTGATGATCTACCTACAAATGTGAACTGACGTTCAAAAATAAAACATTTGAAAACGGACAATTTTTCACCTTTCTGAAGCATGACGTAATGGGGGGGTGTTATCTCTTTTGTCAAAAATCACCTGTTTTTGCTTGAACATTAAATGCCTCCAAATGGTATTTAATTCACTTCCCGGGGTGAAGAAACACTTTTTGAGACCTCAGAGTGAGTAAATTGGCCATTTTCATGCACTTTTAACCATTCCACAAATCTTGTGTTTTGGGCCCCTGGAAGCATGAAAATCACTTTAAACATGCTAATTTTAGCTCTAAAATTGATGATCTACCTACAAATGTGAACTGACGTTAAAAAATAAAACATTTGAAAACGGACCATTTTTCACCTTTCGGCAGCATGACGTAATGGGGGGGTGTTATCTCTTTTGTTAAAAATCACCTGTTTTTGCTTGAAAATTAAATGCCTCCAAATGGTATTTAATTCACTTCCCGGGCCCCTGGAAGCATGAAAATCAATTTAAACTTGCTAATTTTAGCTCTAAAACTGATGATCTACCTACAAATGTGAACTGACGTTCAAAAATAAAACATTTGAAAACGGACCATTTTTCACCTTTCTGAAGCATGACGTAATGGGGGGGGTGTTATCCCTTTTGTCAAAAATCACCTGTTTTTGCTTGAACATTAAATGCCTCCAAATGGTATTTAATTCACTTCCCGGGCCCCTGGAAGCATGAAAATCACTTTAAACATGCTTATTTTAGCTCTAAAACTGATGATCTACCTACAAATGTGAACTGACGTTCAAAAATAAAACATTTGAAAACGGACCATTTTTCACCTTTCTGAAGCATGACGTAATGGGGGGGGGTGTTATCTCTTTTGTCAAAAATCACCTGTTTTTGCTTGAACATTAAATGCCTCCAAATGGTATTTAATTCACTTCCCGGGGTGAAGAAACACTTTTTGAGACCTCAGAGTGAGTAAATTGGCCATTTTCATGCACTTTTAACCATTCCACAAATCTTGTGTTTTGGGCCCCTGGAAGCATGAAAATCACTTTAAACATGCTAATTTTAGCTCTAAAACTGATGATCTACCTACAAATGTGAACTGACGTTAAAAAATAAAACATTTGAAAACTGACAATTTTTCACCTTTCTGAAGCATGACGTAATGGGGGTGTGTTATCTCTTTTGTCAAAAATCACCTGTTTTTGCTTGAACATTAAATGCCTCCAAATGGTATCTAATTCACTTCCCGGGCCCCTGGAAGCATGAAAATCACTTTAAACATGCTAATTTTAGCTCTAAAACTGATGATCTACCTACAAATGTGAACTGACGTTCAAAAATAAAACATTTGAAAACTGACCATTTTTCACCTTTCTGAAGCATGACGTAATGGGGGGGTGTTATCTCTTTTGTCAAAAATCACCTGTTTTTGCTTGAACATTAAATGCCTCCAAATGGTATTTAATTCACTTCCCGGGCCCCTGGAAGCATGAAAATCACTTTAAACATGCTAATTTTAGCTCTAAAACTGATGATCTACCTACAAATGTGAACTGACTTTCAAAAATAAAACATTTGAAAACGGACAATTTTTCACCTTTCTGAAGCATGACGTAATGGGGGGTGTTATCTCTTTTGTCAAAAATCACCTGTTTTTGCTTGAACATTAAATGCCTCCAAATGGTATTTAATTCACTTCCCAGGGTGAAGAAACACTTTTTGAGACCTCAGAGTGAGTAAATTGGCCATTTTCATGCACTTTTAACCATTTCACAAATCTTGTGTTCTGGGCCCCTGGAAGCATGAAAATCACTTTAAACATGCTAATTTTAGCTCTAAAACTGATGATCTACCTACAAATGTGAATTGACGTTAAAAAATAAAACATTTGAAAACGGACCATTTTTCACCTTTCTGCAGCATGACGTAATGGGGGGGTGTTATCTCTTTTGTCAAAAATCACCTGTTTTTGCTTGAACATTAAATGCCTCCAAATGGTTTTTAATTCACTTCCCGGGCCCCTGGAAGCATGAAAATCACTTTAAACATGCTTATTTTAGCTCTAAAACTGATGATCTACCTACAAATGTGAACTGACGTTCAAAAATAAAACATTTGAAAACGGACCATTTTTCACCTTTCTGAAGCATGACGTAATGGGGGGGTGTTATCTCTTTTGTCAAAAATCACCTGTTTTTGCTTGAACATTAAATGCCTCCAAATGGTATTTAATTCACTTCCCGGGCCCCTGGAAGCATGAAAATCACTTTAAACATGCTAATTTTAGCTCTAAAACTGATGATCTACCTACAAATGTGAACTGACGTTCAAAAATAAAACATTTGAAAACGGACCATTTTTCACCTTTCTGAAGCATGACGTAATGGGGGGGGTGTTATCTCTTTTGTCAAAAATCACCTGTTTTTGCTTGAACATTAAATGCCTCCAAATGGTATTTAATTCACTTCCCGGGGTGAAGAAACACTTTTTGAGACCTCAGAGTGAGTAAATTGGCCATTTTCATGCACTTTTAACCATTCCACAAATCTTGTGTTTTGGGCCCCTGGAAGCATGAAAATCACTTTAAACATGCTAATTTTAGCTCTAAAACTGATGATCTACCTACAAATGTGAACTGACGTTAAAAAATAAAACATTTGAAAACGGACCATTTTTCACCTTTCTGCAGCATGACGTAATGGGGGGGTGTTATCTCTTTTGTCAAAAATCACCTGCTTTTGCTTGAACATTAAATGCCTCCAAATGGTTTTTAATTCACTTCCCGGGCCCCTGGAAGCATGAAAATCACTTTAAACATGCTTATTTTAGCTCTAAAACTGATGATCTACCTACAAATGTGAACTGACGTTCAAAAATAAAACATTTGAAAACGGACCATTTTTCACCTTTCTGAAGCATGACGTAATGGGGGGGGGGTGTTATCTCTTTTGTCAAAAATCACCTGTTTTTGCTTGAACATTAAATGCCTCCAAATGGTATTTAATTCACTTCCCGGGGTGAAGAAACACTTTTTGAGACCTCAGACTGAGTAAATTGGCCATTTTCATGCACTTTTAACCATTTCACAAATCTTGTGTTTTGGGCCCCTGGAAGCATGAAAATCACTTTAAACATGCTAATTTTAGCTCTAAAACTGATGATCTACCTACAAATGTGAACTGACGTTCAAAAATAAAACATTTGAAAACGGACCATTTTTCACCTTTCTGAAGCATGACGTAATGGGGGGGGTGTTATCTCTTTTGTCAAAAATCACCTGTTTTTGCTTGAACATTAAATGCCTCCAAATGGTTTTTAATTCACTTCCCGGGCCCCTGGAAGCATGAAAATCACTTTAAACATGCTAATTTTAGCTCTAAAACTGATGATCTACCTACAAATGTGAACTGACGTTCAAAAATAAAACATTTGAAAACTGACCATTTTTCACCTTTCTGAAGCATGACGTAATGGGGGGGTGTTATCTCTTTTGTCAAAAATCACCTGTTTTTGCTTGAACATTAAATGCCTCCAAATGGTATTTAATTCACTTCCCGGGGTGAAGAAACACTTTTTGAGACCTCAGAGTGAGTAAATTGGCCATTTTCATGCACTTTTAACCCTTTCACAAATCTTGTGTTTTGGGCCCCTGGAAGCATGAAAATCACTTTAAACATGCTAATTTTAGCTCTAAAACTGATGATCTACCTACAAATGTGAACTGACGTTCAAAAATAAAACATTTGAAAACAGACCATTTTTCACCTTTCTGAAGCATGACGTAATGGGGGGGGTGTTATCTCTTTTGTCAAAAATCACCTGTTTTTGCTTGAACATTAAATGCCTCCAAATGGTATTTAATTCACTTCCCGGGGTGAAGAAACACTTTTTGAGACCTCAGAGTGAGTAAATTGGCCATTTTCATGCACTTTTAACCATTCCACAAATCTTGTGTTTTGGGCCCCTGGAAGCATGAAAATCACTTTAAACATGCTAATTTTAGCTCTAAAACTGATGATCTACCTACAAATGTGAACTGACGTTAAAAAATAAAACATTTGAAAACGGACCATTTTTCACCTTTCTGCAGCATGACGTAATGGGGGGGTGTTATCTCTTTTGTCAAAAATCACCTGTTTTTGCTTGAACATTAAATGCCTCCAAATGGTTTTTAATTCACTTCCCGGGCCCCTGGAAGCATGAAAATCACTTTAAACATGCTTATTTTAGCTCTAAAACTGATGATCTACCTACAAATGTGAACTGACGTTCAAAAATAAAACATTTGAAAACGGACCATTTTTCACCTTTCTGAAGCATGACGTAATGGGGGGGTGTTATCTCTTTTGTAAAAAATCACCTGTTTTTGCTTGAACATTAAATGCCTCCAAATGGTATTTAATTCACTTCCCGGGGTGAAGAAACACTTTTTGAGACCTCAGAGTGAGTAAATTGGCCATTTTCATGCACTTTTAACCATTTCACAAATCTTGTGTTTTGGGCCCCTGGAAGCATGAAAATCACTTTAAACATGCTAATTTTAGCTCTAAAACCGATGATCTACCTACAAATGTGAACTGACGTTCAAAAATAAAACATTTGAAAACGGACCATTTTTCACCTTTCTGAAGCATGACGTAATGGGGGGGGTGTTATCTCTTTTGTCAAAAATCACCTGTTTTTGCTTGAACATTAAATGCCTCCAAATGGTATTTAATTCACTTCCCGGGGTGAAGAAACACTTTTTGAGACCTCAGAGTGAGTAAATTGGCCATTTTCATGCACTTTTAACCATTCCACAAATCTTGTGTTTTGGGCCCCTGGAAGCATGAAAATCACTTTAAACATGCTAATTTTAGCTCTAAAACTGATGATCTACCTACAAATGTGAACTGACGTTAAAAAATAAAACATTTGAAAACGGACCATTTTTCACCTTTCTGCAGCATGACGTAATGGGGGGGTGTTATCTCTTTTGTCAAAAATCACCTGTTTTTGCTTGAACATTAAATGCCTCCAAATGGTTTTTAATTCACTTCCCGGGCCCCTGGAAGCATGAAAATCACTTTAAACATGCTTATTTTAGCTCTAAAACTGATAATCTACCTACAAATGTGAACTGACGTTCAAAAATAAAACATTTGAAAACGGACCATTTTTCACCTTTCTGAAGCATGATGTAATGGGGGGTGTTATCTCTTTTGTCAAAAATCACCTGTTTTTGCTTGAACATTAAATGCCTCCAAATGGTATTTAATTCACTTCCCGGGCCCCTGGAAGCATGAAAATCACTTTAAACATGCTAATTTTAGCTCTAAAACTGATGATCTACCTACAAATGTGAACTGACGTTCAAAAATAAAACATTTGAAAACAGACCATTTTTCACCTTTCTGAAGCATGACGTAATGGGGGGGTGTTATCTCTTTTGTCAAAAATCACCTGTTTTTGCTTGAACATTAAATGCCTCCAAATGGTATTTAATTCACTTCCCGGGGTGAAGAAACACTTTTTGAGACCTCAGAGTGAGTAAATTGGCCATTTTCATGCACTTTTAACCATTTCACAAATCTTGTGTTTTGGGCCCCTGGAAGCATGAAAATCACTTTAAACATGCTAATTTTAGCTCTAAAACTGATGATCTACCTACAAATGTGAACTGACGTTCAAAAATAAAACATTTGAAAACGGACCATTTTTCACCTTTCTGAAGCATGACGTAATGGGGGGGTGTTATCTCTTTTGTCAAAAATCGCCTGTTTTTGCTTGAACATTAAATGCCTCCAAATGGTATTTAATTCACTTCCCGGGGTGAAGAAACACTTTTTGAGACCTCAGAGTGAGTAAATTGGCCATTTTCATGCACTTTTAACCATTCCACAAATCTTGTGTTTTGGGCCCCTGGAAGCATGAAAATCACTTTAAACATGCTAATTTTAGCTCTAAAACTGATGATCTACCTACAAATGTGAACTGACGTTAAAAAATTAAACATTTGAAAACGGACCATTTTTCACCTCTCTGCAGCATGACGTAATGGGGGGGTGTTATCTCTTTTGTCAAAAATCACCTGTTTTTGCTTGAACATTAAATGCCTCCAAATGGTATTTATTTCACTTCCCGGGGTGAAGAAACACCTTTTGAGACCTCAGAGTGAGTAAATTGGCCATTTTCATGCACTTTTAACCATTCCACAAATCTTGTGTTTTGGGCCCCTGGAAGCATGAAAATCACTTTAAACATGCTAATTTTAGCTCTAAAATTGATGATCTACCTACAAATGTGAACTGACGTTAAAAAATAAAACATTTGAAAACGGACCATTTTTCACCTTTCTGCAGCATGACGTAATGGGGGGGTGTTATCTCTTTTGGTAAAAATCACCTGTTTTTGCTTGAACATTAAATGCCTCCAAATGGTATTTAATTCACTTCCCGGGCCCCTGGAAGCATGAAAATCACTTTAAACATGCTAATTTTAGCTCTAAAACTGATGATCTACCTACAAATGTGAACTGACGTTCAAAAATAAAACATTTGAAAACGGACCATTTTTCACCTTTCTGAAGCATGACGTAATGGGGGGGTGTTATCCCTTTTGTCAAAAATCACCTGTTTTTGCTTGAACATTAAATGCCTCCAAATGGTATTTAATTCACTTCCCGGGCCCCTGGAAGCATGAAAATCACTTTAAACTAGCTTATTTTAGCTCTAAAACTGATGATCTACCTACAAATGTGAACTGACGTTCAAAAATAAAACATTTGAAAACGGACCATTTTTCACCTTTCTGAAGCATGACGTAATGGGGGGGTGTTATCTCTTTTGTCAAAAATCACCTGTTTTTGCTTGAACATTAAATGCCTCCAAATGGTATTTAATTCACTTCCCGGGGTGAAGAAACACTTTTTGAGACCTCAGAGTGAGTAAATTGGCCATTTTCATGCACTTTTAACCATTCCACAAATCTTGTGTTTTGGGCCCCTGGAAGCATGAAAATCACTTTAAACATGCTAATTTTAGCTCTAAAACTGATGATCTACCTACAAATGTGAACTGACGTTAAAAAATTAAAACATTTGAAAACGGACCATTTTTCACCTTTCTGCAGCATGACGTAATGGGGGGGTGTTATCTCTTTTGTCAAAAATCACCTGTTTTTGCTTGAACATTAAATGCCTCCAAATGGTATTTAATTCACTTCCCGGGCCCCTGGAAGCATGAAAATCACTTTCAACATGCTAATTTTAGCTCTAAAACTGATGATCTACCTACAAATGTGAACTGACGTTCAAAAATAAAACATTTGAAAACGGACCATTTTTCACCTTTCTGAAGCATGACGTAATGGGGGGGTGTTATCTCTTTTGTCAAAAATCACCTGTTTTTGCTTGAACATTAAATGCCTCCAAATGGTATTTAATTCACTTCCCGGGGTGAAGAAACACTTTTTGAGACCTCAGAGTGAGTAAATTAGCCATTTTCATGCACTTTTAACCATTCCACAAATCTTGTGTTTTGGGCCCCTGGAAGCATGAAAATCACTTTAAACATGCTAATTTTAGCTCTAAAACTGATGATCTACCTACAAATGTGAACTGACGTTAAAAAATAAAACATTTGAAAACGGACCATTTTTCACCTTTCTGCAGCATGACGTAATGGGGGGGTGTTATCTCTTTTGTCAAAAATCACCTGTTTTTGCTTGAACATTAAATGCCTCCAAATGGTATTTAATTCACTTCCAGGGGTGAAGAAACACTTTTTGAGACCTCAGAGTGAGTAAATTGGCCATTTTCATGCACTTTTAACCATTTCACAAATCTTTTGTTTTGGGCCCCTGGAAGCATGAAAATCACTTTAAACATGCTAATTTTAGCTCTAAAACTGATGATCTACCTACAAATGTGAACTGACGTTAAAAAATTAAAACATTTGAAAACGGACCATTTTTCACCTTTCTGCAGCATGACGTAATGGGGGGGTGTTATCTCTTTTGTCAAAAATCACCTGTTTTTGCTTGAACATTAAATGCCTCCAAATGGTATTTAATTCACTTCCCGGGCCCCTGGAAGCATGAAAATCACTTTAAACATGCTAATTTTAGCTCTAAAACTGATGATCTACCTACAAATGTGAACTGACGTTCAAAAATAAAACATTTGAAAACGGACCATTTTTCACCTTTCTGAAGCATGACGTAATGGGGGGTGTTATCTCTTTTGTCAAAAATCACCTGTTTTTGCTTGAACATTAAATGCCTCCAATTGGTATTTAATTCACATCCCGGGGTGAAGAAACACTTTTTGAGACCTCAGAGTGAGTAAATTGGCCATTTTCATGCACTTTTAACCATTTCACAAATCTTGTGTTTTGGGCCCCTGGAAGCATGAAAATCACTTTAAACATGCTAATTTTAGCTCTAAAACTGATGATCTACCTACAAATGTGAACTGACGTTAAAAAATAAAACATTTGAAAACGGACCATTTTTCACCTTTCTGCAGCATGACGTAATGGGGGGGTGTTATCTCTTTTGTCAAAAATCACCTGTTTTTGCTTGAACATTAAATGCCTCCAAATGGTATTTAATTCACTTCCCGGGGTGAAGAAACACTTTTTGAGACCTCAGAGTGAGTAAATTGGCCATTTTCATGCACTTTTAACCATTCCACAAATCTTGTGTTTTGGGCCCCTGGAAGCATGAAAATCACTTTAAACATGCTAATTTTAGCTCTAAAATTGATGATCTACCTACAAATGTGAACTGACGTTAAAAAATAAAACATTTGAAAACGGACCATTTTTCACCTTTCTGCAGCATGACGTAATGGGGGGGTGTCATCTCTTTTGTTAAAAATCACCTGTTTTTGCTTGAACATTAAATGCCTCCAAATGGTATTTAATTCACTTCGCGGGCCCCTGGAAGCATGAAAATCACTTTAAACATGCTAATTTTAGCTCTAAAACTGATGATCTACCTACAAATGTGAACTGACGTTCAAAAATAAAACATTTGAAAACGGACCATTTTTCACCTTTCTGAAGCATGACGTAATGGGGGGGTGTTATCCCTTTTGTCAAAAATCACCTGTTTTTGCTTGAACATTAAATGCCTCCAAATGGTATTTAATTCACTTCCCGGGCCCCTGGAAGCATGAAAATCACTTTAAACATGCTAATTTTAGCTCTAAAACTGATGATCTACCTACAAATGTGAACTGACGTTCAAAAATAAAACATTTGCAAACGGACCATTTTTCACCTTTCTGAAGCATGACGTAATGGGGGGGTGTTATCTCTTTTGTCAAAAATCACCTGTTTTTGCTTGAACATTAAATGCCTCCAAATGGTATTTAATTCACTTCCCGGGGTGAAGAAACACTTTTTGAGACCTCAGAGTGAGTAAATTGGCCATTTTCATGCACTTTTAACCATGTCACAAATCTTGTGTTTTGGGCCCCTGGAAGCATGAAAATCACTTTAAACATGCTAATTTTAGCTCTAAAACTGATGATCTACCTACAAATGTGAACTGACGTTAAAAAATAAAACATTTGAAAACGGACCATTTTTCACCTTTCTGCAGCATGACGTAATGGGGGGGTGTTATCTCTTTTGTCAAAAATCACCTGTTTTTGCTTGAACATTAAATGCCTCCAAATGGTATTTAATTCACTTCCCGGGCCCCTGGAAGCATGAAAATCACTTTAAACATGCTAATTTTAGCTCTAAAACTGATGATCTACCTACAAATGTGAACTGACGTTAAAAAATAAAACATTTGAAAATGGACAATTTTTCACCTTTCTGAAGCATGACGTAATGGGGGTGTGTTATCTCTTTTGTCAAAAATCACCTGTTTTTGCTTGAACATTAAATGCCTCCAAATGGTATCTAATTCACTTCCCGGGCCCCTGGAAGCATGAAAATCACTTTAAACATGCTAATTTTAGCTCTAAAACTGATGATCTACCTACAAATGTGAACTGACGTTCAAAAATAGAACATTTGAAAACTGACCATTTTTCACCTTTCTGAAGCATGACGTAATGGTGGGGTGTTATCTCTTTTGTCAAAAATCACCTGTTTTTGCTTGAACATTAAATGCCTCCAAATGGTATTTAATTCACTTCCCGGGCCCCTGGAAGCATGAAAATCACTTTAAACATGCTAATTTTATCTCTAAAACTGATGATCTACCTACAAATGTGAACTGACGTTCAAAAATAAAACATTTGAAAACGGACCATTTTTCACCTTTTGAAGCATGACGTAATGGGGGGGTGTTATCTCTTTTGTCAAAAATCACCTGTTTTTGCTTGAACATTAAATGCCTCCAAATGGTATTTAATTCACTTCCCGGGCCCCTGGAAGCATGAAAATCACTTTAAACATGCTAATTTTAGCTCTAAAACTGATGATCTACCTACAAATGTGAACTGACGTTCAAAAATAAAACATTTGAAAACGGACCATTTTTCACCTTTCTGAAGCATGACGTAATGGGGGGTGTTATCTCTTTTGTCAAAAATCACCTGTTTTTGCTTGAACATTAAATGCCTCCAATTGGTATTTAATTCACATCCCGGGGTGAAGAAACACTTTTTGAGACCTCAGAGTGAGTAAATTGGCCATTTTCATGCACTTTTAACCATTTCACAAATCTTGTGTTTTGGGCCCCTGGAAGCATGAAAATCACTTTAAACATGCTAATTTTAGCTCTAAAACTGATGATCTACCTACAAATGTGAACTGACGTTAAAAAATAAAACATTTGAAAACGGACCATTTTTCACCTTTCTGCAGCATGACGTAATGGGGGGGTGTTATCTCTTTTGTCAAAAATCACCTGTTTTTGCTTGAACATTAAATGCCTCCAAATGGTATTTAATTCACTTCCCGGGGTGAAGAAACACTTTTTGAGACCTCAGAGTGAGTAAATTGGCCATTTTCATGCACTTTTAACCATTCCACAAATCTTGTGTTTTGGGCCCCTGGAAGCATGAAAATCACTTTAAACATGCTAATTTTAGCTCTAAAATTGATGATCTACCTACAAATGTGAACTGACGTTAAAAAATAAAACATTTGAAAACGGACCATTTTTCACCTTTCTGCAGCATGACGTAATGGGGGGGTGTCATCTCTTTTGTTAAAAATCACCTGTTTTTGCTTGAACATTAAATGCCTCCAAATGGTATTTAATTCACTTCGCGGGCCCCTGGAAGCATGAAAATCACTTTAAACATGCAAATTTTAGCTCTAAAACTGATGATCTACCTACAAATGTGAACTGACGTTCAAAAATAAAACATTTGAAAACGGACCATTTTTCACCTTTCTGAAGCATGACGTAATGGGGGGGTGTTATCCCTTTTGTCAAAAATCACCTGTTTTTGCTTGAACATTAAATGCCTCCAAATGGTATTTAATTCACTTCCCGGGCCCCTGGAAGCATGAAAATCACTTTAAACATGCTAATTTTAGCTCTAAAACTGATGATCTACCTACAAATGTGAACTGACGTTCAAAAATAAAACATTTGCAAACGGACCATTTTTCACCTTTCTGAAGCATGACGTAATGGGGGGGTGTTATCTCTTTTGTCAAAAATCACCTGTTTTTGCTTGAACATTAAATGCCTCCAAATGGTATTTAATTCACTTCCCGGGGTGAAGAAACACTTTTTGAGACCTCAGAGTGAGTAAATTGGCCATTTTCATGCACTTTTAACCATGTCACAAATCTTGTGTTTTGGGCCCCTGGAAGCATGAAAATCACTTTAAACATGCTAATTTTAGCTCTAAAACTGATGATCTACCTACAAATGTGAACTGACGTTAAAAAATAAAACATTTGAAAACGGACCATTTTTCACCTTTCTGAAGCATGACGTAATGGGGGGGGTGTTATCTCTTTTGTCAAAAATCACCTGTTTTTGCTTGAACATTAAATGCCTCCAAATGGTATTTAATTCACTTCCCGGGGTGAAGAAACACTTTTTGAGACCTCAGAGTGAGTAAATTGGCCATTTTCATGCACTTTTAACCATTCCACAAATCTTGTGTTTTGGGCCCCTGGAAGCATGAAAATCACTTTAAACATGCTAATTTTAGCTCTAAAACTGATGATCTACCTACAAATGTGAACTGACGTTAAAAAATAAAACATTTGAAAACGGACCATTTTTCACCTTTCTGCAGCATGACGTAATGGGGGGGTGTTATCTCTTTTGTCAAAAATCACCTGTTTTTGCTTGAACATTAAATGCCTCCAAATGGTTTTTAATTCACTTCCCGGGCCCCTGGAAGCATGAAAATCACTTTAAACATGCTTATTTTAGCTCTAAAACTGATGATCTACCTACAAATGTGAACTGACGTTCAAAAATAAAACATTTGAAAACGGACCATTTTTCACCTTTCTGAAGCATGACGTAATGGGGGGGTGTTATCTCTTTTGTCAAAAATCACCTGTTTTTGCTTGAACATTAAATGCCTCCAAATGGTATTTAATTCACTTCCCGGGGTGAAGAAACACTTTTTGAGACCTCAGAGTGAGTAAATTGGCCATTTTCATGCACTTTTAACCATTTCACAAATCTTGTGTTTTGGGCCCCTGGAAGCATGAAAATCACTTTAAACATGCTAATTTTAGCTCTAAAACTGATGATCTACCTACAAATGTGAACTGACGTTCAAAAATAAAACATTTGAAAACGGACCATTTTTCACCTTTCTGAAGCATGACGTAATGGGGGGGGTGTTATCTCTTTTGTCAAAAATCACCTGTTTTTGCTTGAACATTAAATGCCTCCAAATGGTATTTAATTCACTTCCCGGGGTGAAGAAACACTTTTTGAGACCTCAGAGTGAGTAAATTGGCCATTTTCATGCACTTTTAACCATTCCACAAATCTTGTGTTTTGGGCCCCTGGAAGCATGAAAATCACTTTAAACATGCTAATTTTAGCTCTAAAACTGATGATCTACCTACAAATGTGAACTGACGTTAAAAAATAAAACATTTGAAAACGGACCATTTTTCACCTTTCTGCAGCATGACGTAATGGGGGGGTGTTATCTCTTTTGTCAAAAATCACCTGTTTTTGCTTGAACATTAAATGCCTCCAAATGGTTTTTAATTCACTTCCCGGGCCCCTGGAAGCATGAAAATCACTTTAAACATGCTTATTTTAGCTCTAAAACTGATAATCTACCTACAAATGTGAACTGACGTTCAAAAATAAAACATTTGAAAACGGACCATTTTTCACCTTTCTGAAGCATGATGTAATGGGGGGTGTTATCTCTTTTGTCAAAAATCACCTGTTTTTGCTTGAACATTAAATGCCTCCAAATGGTATTTAATTCACTTCCCGGGCCCCTGGAAGCATGAAAATCACTTTAAACATGCTAATTTTAGCTCTAAAACTGATGATCTACCTACAAATGTGAACTGACGTTCAAAAATAAAACATTTGAAAACAGACCATTTTTCACCTTTCTGAAGCATGACGTAATGGGGGGGTGTTATCTCTTTTGTCAAAAATCACCTGTTTTTGCTTGAACATTAAATGCCTCCAAATGGTATTTAATTCACTTCCCGGGGTGAAGAAACACTTTTTGAGACCTCAGAGTGAGTAAATTGGCCATTTTCATGCACTTTTAACCATTTCACAAATCTTGTGTTTTGGGCCCCTGGAAGCATGAAAATCACTTTAAACATGCTAATTTTAGCTCTAAAACTGATGATCTACCTACAAATGTGAACTGACGTTCAAAAATAAAACATTTGAAAACGGACCATTTTTCACCTTTCTGAAGCATGACGTAATGGGGGGGTGTTATCTCTTTTGTCAAAAATCGCCTGTTTTTGCTTGAACATTAAATGCCTCCAAATGGTATTTAATTCACTTCCCGGGGTGAAGAAACACTTTTTGAGACCTCAGAGTGAGTAAATTGGCCATTTTCATGCACTTTTAACCATTCCACAAATCTTGTGTTTTGGGCCCCTGGAAGCATGAAAATCACTTTAAACATGCTAATTTTAGCTCTAAAACTGATGATCTACCTACAAATGTGAACTGACGTTAAAAAATTAAACATTTGAAAACGGACCATTTTTCACCTCTCTGCAGCATGACGTAATGGGGGGGTGTTATCTCTTTTGTCAAAAATCACCTGTTTTTGCTTGAACATTAAATGCCTCCAAATGGTATTTATTTCACTTCCCGGGGTGAAGAAACACCTTTTGAGACCTCAGAGTGAGTAAATTGGCCATTTTCATGCACTTTTAACCATTCCACAAATCTTGTGTTTTGGGCCCCTGGAAGCATGAAAATCACTTTAAACATGCTAATTTTAGCTCTAAAATTGATGATCTACCTACAAATGTGAACTGACGTTAAAAAATAAAACATTTGAAAACGGACCATTTTTCACCTTTCTGCAGCATGACGTAATGGGGGGGTGTTATCTCTTTTGGTAAAAATCACCTGTTTTTGCTTGAACATTAAATGCCTCCAAATGGTATTTAATTCACTTCCCGGGCCCCTGGAAGCATGAAAATCACTTTAAACATGCTAATTTTAGCTCTAAAACTGATGATCTACCTACAAATGTGAACTGACGTTCAAAAATAAAACATTTGAAAACGGACCATTTTTCACCTTTCTGAAGCATGACGTAATGGGGGGGTGTTATCCCTTTTGTCAAAAATCACCTGTTTTTGCTTGAACATTAAATGCCTCCAAATGGTATTTAATTCACTTCCCGGGCCCCTGGAAGCATGAAAATCACTTTAAACTAGCTTATTTTAGCTCTAAAACTGATGATCTACCTACAAATGTGAACTGACGTTCAAAAATAAAACATTTGAAAACGGACCATTTTTCACCTTTCTGAAGCATGACGTAATGGGGGGGTGTTATCTCTTTTGTCAAAAATCACCTGTTTTTGCTTGAACATTAAATGCCTCCAAATGGTATTTAATTCACTTCCCGGGGTGAAGAAACACTTTTTGAGACCTCAGAGTGAGTAAATTGGCCATTTTCATGCACTTTTAACCATTCCACAAATCTTGTGTTTTGGGCCCCTGGAAGCATGAAAATCACTTTAAACATGCTAATTTTAGCTCTAAAACTGATGATCTACCTACAAATGTGAACTGACGTTAAAAAATTAAAACATTTGAAAACGGACCATTTTTCACCTTTCTGCAGCATGACGTAATGGGGGGGTGTTATCTCTTTTGTCAAAAATCACCTGTTTTTGCTTGAACATTAAATGCCTCCAAATGGTATTTAATTCACTTCCCGGGCCCCTGGAAGCATGAAAATCACTTTCAACATGCTAATTTTAGCTCTAAAACTGATGATCTACCTACAAATGTGAACTGACGTTCAAAAATAAAACATTTGAAAACGGACCATTTTTCACCTTTCTGAAGCATGACGTAATGGGGGGGTGTTATCTCTTTTGTCAAAAATCACCTGTTTTTGCTTGAACATTAAATGCCTCCAAATGGTATTTAATTCACTTCCCGGGGTGAAGAAACACTTTTTGAGACCTCAGAGTGAGTAAATTGGCCATTTTCATGCACTTTTAACCATTCCACAAATCTTGTGTTTTGGGCCCCTGGAAGCATGAAAATCACTTTAAACATGCTAATTTTAGCTCTAAAACTGATGATCTACCTACAAATGTGAACTGACGTTAAAAAATAAAACATTTGAAAACGGACCATTTTTCACCTTTCTGCAGCATGACGTAATGGGGGGGTGTTATCTCTTTTGTCAAAAATCACCTGTTTTTGCTTGAACATTAAATGCCTCCAAATGGTATTTAATTCACTTCCCGGGGTGAAGAAACACTTTTTGAGACCTCAGAGTGAGTAAATTGGCCATTTTCATGCACTTTTAACCGTTCCACATATCTTGTGTTTTGGGCCCCTGGAAGCATGAAAATCACTTTAAACATGCTAATTTTAGCTCTAAAATTGATGATCTACCTACAAATGTGAACTGACGTTAAAAAATAAAACATTTGAAAACGGACCATTTTTCACCTTTCTGCAGCTTGACGTAATGGGGGGGGTGTTATCTCTTTTGTCAAAAATCACCTGTTTTTGCTTGAACATTAAATGCCTCCAAATGGTATTTAATTCACTTCCAGGGGTGAAGAAACACTTTTTGAGACCTCAGAGTGAGTAAATTGGCCATTTTCATGCACTTTTAACCATTTCACAAATCTTTTGTTTTGGGCCCCTGGAAGCATGAAAATCACTTTAAACATGCTAATTTTAGCTCTAAAACTGATGATCTACCTACAAATGTGAACTGACGTTAAAAAATTAAAACATTTGAAAACGGACCATTTTTCACCTTTCTGCAGCATGACGTAATGGGGGGGTGTTATCTCTTTTGTCAAAAATCACCTGTTTTTGCTTGAACATTAAATGCCTCCAAATGGTATTTAATTCACTTCCCGGGCCCCTGGAAGCATGAAAATCACTTTCAACATGCTAATTTTAGCTCTAAAACTGATGATCTACCTACAAATGTGAACTGACGTTCAAAAATAAAACATTTGAAAATGGACCATTTTTCACCTTTCTGAAGCATGACGTAATGGGGGGGTGTTATCTCTTTTGTCAAAAATCACCTGTTTTTGCTTGAACATTAAATGCCTCCAAATGGTATTTAATTCACTTCCCGGGGTGAAGAAACACTTTTTGAGACCTCAGAGTGAGTAAATTGGCCATTTTCATGCACTTTTAACCATTCCACAAATCTTGTGTTTTGGGCCCCTGGAAGCATGAAAATCACTTTAAACATGCTAATTTTAGCTCTAAAACTGATGATCTACCTACAAATGTGAACTGACGTTAAAAAATAAAACATTTGAAAACGGACCATTTTTCACCTTTCTGCAGCATGACGTAATGGGGGGGTGTTATCTCTTTTGTCAAAAATCACCTGTTTTTGCTTGAACATTAAATGCCTCCAAATGGTATTTAATTCACTTCCCGGGGTGAAGAAACACTTTTTGAGACCTCAGAGTGAGTAAATTGGCCATTTTCATGCACTTTTAACCATTCCACATATCTTGTGTTTTGGGCCCCTGGAAGCATGAAAATCACTTTAAACATGCTAATTTTAGCTCTAAAATTGATGATCTACCTACAAATGTGAACTGACGTTAAAAAATAAAACATTTGAAAACGGACCATTTTTCACCTTTCTGCAGCATGACGGGGTGTTATCTCTTTTGTTAAAAATCACCTGTTTTTTCTTGAACATTAAATGCCTCCAAATGATATTTAATTCACTTCCCGGGCCCCTGGAAGCATGAAAATCACTTTAAACATGCTAATTTTAGCTCTAAAACTGATGATCTACCTACAAATGTGAACTGACTTTCAAAAATAAAACATTTGAAAACGGACAATTTTTCACCTTTCTGAAGCATGACGTAATGGGGGGGTGTTATCTCTTTTGTCAAAAATCACCTGTTTTTGCTTGAACATTAAATGCCTCCAAATGGTATTTAATTCACTTCTCGGGCCCCTGGAAGCATGAAAATCACTTTAAACATGCTAATTTTAGCTCTAAAACTGATGATCTACCTACAAATGTGAACTGACGTTCAAAAATAAAACATTTGAAAACGGACCATTTTTCACCTTTCTGAAGCATGACGTAATGGGGGGGTGTTATCCCTTTTGTCAAAAATCACCTGTTTTTGCTTGAACATTAAATGCCTCCAAATGGTATTTAATTCACTTCCCGGGCCCCTGGAAGCATGAAAATCACTTTAAACATGCTTATTTTAGCTCTAAAACTGATGATCTACCTACAAATGTGAACTGACGTTCAAAAATAAAACATTTGAAAACGGACCATTTTTCACCTTTCTGAAGCATGGCGTAATGAGGGGGTGTTATCTCTTTTGTCAAAAATCACCTGTTTTTGCTTGAACATTAAATGCCTCCAAATGGTATTTAATTCACTTCCCGGGGTGAAGAAACACTTTTTGAGACCTCAGAGTGAGTAAATTGGCTATTTTCATGCACTTTTAACCATTCCACAAATCTTGTGTTTTGGGCCCCTGGAAGCATGAAAATCACTTTAAACATGCTAATTTTAGCTCTAAAACTGATGATCTACCTAAAAATGTGAACTGACGTTAAAAAATAAAACATTTGAAAACGGACCATTTTTCACCTTTCTGCAGCATGACGTAATGGGGGGGTGTTATCTCTTTTGTCAAAAATCACCTGTTTTTGCTTGAACATTAAATGCCTCCAAATGGTATTTAATTCACTTCCCGGGCCCCTGGAAGCATGAAAATCACTTTCAACATGCTAATTTTAGCTCTAAAACTGATGATCTACCTACAAATGTGAACTGACGTTCAAAAATAAAACATTTGAAAACGGACCATTTTTCACCTTTCTGAAGCATGACGTAATGGGGGGGTGTTATCTCTTTTGTCAAAAATCACCTGTTTTTGCTTGAACATTAAATGCCTCCAAATGGTATTTAATTCACTTCCCGGGGTGAAGAAACACTTTTTGAGACCTCAGAGTGAGTAAATTGGCCATTTTCATGCACTTTTAACCATTCCACAAATCTTGTGTTTTGGGCCCCTGGAAGCATGAAAATCACTTTAAACATGCTAATTTTAGCTCTAAAACTGATGATCTACCTACAAATGTGAACTGACGTTAAAAAATAAAACATTTGAAAACTGACCATTTTTCACCTTTCTGCAGCATGACGTAATGGGGGGGTGTTATCTCTATTGTCAAAAATCACCTGTTTTTGCTTGAACATTAAATGCCTCCAAATGGTATTTAATTCACTTCCCGGGGTGAAGAAACACTTTTTGAGACCTCAGAGTGAGTAAATTGGCCATTTTCATGCACTTTTAACCATTTCACAAATCTTGTGTTTTGGGCCCCTGGAAGCATGAAAATCACTTTAAACATGCAAATTTTAGCTCTAAAACTGATGATCTACCTACAAATGTGAACTGACGTTAAAAAATAAAACATTTGAAAACGGACCATTTTTCACCTTTCTGCAGCATGACGTAATGGGGGGGTGTTATCTCTTTTGTCAAAAATCACCTGTTTTTGCTTGAACATTAAATGCCTCCAAATGGTATTTAATTCACTTCCCGGGGTGAAGAAACACTTTTTGAGACCTCAGAGTGAGTAAATTGGCCATTTTCATGCACTTTTAACCATTCCACATATCTTGTGTTTTGGGCCCCTGGAAGCATGAAAATCACTTTAAACATGCTAATTTTAGCTCTAAAATTGATGATCTACCTACAAATGTGAACTGACGTTAAAAAATAAAACATTTGAAAACGGACCATTTTTCACCTTTCTGCAGCATGACGTAATGGGGGGGTGTTATCTCTTTTGTTAAAAATCACCTGTTTTTTCTTGAACATTAAATGCCTCCAAATGATATTTAATTCACTTCCCGGGCCCCTGGAAGCATGAAAATCACTTTAAACATGCTAATTTTAGCTCTAAAACTGATGATCTACCTACAAATGTGAACTGACTTTCAAAAATAAAACATTTGAAAACGGACAATTTTTCACCTTTCTGAAGCATGACGTAATGGGGGGGTGTTATCTCTTTTGTCAAAAATCACCTGTTTTTGCTTGAACATTAAATGCCTCCAAATGGTATTTAATTCACTTCTCGGGCCCCTGGAAGCATGAAAATCACTTTAAACATGCTAATTTTAGCTCTAAAACTGATGATCTACCTACAAATGTGAACTGACGTTCAAAAATAAAACATTTGAAAACGGACCATTTTTCACCTTTCTGAAGCATGACGTAATGGGGGGGTGTTATCCCTTTTGTCAAAAATCACCTGTTTTTGCTTGAACATTAAATGCCTCCAAATGGTATTTAATTCACTTCCCGGGCCCCTGGAAGCATGAAAATCACTTTAAACATGCTTATTTTAGCTCTAAAACTGATGATCTACCTACAAATGTGAACTGACGTTCAAAAATAAAACATTTGAAAACGGACCATTTTTCACCTTTCTGAAGCATGGCGTAATGGGGGGGTGTTATCTCTTTTGTCAAAAATCACCTGTTTTTGCTTGAACATTAAATGCCTCCAAATGGTATTTAATTCACTTCCCGGGGTGAAGAAACACTTTTTGAGACCTCAGAGTGAGTAAATTGGCTATTTTCATGCACTTTTAAACATTCCACAAATCTTGTGTTTTGGGCCCCTGGAAGCATGAAAATCACTTTAAACATGCTAATTTTAGCTCTAAAACTGATGATCTACCTAAAAATGTGAACTGACGTTAAAAAATAAAACATTTGAAAACGGACCATTTTTCACCTTTCTGCAGCATGACGTAATGGGGGGGTGTTATCTCTTTTGTCAAAAATCACCTGTTTTTGCTTGAACATTAAATGCCTCCAAATGGTATTTAATTCACTTCCCGGGCCCCTGGAAGCATGAAAATCACTTTCAACATGCTAATTTTAGCTCTAAAACTGATGATCTACCTACAAATGTGAACTGACGTTCAAAAATAAAACATTTGAAAACGGACCATTTTTCACCTTTCTGAAGCATGACGTAATGGGGGGGTGTTATCTCTTTTGTCAAAAATCACCTGTTTTTGCTTGAACATTAAATGCCTCCAAATGGTATTTAATTCACTTCCCGGGGTGAAGAAACACTTTTTGAGACCTCAGAGTGAGTAAATTGGCCATTTTCATGCACTTTTAACCATTCCACAAATCTTGTGTTTTGGGCCCCTGGAAGCATGAAAATCACTTTAAACATGCTAATTTTAGCTCTAAAACTGATGATCTACCTACAAATGTGAACTGACGTTAAAAAATAAAACATTTGAAAACTGACCATTTTTCACCTTTCTGCAGCATGACGTAATGGGGGGGTGTTATCTCTATTGTCAAAAATCACCTGTTTTTGCTTGAACATTAAATGCCTCCAAATGGTATTTAATTCACTTCCCGGGGTGAAGAAACACTTTTTGAGACCTCAGAGTGAGTAAATTGGCCATTTTCATGCACTTTTAACCATTTCACAAATCTTGTGTTTTGGGCCCCTGGAAGCATGAAAATCACTTTAAACATGCTAATTTTAGCTCTAAAACTGATGATCTACCTACAAATGTGAACTGACGTTCAAAAATAAAACATTTGAAAACGGACCATTTTTCACCTTTCTGAAGCATGACGTAATGGGGGGGGTGTTATCTCTTTTGTCAAAAATCACCTGTTTTTGCTTGAACATTAAATGCCTCCAAATGGTATTTAATTCACTTCCCGGGGTGAAGAAACACTTTTTGAGACCTCAGAGTGAGTAAATTGGCCATTTTCATGCACTTTTAACCATTCCACAAATCTTGTGTTTTGGGCCCCTGGAAGCATGAAAATCACTTTAAACATGCTAATTTTAGCTCTAAAACTGATGATCTACCTACAAATGTGAACTGACGTTAAAAAATTAAACATTTGAAAACGGACCATTTTTCACCTTTCTGCAGCATGACGTAATGGGGGGGTGTTATCTCTTTTGTCAAAAATCACCTGTTTTTGCTTGAACATTAAATGCCTCCAAATGGTATTTATTTCACTTCCCGGGGTGAAGAAACACTTTTTGAGACCTCAGAGTGAGTAAATTGGCCATTTTCATGCACTTTTAACCATTCCACAAATCTTGTGTTTTGGGCCCCTGGAAGCATGAAAATCACTTTAAACATGCTAATTTTAGCTCTAAAACTGATGATCTACCTACAAATGTGAACTGACTTTCAAAAATAAAACATTTGAAAACGGACAATTTTTCACCTTTCTGAAGCATGACGTAATGGGGGGGTGTTATCTCTTTTGTCAAAAATCACCTGTTTTTGCTTGAACATTAAATGCCTCCAAATGGTATTTAATTCACTTCTCGGGCCCCTGGAAGCATGAAAATCACTTTAAACATGCTAATTTTAGCTCTAAAACTGATGATCTACCTACAAATGTGAACTGACGTTCAAAAATAAAACATTTGAAAACGGACCATTTTTCACCTTTCTGAAGCATGACGTAATGGGGGGGTGTTATCCCTTTTGTCAAAAATCACCTGTTTTTGCTTGAACATTAAATGCCTCCAAATGGTATTTAATTCACTTCCCGGGCCCCTGGAAGCATGAAAATCACTTTAAACATGCTTATTTTAGCTCTAAAACTGATGATCTACCTACAAATGTGAACTGACGTTCAAAAATAAAACATTTGAAAACGGACCATTTTTCACCTTTCTGAAGCATGGCGTAATGGGGGGGTGTTATCTCTTTTGTCAAAAATCACCTGTTTTTGCTTGAACATTAAATGCCTCCAAATGGTATTTAATTCACTTCCCGGGGTGAAGAAACACTTTTTGAGACCTCAGAGTGAGTAAATTGGCTATTTTCATGCACTTTTAACCATTCCACAAATCTTGTGTTTTGGGCCCCTGGAAGCATGAAAATCACTTTAAACATGCTAATTTTAGCTCTAAAACTGATGATCTACCTAAAAATGTGAACTGACGTTAAAAAATAAAACATTTGAAAACGGACCATTTTTCACCTTTCTGCAGCATGACGTAATGGGGGGGTGTTATCTCTTTTGTCAAAAATCACCTGTTTTTGCTTGAACATTAAATGCCTCCAAATGGTATTTAATTCACTTCCCGGGCCCCTGGAAGCATGAAAATCACTTTCAACATGCTAATTTTAGCTCTAAAACTGATGATCTACCTACAAATGTGAACTGACGTTCAAAAATAAAACATTTGAAAACGGACCATTTTTCACCTTTCTGAAGCATGACGTAATGGGGGGGTGTTATCTCTTTTGTCAAAAATCACCTGTTTTTGCTTGAACATTAAATGCCTCCAAATGGTATTTAATTCACTTCCCGGGGTGAAGAAACACTTTTTGAGACCTCAGAGTGAGTAAATTGGCCATTTTTATGCACTTTTAACCATTCCACAAATCTTGTGTTTTGGGCCCCTGGAAGCATGAAAATCACTTTAAACATGCTAATTTTAGCTCTAAAACTGATGATCTACCTGCAAATGTGAACTGACGTTAAAAAATAAAACATTTGAAAACTGACCATTTTTCACCTTTCTGCAGCATGACGTAATGGGGGGGTGTTATCTCTATTGTCAAAAATCACCTGTTTTTGCTTGAACATTAAATGCCTCCAAATGGTATTTAATTCACTTCCCGGGGTGAAGAAACACTTTTTGAGACCTCAGAGTGAGTAAATTGGCCATTTTCATGCACTTTTAACCATTTCACAAATCTTGTGTTTTGGGCCCCTGGAAGCATGAAAATCACTTTAAACATGCTAATTTTAGCTCTAAAACTGATGATCTACCTACAAATGTGAACTGACGTTAAAAAATAAAACATTTGAAAACGGACCATTTTTCACCTTTCTGCAGCATGACGTAATGGGGGGGTGTTATCTCTTTTGTCAAAAATCACCTGTTTTTGCTTGAACATTAAATGCCTCCAAATGGTATTTAATTCACTTCCCGGGGTGAAGAAACACTTTTTGAGACCTCAGAGTGAGTAAATTGGCCATTTTCATGCACTTTTAACCATTCCACATATCTTGTGTTTTGGGCCCCTGGAAGCATGAAAATCACTTTAAACATGCTAATTTTAGCTCTAAAATTGATGATCTACCTACAAATGTGAACTGACGTTAAAAAATAAAACATTTGAAAACGGACCATTTTTCACCTTTCTGCAGCATGACGTAATGGGGGGGTGTTATCTCTTTTGTTAAAAATCACCTGTTTTTTCTTGAACATTAAATGCCTCCAAATGATATTTAATTCACTTCCCGGGCCCCTGGAAGCATGAAAATCACTTTAAACATGCTAATTTTAGCTCTAAAACTGATGATCTACCTACAAATGTGAACTGACTTTCAAAAATAAAACATTTGAAAACGGACAATTTTTCACCTTTCTGAAGCATGACGTAATGGGGGGGTGTTATCTCTTTTGTCAAAAATCACCTGTTTTTGCTTGAACATTAAATGCCTCCAAATGGTATTTAATTCACTTCTCGGGCCCCTGGAAGCATGAAAATCACTTTAAACATGCTAATTTTAGCTCTAAAACTGATGATCTACCTACAAATGTGAACTGACGTTCAAAAATAAAACATTTGAAAACGGACCATTTTTCACCTTTCTGAAGCATGACGTAATGGGGGGGTGTTATCCCTTTTGTCAAAAATCACCTGTTTTTGCTTGAACATTAAATGCCTCCAAATGGTATTTAATTCACTTCCCGGGGTGAAGAAACACTTTTTGAGACCTCAGAGTGAGTAAATTGGCCATTTTCATGCACTTTTAACCATTTCACAAATCTTGTGTTTTGTGCCCCTGGAAGCATGAAAATCACTTTAAACATGCTAATTTTAGCTCTAAAACTGATGATCTACCTACAAATGTGAACTGACGTTCAAAAATAAAACATTTGAAAACGGACCATTTTTCACCTTTCTGAAGCATGGCGTAATGGGGGGGTGTTATCTCTTTTGTCAAAAATCACCTGTTTTTGCTTGAACATTAAATGCCTCCAAATGGTATTTAATTCACTTCCCGGGGTGAAGAAACACTTTTTGAGACCTCAGAGTGAGTAAATTGGCTATTTTCATGCACTTTTAACCATTCCACAAATCTTGTGTTTTGGGCCCCTGGAAGCATGAAAATCACTTTAAACATGCTAATTTTAGCTCTAAAACTGATGATCTACCTAAAAATGTGAAATGACGTTAAAAAATAAAACATTTGAAAACGGACCATTTTTCACCTTTCTGCAGCATGACGTAATGGGGGGGTGTTATCTCTTTTGTCAAAAATCACCTGTTTTTGCTTGAACATTAAATGCCTCCAAATGGTATTTAATTCACTTCCCGGGCCCCTGGAAGCATGAAAATCACTTTCAACATGCTAATTTTAGCTCTAAAACTGATGATCTACCTACAAATGTGAACTGACGTTCAAAAATAAAACATTTGAAAACTGACCATTTTTCACCTTTCTGAAGCATGACGTAATGGGGGGGTGTTATCTCTTTTGTCAAAAATCACCTGTTTTTGCTTGAACATTAAATGCCTCCAAATGGTATTTAATTCACTTCCCGGGGTGAAGAAACACTTTTTGAGACCTCAGAGTGAGTAAATTGGCCATTTTCATGCACTTTTAACCATTCCACAAATCTTGTGTTTTGGGCCCCTGGAAGCATGAAAATCACTTTAAACATGCTAATTTTAGCTCTAAAACTGATGATCTACCTACAAATGTGAACTGACGTTAAAAAATAAAACATTTGAAAACTGACCATTTTTCACCTTTCTGCAGCATGACGTAATGGGGGGGTGTTATCTCTATTGTCAAAAATCACCTGTTTTTGCTTGAACATTAAATGCCTCCAAATGGTATTTAATTCACTTCCCGGGGTGAAGAAACACTTTTTGAGACCTCAGAGTGAGTAAATTGGCCATTTTCATGCACTTTTAACCATTTCACAAATCTTGTGTTTTGGGCCCCTGGAAGCATGAAAATCACTTTAAACATGCTAATTTTAGCTCTAAAACTGATGATCTACCTACAAATGTGAACTGACGTTCAAAAATAAAACATTTGAAAACGGACCATTTTTCACCTTTCTGAAGCATGACGTAATGGGGGGGTGTTATCTCTTTTGTCAAAAATCACCTGTTTTTGCTTGAACATTAAATGCCTCCAAATGGTATTTAATTCACTTCCCGGGGTGAAGAAACACTTTTTGAGACCTCAGAGTGAGTAAATTGGCCATTTTCATGCACTTTTAACCATTCCACAAATCTTGTGTTTTGGGCCCCTGGAAGCATGAAAATCACTTTAAACATGCTAATTTTAGCTCTAAAACTGATGATCTACCTACAAATGTGAACTGACGTTAAAAAATTAAACATTTGAAAACGGACCATTTTTCACCTTTCTGCAGCATGACGTAATGGGGGGGTGTTATCTCTTTTGTCAAAAATCACCTGTTTTTGCTTGAACATTAAATGCCTCCAAATGGTATTTATTTCACTTCCCGGGGTGAAGAAACACTTTTTGAGACCTCAGAGTGAGTAAATTGGCCATTTTCATGCACTTTTAACCATTCCACAAATCTTGTGTTTTGGGCCCCTGGAAGCATGAAAATCACTTTAAACATGCTAATTTTAGCTCTAAAATTGATGATCTACCTACAAATGTGAACTGACGTTAAAAAATAAAACATTTGAAAACGGACCATTTTTCACCTTTCTGCAGCATGACGTAATGGGGGGGTGTTATCTCTTTTGTTAAAAATCACCTGTTTTTGCTTGAACATTAAATGCCTCCAAATGGTATTTAATTCACTTCCCGGGCCCCTGGAAGCATGAAAATCAATTTAAACTTGCTAATTTTAGCTCTAAAACTTATGATCTACCTACAAATGTGAACTGACGTTCAAAAATAAAACATTTGAAAACGGACCATTTTTCACCTTTCTGAAGCATGACGTAATGGGGGGTGTGTTATCCCTTTTGTCAAAAATCACCTGTTTTTGCTTGAACATTAAATGCCTCCAAATGGTATTTAATTCACTTCCCGGGCCCCTGGAAGCATGAAAATCACTTTAAACATGCTTATTTTAGCTCTAAAACTGATGATCTACCTACAAATGTGAACTGACGTTCAAAAATAAAACATTTGAAAACGGACCATTTTTCACCTTTCTGAAGCATGACGTAATGGGGGGGGGTGTTATCTCTTTTGTCAAAAATCACCTGTTTTTGCTTGAACATTAAATGCCTCCAAACGGTATTTAATTCACTTCCCGGGGTGAAGAAACACTTTTTGAGACCTCAGAGTGAGTAAATTGGCCATTTTCATGCACTTTTAACCATTCCACAAATCTTGTGTTTTGGGCCCCTGGAAGCATGAAAATCACTTTAAACATGCTAATTTTAGCTCTAAAACTGATGATCTACCTACAAATGTGAACTGACGTTAAAAAATAAAACATTTGAAAACTGACAATTTTTCACCTTTCTGAAGCATGACGTAATGGGGGTGTGTTATCTCTTTTGTCAAAAATCACCTGTTTTTGCTTGAACATTAAATGCCTCCAAATGGTATCTAATTCACTTCCCGGGCCCCTGGAAGCCTGAAAATCACTTTAAACATGCTAATTTTAGCTCTAAAACTGATGATCTACCTACAAATGTGAACTGACGTTCAAAAATTAAACATTTGAAAACTGACCATTTTTCACCTTTCTGAAGCATGACGTAATGGGGGGGTGTTATCTCTTTTGTCAAAAATCACCTGTTTTTGCTTGAACATTAAATGCCTCCAAATGGTATTTAATTCACTTCCCGGGCCCCTGGAAGCATGAAAATCACTTTAAACATGCTAATTTTAGCTCTAAAACTGATGATCTACCTACAAATGTGAACTGACTTTCAAAAATAAAACATTTGAAAACGGACAATTTTTCACCTTTCTGAAGCATGACGTAATGGGGGGTGTTATCTCTTTTGTCAAAAATCACCTGTTTTTGCTTGAACATTAAATGCCTCCAAATGGTATTTAATTCACTTCCCGGGCCCCTGGAAGCATGAAAATCACTTTAAACATGCTAATTTTAGCTCTAAAACTGATGATCTACCTACAAATGTGAACTGACGTTCAAAAATAAAACATTTGAAAACGTACCATTTTTCACCTTTCTGAAGCATGACGTAATGGGGGGGTGTTATCTCTTTTGTCAAAAATCACCTGTTTTTGCTTGAACATTAAATGCCTCCAAATGGTATTTAATTCACTTCCCAGGGTGAAGAAACACTTTTTGAGACCTCAGAGTGAGTAAATTTGCCATTTTCATGCACTTTTAACCATTTCACAAATCTTGTGTTTTGGGCCCCTGGAAGCATGAAAATCACTTTAAACATGCTAATTTAGCTCTAAAACTGATGATCTACCTACAAATGTGAATTGACGTTAAAAAATAAAACATTTGAAAACGGACCATTTTTCACCTTTCTGCAGCATGACGTAATGGGGGGTGTTATCTCTTTTGTCAAAAATCACCTGTTTTTGCTTGAACATTAAATGCCTCCAAATGGTTTTTAATTCACTTCCCGGGCCCCTGGAAGCATGAAAATCACTTTAAACATGCTTATTTTAGCTCTAAAACTGATGATCTACCTACAAATGTGAACTGACGTTCAAAAATAAAACATTTGAAAACGGACCATTTTTCACCTTTCTGAAGCATGACGTAATGGGGGGGTGTTATCTCTTTTGTCAAAAATCACCTGTTTTTGCTTGAACATTAAATGCCTCCAAATGGTATTTAATTCACTTCCCGGGCCCCTGGAAGCATGAAAATCACTTTAAACATGCTAATTTTAGCTCTAAAACTGATGATCTACCTACAAATGTGAACTGACGTTCAAAAATAAAACATTTGAAAACGGACCATTTTTCACCTTTCTGAAGCATGACGTAATGGGGGGGTGTTATCTCTTTTGTCAAAAATCACCTGTTTTTGCTTGAACATTAAATGCCTCCAAATGGTATTTAATTCACTTCCCGGGGTGAAGAAACACTTTTTGAGACCTCAGAGTGAGTAAATTGGCCATTTTCATGCACTTTTAACCATTTCACAAATCTTGTGTTTTGGGCCCCTGGAAGCATGAAAATCACTTTAAACATGCTAATTTTAGCTCTAAAACTGATGATCTACCTACAAATGTGAACTGACGTTCAAAAATAAAACATTTGAAAACGGACCATTTTTCACCTTTCTGAAGCATGACGTAATGGGGGGGGGTGTTATCTCTTTTGTCAAAAATCACCTGTTTTTGCTTGAACATTAAATGCCTCCAAATGGTATTTAATTCACTTCGCGGGGTGAAGAAACACTTTTTGAGACCTCAGAGTGAGTAAATTGGCCATTTTCATGCACTTTTAACCATTCCACAAATCTTGTGTTTTGGGCCCCTGGAAGCATGAAAATCACTTTAAACATGCTAATTTTAGCTCTAAAACTGATGATCTACCTACAAATGTGAACTGACGTTAAAAAATAAAACATTTGAAAACTGACCATTTTTCACCTTTCTGCAGCATGACGTAATGGGGGGGTGTTATCTCTTTTGTCAAAAATCACCTGTTTTTGCTTGAACATTAAATGCCTCCAAATGGTTTTTAATTCACTTCCCGGGCCCCTGGAAGCATGAAAATCACTTTAAACATGCTTATTTTAGCTCTAAAACTGATGATCTACCTACAAATGTGAACTGACGTTCAAAAATAAAACATTTGAAAACGGACTATTTTTCACCTTTCTGAAGCATGACGTAATGGGGGGGTGTTATCTCTTTTGTCAAAAATCACCTGTTTTTGCTTGAACATTAAATGCCTCCAAATGGTATTTAATTCACTTCCCGGGCCCCTGGAAGCATGAAAATCACTTTAAACATGCTAATTTTAGCTCTAAAACTGATGATCTACCTACAAATGTGAACTGACGTTCAAAAATAAAACATTTGAAAACGGACCATTTTTCACCTTTCTGAAGCATGACGTAATGGGGGGGTGTTATCTCTTTTGTCAAAAATCACCTGTTTTTGCTTGAACATTAAATGCCTCCAAATGGTATTTAATTCACTTCCCGGGGTGAAGAAACACTTTTTGAGACCTCAGAGTGAGTAAATTGGCCATTTTCATGCACTTTTAACCATTTCACAAATCTTGTGTTTTGGGCCCCTGGAAGCATGAAAATCACTTTAAACATGCTAATTTTAGCTCTAAAACTGATGATCTACCTACAAATGTGAACTGACGTTCAAAAATAAAACATTTGAAAACGGACCATTTTTCACCTTTCTGAAGCATGACGTAATGGGGGGGTGTTATCTCTTTTGTCAAAAATCACCTGTTTTTGCTTGAACATTAAATGCCTCCAAATGGTATTTAATTCACTTCCCGGGCCCCTGGAAGCATGAAAATCACTTTAAACATGCTAATTTTAGCTCTAAAACTGATGATCTACCTACAAATGTGAACTGACGTTCAAAAATAAAACATTTGAAAACGGACCATTTTTTACCTTTCTGAAGCATGACATAATGGGGGGGTGTTATCTCTTTTGTCAAAAATCACCTGTTTTTGCTTGAACATTAAATGCCTCCAAATGGTATTTAATTCACTTCCCGGGGTGAAGAAACACTTTTTGAGACCTCAGAGTGAGTAAATTGGCCATTTTCAAGCACTTTTAACCATTTCACAAATCTTGTGTTTTGGGCCCCTGGAAGCATGAAAATCACTTTAAACATGCTAATTTTAGCTCTAAAACTGATGATCTACCTACAAATGTGAACTGACGTTCAAAAATAAAACATTTGAAAACTGACCATTTTTCACCTTTCTGAAGCATGACGTAATGGGGGGGGGTGTTATCTCTTTTGTCAAAAATCACCTGTTTTTGCTTGAACATTAAATGCCTCCAAATGGTATTTAATTCACTTCCCGGGGTGAAGAAACACTTTTTGAGACCTCAGAGTGAGTAAATTGGCCATTTTCATGCACTTTTAACCATTCCACAAATCTTGTGTTTTGGGCCCCTGGAAGCATGAAAATCACTTTAAACATGCTAATTTTAGCTCTAAAACTGATGATCTACCTACAAATGTGAACTGACGTTAAAAAATAAAACATTTGAAAACGGACCATTTTTCACCTTTCTGCAGCATGACGTAATGGGGGGGTGTTATCTCTTTTGTCAAAAATCACCTGTTTTTGCTTGAACATTAAATGCCTCCAAATGGTTTTTAATTCACTTCCCGGGCCCCTGGAAGCATGAAAATCACTTTAAACATGCTTATTTTAGCTCTAAAACTGATGATCTACCTACAAATGTGAACTGACGTTCAAAAATAAAACATTTGAAAACGGACCATTTTTCACCTTTCTGAAGCATGACGTAATGGGGGGGTGTTATCTCTTTTGTCAAAAATCACCTGTTTTTGCTTGAACATTAAATGCCTCCAAATGGTATTTAATTCACTTCCCGGGCCCCTGGAAGCATGAAAATCACTTTAAACATGCTAATTTTAGCTCTAAAACTGATGATCTACCTACAAATGTGAACTGACGTTCAAAAATAAAACATTTGAAAACGGACCATTTTTCACCTTTCTGAAGCATGACGTAATGGGGGGGTGTTATCTCTTTTGTCAAAAATCACCTGTTTTTGCTTGAACATTAAATGCCTCCAAATGGTATTTAATTCACTTCCCGGGGTGAAGAAACACTGTTTGAGACCTCAGAGTGAGTAAATTGGCCATTTTCATGCACTTTTAACCATTTCACAAATCTTGTGTTTTGGGCCCCTGGAAGCATGAAAATCACTTTAAACATGCTAATTTTAGCTCTAAAACTGATGATCTACCTACAAATGTGAACTGACGTTCAAAAATAAAACATTTGAAAACGGACCATTTTTCACCTTTCTGAAGCATGACGTAATGGGGGGGTGTTATCTCTTTTGTCAAAAATCACCTGTTTTTGCTTGAACATTAAATGCCTCCAAATGGTATTTAATTCACTTCCCGGGGTGAAGAAACACTTTTTGAGACCTCAGAGTGAGTAAATTGGCCATTTTCATGCACTTTTAACCATTCCACAAATCTTGTGTTTTGGGCCCCTGGAAGCATGAAAATCACTTTAAACATGCTAATTTTAGCTCTAAAACTGATGATCTACCTACAAATGTGAACTGACGTTAAAAAATTAAACATTTGAAAACGGACCATTTTTCACCTTTCTGCAGCATGACGTAATGGGGGGGTGTTATCTCTTTTGTCAAAAATCACCTGTTTTTGCTTGAACATTAAATGCCTCCAAATGGTATTTATTTCACTTCCCGGGGTGAAGAAACACTTTTTGAGACCTCAGAGTGAGTAAATTGGCCATTTTCATGCACTTTTAACCATTCCACAAATCTTGTGTTTTGGGCCCCTGGAAGCATGAAAATCACTTTAAACATGCTAATTTTAGCTCTAAAATTGATGATCTACCTACAAATGTAAACTGACTTTAAAAAATAAAACATTTGAAAACGGACCATTTTTCACCTTTCTGCAGCATGACGTAATGGGGGGGTGTTATCTCTTTTGTTAAAAATCACCTGTTTTTGATTGAACATTAAATGCCTCCAAATGGTATTTAATTCATTTCCCGGGCCCCTGGAAGCATGAAAATCACTTTAAACATGCTAATTTTAGCTCTAAAACTGATGATCTACCTACAAATGTGAACTGACGTTCAAAAATAAAACATTTGAAAACGGACCATTTTTCACCTTTCTGAAGCATAACGTAATGGGGGGGTGTTATCCCTTTTGTCAAAAATCACCTGTTTTTGCTTGAACATTAAATGCCTCCAAATGGTATTTAATTCACTTCCCGGGCCCCTGGAAGCATGAAAATCACTTTAAACATGCTAATTTTAGCTCTAAAACTGATGATCTACCTACAAATGTGAACTGACGTTCAAAAATAAAACATTTGAAAACGGACCATTTTTCACCTTTCTGAAGCATGACGTAATGGGGGGGTGTTATCTCTTTTGTCAAAAATCACCTGTTTTTGCTTGAACATTAAATGCCTCCAAATGGTATTTATTTCACTTCCCGGGGTGAAGAAACACTTTTTGAGACCTCAGAGTGAGTAAATTGGCCATTTTCATGCACTTTTAACCATTCCACAAATCTTGTGTTTTGGGCCCCTGGAAGCATGAAAATCACTTTAAACATGCTAATTTTAGCTCTAAAATTGATGATCTACCTACAAATGTAAACTGACTTTAAAAAATAAAACATTTGAAAACGGACCATTTTTCACCTTTCTGCAGCATGACGTAATGGGGGGGTGTTATCTCTTTTGTTAAAAATCACCTGTTTTTGATTGAACATTAAATGCCTCCAAATGGTATTTAATTCATTTCCCGGGCCCCTGGAAGCATGAAAATCACTTTAAACATGCTAATTTTAGCTCTAAAACTGATGATCTACCTACAAATGTGAACTGACGTTCAAAAATAAAACATTTGAAAACGGACCATTTTTCACCTTTCTGAAGCATAACGTAATGGGGGGGTGTTATCCCTTTTGTCAAAAATCACCTGTTTTTGCTTGAACATTAAATGCCTCCAAATGGTATTTAATTCACTTCCCGGGCCCCTGGAAGCATGAAAATCACTTTAAACATGCTAATTTTAGCTCTAAAACTGATGATCTACCTACAAATGTGAACTGACGTTCAAAAATAAAACATTTGAAAACGGACCATTTTTCACCTTTCTGAAGCATGACGTAATGGGGGGGTGTTATCTCTTTTGTCAAAAATCACCTGTTTTTGCTTGAACATTAAATGCCTCCAAATGGTATTTAATTCACTTCCCGGGGTGAAGAAACACTTTTTGAGACCTCAGAGTGAGTAAATTGGCCATTTTCAAGCACTTTTAACCATTTCACAAATCTTGTGTTTTGGGCCCCTGGAAGCATGAAAATCACTTTAAACATGCTAATTTTAGCTCTAAAACTGATGATCTACCTACAAATGTGAACTGACGTTCAAAAATAAAACATTTGAAAACTGACCATTTTTCACCTTTCTGAAGCATGACGTAATGGGGGGGGTGTTATCTCTTTTGTCAAAAATCACCTGTTTTTGCTTGAACATTAAATGCCTCCAAATGGTATTTAATTCACTTCCCGGGGTGAAGAAACACTTTTTGAGACCTCAGAGTGAGTAAATTGGCCATTTTCATGCACTTTTAACCATTCCACAAATCTTGTGTTTTGGGCCCCTGGAAGCATGAAAATCACTTTAAACATGCTAATTTTAGCTCTAAAACTGATGATCTACCTACAAATGTGAACTGACGTTAAAAAATAAAACATTTGAAAACAGACCATTTTTCACCTTTCTGCAGCATGACGTAATGGGGGGGGGTGTTATCTCTTTTGTCAAAAATCACCTGTTTTTGCTTGAACATTAAATGCCTCCAAATGGTTTTTAATTCACTTCCCGGGCCCCTGGAAGCATGAAAATCACTTTAAACATGCTTATTTTAGCTCTAAAACTGATGATCTACCTACAAATGTGAACTGACGTTCAAAAATAAAACATTTGAAAACGGACCATTTTTCACCTTTCTGAAGCATGACGTAATGGGGGGGTGTTATCTCTTTTGTCAAAAATCACCTGTTTTTGCTTGAACATTAAATGCCTCCAAATGGTATTTAATTCACTTCCCGGGCCCCTGGAAGCATGAAAATCACTTTAAACATGCTAATTTTAGCTCTAAAACTGATGATCTACCTACAAATGTGAACTGACGTTCAAAAATAAAACATTTGAAAACGGACCATTTTTCACCTTTCTGAAGCATGACGTAATGGGGGGGTGTTATCTCTTTTGTCAAAAATCACCTGTTTTTGCTTGAACATTAAATGCCTCCAAATGTTATTTAATTCACTTCCCGGGGTGAAGAAACACTGTTTGAGACCTCAGAGTGAGTAAATTGGCCATTTTCATGCACTTTTAACCATTTCACAAATCTTGTGTTTTGGGCCCCTGGAAGCATGAAAATCACTTTAAACATGCTTATTTTAGCTCTAAAACTGATGATCTACCTACAAATGTGAACTGACGTTCAAAAATAAAACATTTGAAAACGGACTATTTTTCACCTTTCTGAAGCATGACGTAATGGGGGGGTGTTATCTCTTTTGTCAAAAATCACCTGTTTTTGCTTGAACATTAAATGCCTCCAAATGGTATTTAATTCACTTCCCGGGCCCCTGGAAGCATGAAAATCACTTTAAACATGCTAATTTTAGCTCTAAAACTGATGATCTACCTACAAATGTGAACTGACGTTCAAAAATAAAACATTTGAAAACGGACCATTTTTCACCTTTCTGAAGCATGACGTAATGGGGGGGTGTTATCTCTTTTGTCAAAAATCACCTGTTTTTGCTTGAACATTAAATGCCTCCAAATGGTATTTAATTCACTTCCCGGGGTGAAGAAACACTTTTTGAGACCTCAGAGTGAGTAAATTGGCCATTTTCATGCACTTTTAACCATTTCACAAATCTTGTGTTTTGGGCCCCTGGAAACATGAAAATCACTTTAAACATGCTAATTTTAGCTCTAAAACTGATGATCTACCTACAAATGTGAACTGACGTTCAAAAATAAAACATTTGAAAACGGACCATTTTTCACCTTTCTGAAGCATGACGTAATGGGGGGGTGTTATCTCTTTTGTCAAAAATCACCTGTTTTTGCTTGAACATTAAATGCCTCCAAATGGTATTTAATTCACTTCCCGGGCCCCTGGAAGCATGAAAATCACTTTAAACATGCTAATTTTAGCTCTAAAACTGATGATCTACCTACAAATGTGAACTGACGTTCAAAAATAAAACATTTGAAAACGGACCATTTTTTACCTTTCTGAAGCATGACGTAATGGGGGGGTGTTATCTCTTTTGTCAAAAATCACCTGTTTTTGCTTGAACATTAAATGCCTCCAAATGGTATTTAATTCACTTCCCGGGGTGAAGAAACACTTTTTGAGACCTCAGAGTGAGTAAATTGGCCATTTTCAAGCACTTTTAACCATTTCACAAATCTTGTGTTTTGGGCCCCTGGAAGCATGAAAATCACTTTAAACATGCTAATTTTAGCTCTAAAACTGATGATCTACCTACAAATGTGAACTGACGTTCAAAAATAAAACATTTGAAAACTGACCATTTTTCACCTTTCTGAAGCATGACGTAATGGGGGGGGTGTTATCTCTTTTGTCAAAAATCACCTGTTTTTGCTTGAACATTAAATGCCTCCAAATGGTATTTAATTCACTTCCCGGGGTGAAGAAACACTTTTTGAGACCTCAGAGTGAGTAAATTGGCCATTTTCATGCACTTTTAACCATTCCACAAATCTTGTGTTTTGGGCCCCTGGAAGCATGAAAATCACTTTAAACATGCTAATTTTAGCTCTAAAACTGATGATCTACCTACAAATGTGAACTGACGTTAAAAAATAAAACATTTGAAAACGGACCATTTTTCACCTTTCTGCAGCATGACGTAATGGGGGGGTGTTATCTCTTTTGTCAAAAATCACCTGTTTTTGCTTGAACATTAAATGCCTCCAAATGGTTTTTAATTCACTTCCCGGGCCCCTGGAAGCATGAAAATCACTTTAAACATGCTTATTTTAGCTCTAAAACTGATGATCTACCTACAAATGTGAACTGACGTTCAAAAATAAAACATTTGAAAACGGACCATTTTTCACCTTTCTGAAGCATGACGTAATGGGGGGGTGTTATCTCTTTTGTCAAAAATCACCTGTTTTTGCTTGAACATTAAATGCCTCCAAATGGTATTTAATTCACTTCCCGGGCCCCTGGAAGCATGAAAATCACTTTAAACATGCTAATTTTAGCTCTAAAACTGATGATCTACCTACAAATGTGAACTGACGTTCAAAAATAAAACATTTGAAAACGGACCATTTTTCACCTTTCTGAAGCATGACGTAATGGGGGGGTGTTATCTCTTTTGTCAAAAATCACCTGTTTTTGCTTGAACATTAAATGCCTCCAAATGGTATTTAATTCACTTCCCGGGGTGAAGAAACACTGTTTGAGACCTCAGAGTGAGTAAATTGGCCATTTTCATGCACTTTTAACCATTTCACAAATCTTGTGTTTTGGGCCCCTGGAAGCATGAAAATCACTTTAAACATGCTAATTTTAGCTCTAAAACTGATGATCTACCTACAAATGTGAACTGACGTTCAAAAATAAAACATTTGAAAACGGACCATTTTTCACCTTTCTGAAGCATGACGTAATGGGGGGGTGTTATCTCTTTTGTCAAAAATCACCTGTTTTTGCTTGAACATTAAATGCCTCCAAATGGTATTTAATTCACTTCCCGGGGTGAAGAAACACTTTTTGAGACCTCAGAGTGAGTAAATTGGCCATTTTCATGCACTTTTAACCATTCCACAAATCTTGTGTTTTGGGCCCCTGGAAGCATGAAAATCACTTTAAACATGCTAATTTTAGCTCTAAAACTGATGATCTACCTACAAATGTGAACTGACGTTAAAAAATTAAACATTTGAAAACGGACCATTTTTCACCTTTCTGCAGCATGACGTAATGGGGGGGTGTTATCTCTTTTGTCAAAAATCACCTGTTTTTGCTTGAACATTAAATGCCTCCAAATGGTATTTATTTCACTTCCCGGGGTGAAGAAACACTTTTTGAGACCTCAGAGTGAGTAAATTGGCCATTTTCATGCACTTTTAACCATTCCACAAATCTTGTGTTTTGGGCCCCTGGAAGCATGAAAATCACTTTAAACATGCTAATTTTAGCTCTAAAATTGATGATCTACCTACAAATGTAAACTGACTTTAAAAAATAAAACATTTGAAAACGGACCATTTTTCACCTTTCTGCAGCATGACGTAATGGGGGGGTGTTATCTCTTTTGTTAAAAATCACCTGTTTTTGATTGAACATTAAATGCCTCCAAATGGTATTTAATTCATTTCCCGGGCCCCTGGAAGCATGAAAATCACTTTAAACATGCTAATTTTAGCTCTAAAACTGATGATCTACCTACAAATGTGAACTGACGTTCAAAAATAAAACATTTGAAAACGGACCATTTTTCACCTTTCTGAAGCATAACGTAATGGGGGGGGTGTTATCCCTTTTGTCAAAAATCACCTGTTTTTGCTTGAACATTAAATGCCTCCAAATGGTATTTAATTCACTTCCCGGGCCCCTGGAAGCATGAAAATCACTTTAAACATGCTAATTTTAGCTCTAAAACTGATGATCTACCTACAAATGTGAACTGACGTTCAAAAATAAAACATTTGAAAACGGACCATTTTTCACCTTTCTGAAGCATGACGTAATGGGGGGGTGTTATCTCTTTTGTCAAAAATCACCTGTTTTTGCTTGAACATTAAATGCCTCCAAATGGTATTTAATTCACTTCCCGGGGTGAAGAAACACTTTTTGAGACCTCAGAGTGAGTAAATTGGCCATTTTCAAGCACTTTTAACCATTTCACAAATCTTGTGTTTTGGGCCCCTGGAAGCATGAAAATCACTTTAAACATGCTAATTTTAGCTCTAAAACTGATGATCTACCTACAAATGTGAACTGACGTTCAAAAATAAAACATTTGAAAACTGACCATTTTTCACCTTTCTGAAGCATGACGTAATGGGGGGGGTGTTATCTCTTTTGTCAAAAATCACCTGTTTTTGCTTGAACATTAAATGCCTCCAAATGGTATTTAATTCACTTCCCGGGGTGAAGAAACACTTTTTGAGACCTCAGAGTGAGTAAATTGGCCATTTTCATGCACTTTTAACCATTCCACAAATCTTGTGTTTTGGGCCCCTGGAAGCATGAAAATCACTTTAAACATGCTAATTTTAGCTCTAAAACTGATGATCTACCTACAAATGTGAACTGACGTTAAAAAATAAAACATTTGAAAACGGACCATTTTTCACCTTTCTGCAGCATGACGTAATGGGGGGGGTGTTATCTCTTTTGTCAAAAATCACCTGTTTTTGCTTGAACATTAAATGCCTCCAAATGGTTTTTAATTCACTTCCCGGGCCCCTGGAAGCATGAAAATCACTTTAAACATGCTTATTTTAGCTCTAAAACTGATGATCTACCTACAAATGTGAACTGACGTTCAAAAATAAAACATTTGAAAACGGACCATTTTTCACCTTTCTGAAGCATGACGTAATGGGGGGGTGTTATCTCTTTTGTCAAAAATCACCTGTTTTTGCTTGAACATTAAATGCCTCCAAATGGTATTTAATTCACTTCCCGGGCCCCTGGAAGCATGAAAATCACTTTAAACATGCTAATTTTAGCTCTAAAACTGATGATCTACCTACAAATGTGAACTGACGTTCAAAAATAAAACATTTGAAAACAGACCATTTTTCACCTTTCTGAAGCATGACGTAATGGGGGGGTGTTATCTCTTTTGTCAAAAATCACCTGTTTTTGCTTGAACATTAAATGCCTCCAAATGTTATTTAATTCACTTCCCGGGGAGAAGAAACACTGTTTGAGACCTCAGAGTGAGTAAATTGGCCATTTTCATGCACTTTTAACCATTTCACAAATCTTGTGTTTTGGGCCCCTGGAAGCATGAAAATCACTTTAAACATGCTAATTTTAGCTCTAAAACTGATGATCTACCTACAAATGTGAACTGACGTTCAAAAATAAAACATTTGAAAACGGACCATTTTTCACCTTTCTGAAGCATGACGTAATGGGGGGGTGTTATCTCTTTTGTCAAAAATCACCTGTTTTTGCTTGAACATTAAATGCCTCCAAATGGTATTTAATTCACTTCCCGGGGTGAAGAAACACTTTTTGAGACCTCAGAGTGAGTAAATTGGCCATTTTCATGCACTTTTAACCATTCCACAAATCTTGTGTTTTGGGCCCCTGGAAGCATGAAAATCACTTTAAACATGCTAATTTTAGCTCTAAAACTGATGATCTACCTACAAATGTGAACTGACGTTAAAAAATTAAACATTTGAAAACGGACCATTTTTCACCTTTCTGCAGCATGACGTAATGGGGGGGTGTTATCTCTTTTGTCAAAAATCACCTGTTTTTGCTTGAACATTAAATGCCTCCAAATGGTATTTATTTCACTTCCCGGGGTGAAGAAACACTTTTTGAGACCTCAGAGTGAGTAAATTGGCCATTTTCATGCACTTTTAACCATTCCACAAATCTTGTGTTTTGGGCCCCTGGAAGCATGAAAATCACTTTAAACATGCTAATTTTAGCTCTAAAATTGATGATCTACCTACAAATGTAAACTGACTTTAAAAAATAAAACATTTGAAAACGGACCATTTTTCACCTTTCTGCAGCATGACGTAATGGGGGGGTGTTATCTCTTTTGTTAAAAATCACCTGTTTTTGATTGAACATTAAATGCCTCCAAATGGTATTTAATTCATTTCCCGGGCCCCTGGAAGCATGAAAATCACTTTAAACATGCTAATTTTAGCTCTAAAACTGATGATCTACCTACAAATGTGAACTGACGTTCAAAAATAAAACATTTGAAAACGGACCATTTTTCACCTTTCTGAAGCATAACGTAATGGGGGGGTGTTATCCCTTTTGTCAAAAATCACCTGTTTTTGCTTGAACATTAAATGCCTCCAAATGGTATTTAATTCACTTCCCGGGCCCCTGGAAGCATGAAAATCACTTTAAACATGCTTATTTTAGCTCTAAAACTGATGATCTACCTACAAATGTGAACTGACGTTCAAAAATAAAACATTTGAAAACGGACCATTTTTCACCTTTCTGAAGCTTGACGTAATGGGGGGGTGTTATCTCTTTTGTCAAAAATCACCTGTTTTTGCTTGAACATTAAATGCCTCCAAATGGTATTTAATTCACTTCCAGGGGTGAAGAAACACTTTTTGAGACCTCAGAGTGAGTAAATTTGCCATTTTCATGCACTTTTAACCATTTCACAAATCTTGTGTTTTGGGCCCCTGGAAGCATGAAAATCACTTTAAACATGCTAATTTTAGCTCTAAAACTGATGATCTACCTACAAATGTGAACTGACGTTAAAAAATAAAACATTTGAAAACGGACCATTTTTCACCTTTCTGCAGCATGACGTAATGGGGGGTGTTATCTCTTTTGTCAAAAATCACCTGTTTTTGCTTGAACATTAAATGCCTCCAAATGGTATTTAATTCACTTCCCGGGGCCCTGGAAGCATGAAAATCACTTTCAACATGCTAATTTTAGCTCTAAAACTGATGATCTACCTACAAATGTGAACTGACGTTCAAAAATAAAACATTTGAAAATGGACCATTTTTCACCTTTCTGAAGCATGACGTAATGGGGGGGGTGTTATCTCTTTTGTCAAAAATCACCTGTTTTTGCTTGAACATTAAATGCCTCCAAATGGTATTTAATTCACTTCCCGGGGTGAAGAAACACTTTTTGAGACCTCAGAGTGAGTAAATTGGCCATTTTCATGCACTTTTAACCATTCCACAAATCTTGTGTTTTGGGCCCCTGGAAGCATGAAAATCACTTTAAACATGCTAATTTTAGCTCTAAAACTGATGATCTACCTACAAATGTGAACTGACGTTAAAAAATAAAACATTTGAAAACGGACCATTTTTCACCTTTCTGCAGCATGACGTAATGGGGGGGTGTTATCTCTTTTGTCAAAAATCACCTGTTTTTGCTTGAACATTAAATGCCTCCAAATGGTATTTAATTCACTTCCCGGGGTGAAGAAACACTTTTTGAGACCTCAGAGTGAGTAAATTGGCCATTTTCATGCACTTTTAACCATTCCACATATCTTGTGTTTTGGGCCCCTGGAAGCATGAAAATCACTTTAAACATGCTAATTTTAGCTCTAAAATTGATGATCTACCTACAAATGTGAACTGACGTTAAAAAAATAAAACATTTGAAAACGGACCATTTTTCACCTTTCTGCAGCATGACGTAATGGGGGGGTGTTATCTCTTTTGTTAAAAATCACCTGTTTTTTCTTGAACATTAAATGCCTCCAAATGATATTTAATTCACTTCCCGGGCCCCTGGAAGCATGAAAATCACTTTAAACATGCTAATTTTAGCTCTAAAACTGATGATCTACCTACAAATGTGAACTGACTTTCAAAAATAAAACATTTGAAAACGGACAATTTTTCACCTTTCTGAAGCATGACGTAATGGGGGGGGTGTTATCTCTTTTGTCAAAAATCACCTGTTTTTGCTTGAACATTAAATGCCTCCAAATGGTATTTAATTCACTTCCCGGGCCCCTGGAAGCATGAAAATCACTTTAAACATGCTAATTTTAGCTCTAAAACTGATGATCTACCTACAAATGTGAACTGACGTTCAAAAATAAAACATTTGAAAACGGACCATTTTTCACCTTTCTGAAGCATGACGTAATGGGGGGGTGTTATCCCTTTTGTCAAAAATCAACTGTTTTTGCTTGAACATTAAATGCCTCCAAATGGTATTTAATTTACCTCCCGGGCCCCTGGAAGCATGAAAATCACTTTAAACATGCTTATTTTAGCTCTAAAACTGATGATCTACCTACAAATGTGAACTGACGTTCAAAAATAAAACATTTGAAAACGGACCATTTTTCACCTTTCTGAAGCATGGCGTAATGGGGGGGTGTTATCTCTTTTGTCAAAAATCACCTGTTTTTGCTTAAACATTAAATGCCTCCAAATGGTATTTAATTCACTTCCCGGGGTGAAGAAACACTTTTTGAGACCTCAGAGTGAGTAAATTGGCTATTTTCATGCACTTTTAACCATTCCACAAATCTTGTGTTTTGGGCCCCTGGAAGCATGAAAATCACTTTAAACATGCTAATTTTAGCTCTAAAACTGATGATCTACCTAAAAATGTGAACTGACGTTAAAAAATAAAACATTTGAAAACGGACCATTTTTCACCTTTCTGCAGCATGACGTAATGGGGGGGTGTTATCTCTTTTGTCAAAAATCACCTGTTTTTGCTTGAACATTAAATGCCTCCAAATGGTATTTAATTCACTTCCCGGGCCCCTGGAAGCATGAAAATCACTTTAAACATGCTAATTTTAGCTCTAAAACTGATGATCTACCTACAAATGTGAACTGACGTTCAAAAATAAAACATTTGAAAACGGACCATTTTTCACCTTTCTGAAGCATGACGTAATGGGGGGGTGTTATCTCTTTTGTCAAAAATCACCTGTTTTTGCTTGAACATTAAATGCCTCCAAATGGTATTTAATTCACTTCCCGGGGTGAAGAAACACTTTTTGAGACCTCAGAGTGAGTAAATTGGCCATTTTCATGCACTTTTAACCATTCCACAAATCTTGTGTTTTGGGCCCCTGGAAGCATGAAAATCACTTTAAACATGCTAATTTTAGCTCTAAAACTGATGATCTACCTACAAATGTGAACTGACGTTCAAAAATAAAACATTTGAAAACGGACCATTTTTCACCTTTCTGAAGCATGACGTAATGGGGGGGTGTTATCTCTTTTGTCAAAAATCACCTGTTTTTGCTTGAACATTAAATGCCTCCAAATGGTATTTAATTCACTTCCCGGGCCCCTGGAAGCATGAAAATCACTTTAAACATGCTAATTTTAGCTCTAAAACTGATGATCTACCTACAAATGTGAACTGACGTTCAAAAATAAAACATTTGAAAACGGACCATTTTTTACCTTTCTGAAGCATGACGTAATGGGGGGTGTTATCTCTTTTGTCAAAAATCACCTGTTTTTGCTTGAACATTAAATGCCTCCAAATGGTATTTAATTCACTTCCCGGGGTGAAGAAACACTTTTTGAGACCTCAGAGTGAGTAAATTGGCCATTTTCAAGCACTTTTAACCATTTCACAAATCTTGTGTTTTGGGCCCCTGGAAGCATGAAAATCACTTTAAACATGCTAATTTTAGCTCTAAAACTGATGATCTACCTACAAATGTGAACTGACGTTAAAAAATTAAACATTTGAAAACGGACCATTTTTCACCTTTCTGCAGCATGACGTAATGGGGGGGTGTTATCTCTTTTGTCAAAAATCACCTGTTTTTGCTTGAACATTAAATGCCTCCAAATGGTATTTATTTCACTTCCCGGGGTGAAGAAACACTTTTTGAGACCTCAGAGTGAGTAAATTGGCCATTTTCATGCACTTTTAACCATTCCACAAATCTTGTGTTTTGGGCCCCTGGAAGCATGAAAATCACTTTAAACATGCTAATTTTAGCTCTAAAATTGATGATCTACCTACAAATGTAAACTGACTTTAAAAAATAAAACATTTGAAAACGGACCATTTTTCACCTTTCTGCAGCATGACGTAATGGGGGGGTGTTATCTCTTTTGTTAAAAATCACCTGTTTTTGATTGAACATTAAATGCCTCCAAATGGTATTTAATTCATTTCCCGGGCCCCTGGAAGCATGAAAATCACTTTAAACATGCTAATTTTAGCTCTAAAACTGATGATCTACCTACAAATGTGAACTGACGTTCAAAAATAAAACATTTGAAAACGGACCATTTTTCACCTTTCTGAAGCATAACGTAATGGGGGGGTGTTATCCCTTTTGTCAAAAATCACCTGTTTTTGCTTGAACATTAAATGCCTCCAAATGGTATTTAATTCACTTCCCGGGCCCCTGGAAGCATGAAAATCACTTTAAACATGCTTATTTTAGCTCTAAAACTGATGATCTACCTACAAATGTGAACTGACGTTCAAAAATAAAACATTTGAAAACGGACCATTTTTCACCTTTCTGAAGCTTGACGTAATGGGGGGGTGTTATCTCTTTTGTCAAAAATCACCTGTTTTTGCTTGAACATTAAATGCCTCCAAATGGTATTTAATTCACTTCCAGGGGTGAAGAAACACTTTTTGAGACCTCAGAGTGAGTAAATTGGCCATTTTCATGCACTTTTAACCATTTCACAAATCTTGTGTTTTGGGCCCCTGGAAGCATGAAAATCACTTTAAACATGCTAATTTTAGCTCTAAAACTGATGATCTACCTACAAATGTGAACTGACGTTAAGAAATAAAACATTTGAAAACGGACCATTTTTCACCTTTCTGCAGCATGACGTAATGGGGGGTGTTATCTCTTTTGTCAAAAATCACCTGTTTTTGCTTGAACATTAAATGCCTCCAAATGGTATTTAATTCACTTCCCGGGGCCCTGGAAGCATGAAAATCACTTTCAACATGCTAATTTTAGCTCTAAAACTGATGATCTACCTACAAATGTGAACTGACGTTCAAAAATAAAACATTTGAAAATGGACCATTTTTCACCTTTCTGAAGCATGACGTAATGGGGGGGTGTTATCTCTTTTGTCAAAAATCACCTGTTTTTGCTTGAACATTAAATGCCTCCAAATGGTATTTAATTCACTTCCCGGGGTGAAGAAACACTTTTTGAGACCTCAGAGTGAGTAAATTGGCCATTTTCATGCACTTTTAACCATTCCACATATCTTGTGTTTTGGGCCCCTGGAAGCATGAAAATCACTTTAAACATGCTAATTTTAGCTCTAAAATTGATGATCTACCTACAAATGTGAACTGACGTTAAAAAAATAAAACATTTGAAAACGGACCATTTTTCACCTTTCTGCAGCATGACGTAATGGGGGGTGTTATCTCTTTTGTTAAAAATCACCTGTTTTTTCTTGAACATTAAATGCCTCCAAATGGTATTTAATTCACTTCCCGGGCCCCTGGAAGCATGAAAATCACTTTAAACATGCTCATTTTAGCTCTAAAACTGATGATCTACCTACAAATGTGAACTGACTTTCAAAAATAAAACATTTGAAAACGGACAATTTTTCACCTTTCTGAAGCATGACGTAATGGGGGGTGTTATCTCTTTTGTCAAAAATCACCTGTTTTTGCTTGAACATTAAATGCCTTCAAATGGTATTTAATTCACTTCCCGGGCCCCTGGAAGCATGAAAATCACTTTAAACATGCTAATTTTAGCTCTAAAACTGATGATCTACCTACAAATGTGAACTGACGTTCAAAAATAAAACATTTGAAAACGGACCATTTTTCACCTTTCTGAAGCATGACGTAATGGGGGGGTGTTATCTCTTTTGTCAAAAATCACCTGTTTTTGCTTGAACATTAAATGCCTCCAAATGGTATTTAATTCACTTCCCGGGGTGAAGAAACACTTTTTGAGACCTCAGAGTGAGTAAATTGGCCATTTTCATGCACTTTTAACCATTCCACAAATCTTGTGTTTTGGGCCCCTGGAAGCATGAAAATCACTTTAAACATGCTAATTTTAGCTCTAAAACTGATGATCTACCTAAAAATGCGAACTGACGTTAAAAAATAAAACATTTGAAAACGGACCATTTTTCACCTTTCTGCAGCCTGACGTAATGGGGGGGTGTTATCTCTTTTGTCAAAAATCACCTGTTTTTGCTTGAACATTAAATGCCTCCAAATGGTATTTAATTCACTTCCCGGGCCCCTGGAAGCATGAAAATCACTTTAAACATGCTAATTTTAGCTCTAAAACTGATGATCTACCTACAAATGTGAAATGACGTTAAAAAATAAAACATTTGAAAACGGACCATTTTTCACCTTTCTGAAGCATGACGTAATGTGGGGGTGTTATCTCTTTTGTCAAAAATCACCTGTTTTTGCTTGAACATTAAATGCCTACAAATGGTATTTAATTCACTTCCCGGGGTGAAAAAACAATTTTGAGACCTCAGAGTGAGTAAATTGGCCATTTTCATGCACTTTTAACCATTCCACAAATCTTGTGTTTTGGGCCCCTGGAAGCATGAAAATCACTTTAAACATGCTAATTTTAGCTCTAAAACTGATGATCTACCTACAAATGTGAACTGACGTTAAAAAATAAAACATTTGAAAACGGACCATTTTTCACCTTTCTGAAGCATCACGTAATGGGGGGGTGTTATCTCTTTTGTCAAAAATCACCTGTTTTTGCTTGAACATTAAATGCCGCCAAATGGTATTTAATTCACTTCCCGGGCCCCTGGAAGCATGAAAATCACTTTAAACATGCTAATTTTAGCTCTAAAACTGATGATCTACCTACAAATGTGAACTGACGTTCAAAAATAAAACATTTGAAAACGGACCATTTTTCACCTTTCTGAAGCGTGACGTGATGGGGGGTGTTATCTCTTTTGTCAAAAATCACCTGTTTTTGCTTGAACATTAAATGCCTCCAAATGGTATTTAATTCACTTCCCGGGGTGAAGAAACACTTTTTGAGACCTCAGAGTGAGTAAATTGGCCATTTTCATGCACTTTTAACCATTTCACAAATCTTGTGTTTTGGGCCCCTGGAAGCATGAAAATCACTTTAAACATGCTAATTTTAGCTCTAAAACTGATGATCTACCTACAAATGTGAACTGACGTTAAAAAATGAAACATTTGAAAACTGACCATTTTTCACCTTTCTGCAGCATGACGTAATGGGGGGGTGTTATCTCTTTTGTCAAAAATCACCTGTTTTTGCTTGAACATTAAATGCCTCCAAATGGTATTTAATTCACTTCCCGGGCCCCTGGAAGCATGAAAATCACTTTAAACATGCTAATTCTAGCTCTAAAACTGATGATCTACCTACAAATGTGAACTGACGTTCAAAAATAAAACATTTGAAAACGGACCATTTTTCACCTTTCTGAAGCATGACGTAATGGGGGGTGTTATCCCTTTTGTCAAAAATCACCTGTTTTTGCTTGAACATTAAATGCCTCCAAATGGTATTTAATTCACTTCCCGGGCCCCTGGAAGCATGAAAATCACTTTAAACATGCTAATTTTAGCTCTAAAACTGATGATCTACCTACAAATGTGAACTGACGTTAAAAAATAAAACATTTGAAAACGGACCATTTTTCACCTTTCTGCAGCATGACGTAATGGGGGGGTGTTATCTCTTTTGTCAAAAATCACCTGTTTTTGCTTGAACATTAAATGCCTCCAAATGGTATTTAATTCACTTCCCGGGGTGAAGAAACACTTTTTGAGACCTCAGAGTGAGTAAATTGGCCATTTTCATGCACTTTTAACCATTCCACAAATCTTGTGTTTTGGGCCCCTGGAAGCATGAAAATCACTTTAAACATGCTAATTTTAGCTCTAAAACTGGTGATCTACCTACAAATGTGAACTGACGTTAAAAAATAAAACATTTGAAAACGGACAATTTTTCACCTTTCTGAAGCATGACGTAATGGGGGGTGTTATCTCTTTTGTCAAAAATCACCTGTTTTTGCTTGAACATTAAATGCCTCCAAATGGTATTTAATTCACTTCCCGGGCCCCTGGAAGCATGAAAATCACTTTAAACATGCTAATTTTAGCTCTAAAACTGATGATCTACCTACAAATGTGAAATGACGTTAAAAAATAAAACATTTGAAAACGGACCATTTTTCACCTTTCTGAAGCATGACGTAATGTGGGGGTGTTATCTCTTTTGTCAAAAATCACCTGTTTTTGCTTGAACATTAAATGCCTCCAAATGGTATTTAATTCACTTCCCGGTGTGAAGAAACACTTTTTGAGACCTCAAAGTGAGTAAATTGGCCATTTTCATGCACTTTTAACCATTCCACAAATCTTGAGTTTTGGGCCCCTGGAAGCATGAAAATCACTTTAAACATGCTAATTTTAGCTCTAAAACTGATGACCTACCTACAAATGTGAACTGACGTTAAAAAATAAAACATTTGAAAACGGACCATTTTTCACCTTTCTGCAGCATGACGTAATGGGGGGGTGTTATCTCTTTTGTCAAAAATCACCTGTTTTTGCTTGAACATTAAATGCCTCCAAATGGTATTTAATTCACTTCCCGGGCCCCTGGAAGCATGAAAATCACTTTAAACATGCTAATTTTAGCTCTAAAACTGATGATCTACCTATAAATGTGAACTGACGTTCAAAAATAAAACATTTGAAAACGGACAATTTTTCACCTTTCTGAAGCATGACGTAATGGGGGGTGTTATCTCTTTTGTCAAAAATCACCTGTTTTTGCTTGAACATTAAATGCCTTCAAATGGTATTTAATTCACTTCCCGGGCCCCTGGAAGCATGAAAATCACTTTAAACATGCTAATTTTAGCTCTAAAACTGATGATCTACCTACAAATGTGAACTGACTTTCAAAAATAAAACATTTGAAAACGGACAATTTTTCACCTTTCTGAAGCATGACGTAATGGGGGGTGTTATCTCTTTTGTCAAAAATCACCTGTTTTTGCTTGAACATTAAATGCCTTCAAATGGTATTTAATTCACTTCCCGGGCCCCTGGAAGCATGAAAATCACTTTAAACATGCTAATTTTAGCTCTAAAACTGATGATCTACCTACAAATGTGAACTGACGTTCAAAAATAAAACATTTGAAAACGGACCATTTTTCACCTTTCTGAAGCATGACGTAATGGGGGGGTGTTATCTCTTTTGTCAAAAATCACCTGTTTTTGCTTGAACATTAAATGCCTCCAAATGGTATTTAATTCACTTCCCGGGGTGAAGAAACACTTTTTGAGACCTCAGAGTGAGTAAATTGGCCATTTTCATGCACTTTTAACCATTCCACAAATCTTGTGTTTTGGGCCCCTGGAAGCATGAAAATCACTTTAAACATGCTAATTTTAGCTCTAAAACTGATGATCTACCTACAAATGCGAACTGACGTTAAAAAATAAAACATTTGAAAACGGACCATTTTTCACCTTTCTGCAGCCTGACGTAATGGGGGGGTGTTATCTCTTTTGTCAAAAATCACCTGTTTTTGCTTGAACAATAAATGCCTCCAAATGGTATTTAATTCACTTCCCGGGCCCCTGGAAGCATGAAAATCACTTTAAACATGCTAATTTTAGCTCTAAAACTGATGATCTACCTACAAATGTGAAATGACGTTAAAAAATAAAACATTTGAAAACGGACCATTTTTCACCTTTCTGAAGCATGACGTAATGTGGGGGTGTTATCTCTTTTGTCAAAAATCACCTGTTTTTGCTTGAACATTAAATGCCTCCAAATGGTATTTAATTCACTTCCCGGTGTGAAGAAACACTTTTTGAGACCTCAAAGTGAGTAAATTGGCCATTTTCATGCACTTTTAACCATTCCACAAATCTTGAGTTTTGGGCCCCTGGAAGCATGAAAATCACTTTAAACATGCTAATTTTAGCTCTAAAACTGATGACCTACCTACAAATGTGAACTGACGTTAAAAAATAAAACATTTGAAAACGGACCATTTTTCACCTTTCTGCAGCATGACGTAATGGGGGGGTGTTATCTCTTTTGTCAAAAATCACCTGTTTTTGCTTGAACATTAAATGCCTCCAAATGGTATTTAATTCACTTCCCGGGCCCCTGGAAGCATGAAAATCACTTTAAACATGCTAATTTTAGCTCTAAAACTGATGATCTACCTATAAATGTGAACTGACGTTCAAAAATAAAACATTTGAAAACGGACCATTTTTCACCTTTCTGAAGCATGACGTAATGGGGGGGTGTTATCTCTTTTGTCAAAAATCACCTGTTTTTGCTTGAACATTAAATGCCTCCAAATGGTATTTAATTCACTTCCCGGGGTGAAAAAACAATTTTGAGACCTCAGAGTGAGTAAATTGGCCATTTTCATGCACTTTTAACCATTCCACAAATCTTGTGTTTTGGGCCCCTGGAAGCATGAAAATCACTTTAAACATGCTAATTTTAGCTCTAAAACTGATGATCTAATAACAAATGTGAACTGACGTTAAAAAATAAAACATTTGAAAACGGACCATTTTTCACCTTTCTGCAGCATTACGTAATGGGGGGGTGTTATCTCTTTTGTCAAAAATCACCTGTTTTTGCTTGAACATTAAATGCCTCCAAATGGTATTTAATTCACTTCCCGGGGTGAAGAAACACTTTTTGAGACCACAGAGTGAGTAAATTGGCCATTTTCATGCACTTTTAACCATTCAACAAATCTTGTGTTTTGGGCCCCTGGAAGCATGAAAATCACTTTAAACATGCTAATTTTAGCTCTAAAACTGATGATCTACCTATAAATGTGAACTGACGTTCAAAAATAAAACATTTGAAAACGGACCATTTTTCACCTTTCTGAAGCATGACGTAATGGGGGGGTGTTATCTCTTTTGTCAAAAATCACCTGTTTTTGCTTGAACATTAAATGCCTCCAAATGGTATTTAATTCACTTCCCGGTGTGAAGAAACACTTTTTGAGACCTCAAAGTGAGTAAATTGGCCATTTTCATGCACTTTTAACCATTCCACAAATCTTGAGTTTTGGGCCCCTGGAAGCATGAAAATCACTTTAAACATGCTAATTTTAGCTCTAAAACTGATGACCTACCTACAAATGTGAACTGACGTTAAAAAATAAAACATTTGAAAACGGACAATTTTTCACCTTTCTGCAGCATGACGTGATGGGGGGGTGTTATCTCTTTTGTCAAAAATCACCTGTTTTTGCTTGAACATTAAATGCCTCCAAATGGTATTTAATTCACTTCCCGGGCCCCTGGAAGCATGAAAATCACTTTAAACATGCTTATTTTAGCTCTAAAACTGATCTACCTACAAATGTGAACTGACGTTCAAAAATAAAACATTTGAAAACGGACCATTTTTCACCTTTCTGAAGCATGACGTAATGGGGGGGTTTTATCTCTTTTGTCAAAAATCACCTGTTTTTGCTTGAACATTAAATGCCTCCAAATGGTATTTAATTCACTTCCCGGGCCCCGGGAAGCATGAAAATCACTTTAAACATGCTAATTTTAGCTCTAAAACTGATGATCTACCTACAAATGTGAACTGACGTTCAAAAATAAAACATTTGAAAACGGACCATTTTTCACCTTTCTGAAGCATGACGTAATGGGGGGGTGTTATCTCTTTTGTCAAAAATCACCTGTTTTTGCTTGAACATTAAATGCCTCCAAATGGTATTTAATTCACTTCCCGGGCCCCTGGAAGCATGAAAATCACTTTAAACATGCTTATTTTAGCTCTAAAACTGATGATCTACCTACAAATGTGAACTGACGTTAAAAAATAAAACATTTGAAAACAGACCATTTTTCACATTTCTGCAGCATGACATAATGGGGGGGTGTTATCTCTTTTGTCAAAAATCACCTGTTTTTGCTTGAACATTAAATGCCTCCAAATGGTATTTAATTCACTTCCCGGGGTGAAGAAACACTTTTTGAGACCTCAGAGTGAGTAAATTGGCCATTTTCATGCACTTTTAACCATTCCACAAATCTTGTGTTTTGGGCCCCTGGAAGCATGAAAATCACTTTAAACATGCTAATTTTAGCTCTAAAACTGATCTACCTACAAATGTGAACTGACGTTCAAAAATAAAACATTTGAAAACGGACCATTTTTCACCTTTCTGAAGCATGACGTAATGGGGGGGTTTTATCTCTTTTGTCAAAAATCACCTGTTTTTGCTTGAACATTAAATGCCTCCAAATGGTATTTAATTCACTTCCCGGGCCCCTGGAAGCATGAAAATCACTTTAAACATGCTTATTTTAGCTCTAAAACTGATGATCTACCTACAAATGTGAACTGACGTTCAAAAATAAAACATTTGAAAACGGACAATTTTTCACCTTTCTGAAGCATGACGTAATGGGGGGGTGTTATCTCTTTTGTCAAAAATCACCTGTTTTTGCTTGAACATTAAATGCCTCCAAATGGTATTTAATTCACTTCCCGGGCCCCTGGAAGCATGAAAATCACTTTAAACATGCTTATTTTAGCTCTAAAACTGATGATCTACCTACAAATGTGAACTGACGTTCAAAAATAAAACATTTGAAAACGGACCATTTTTCACCTTTCTGAAGCTTGACGTAATGGGGGGGTGTTATCTCTTTTGTCAAAAATCACCTGTTTTTGCTTGAACATTAAATGCCTCCAAATGGTATTTAATTCACTTCCAGGGGTGAAGAAACACTTTTTGAGACCTCAGAGTGAGTAAATTGGCCATTTTCATGCACTTTTAACCATTTCACAAATCTTGTGTTTTGGGCCCCTGGAAGCATGAAAATCACTTTAAACATGCTAATTTTAGCTCTAAAACTGATGATCTACCTACAAATGTGAACTGACGTTAAGAAATAAAACATTTGAAAACGGACCATTTTTCACCTTTCTGCAGCATGACGTAATGGGGGGTGTTATCTCTTTTGTCAAAAATCACCTGTTTTTGCTTGAACATTAAATGCCTCCAAATGGTATTTAATTCACTTCCCGGGGCCCTGGAAGCATGAAAATCACTTTCAACATGCTAATTTTAGCTCTAAAACTGATGATCTACCTACAAATGTGAACTGACGTTCAAAAATAAAACATTTGAAAATGGACCATTTTTCACCTTTCTGAAGCATGACGTAATGGGGGGGTGTTATCTCTTTTGTCAAAAATCACCTGTTTTTGCTTGAACATTAAATGCCTCCAAATGGTATTTAATTCACTTCCCGGGGTGAAGAAACACTTTTTGAGACCTCAGAGTGAGTAAATTGGCCATTTTCATGCACTTTTAACCATTCCACATATCTTGTGTTTTGGGCCCCTGGAAGCATGAAAATCACTTTAAACATGCTAATTTTAGCTCTAAAATTGATGATCTACCTACAAATGTGAACTGACGTTAAAAAAATAAAACATTTGAAAACGGACCATTTTTCACCTTTCTGCAGCATGACGTAATGGGGGGTGTTATCTCTTTTGTTAAAAATCACCTGTTTTTTCTTGAACATTAAATGCCTCCAAATGGTATTTAATTCACTTCCCGGGCCCCTGGAAGCATGAAAATCACTTTAAACATGCTCATTTTAGCTCTAAAACTGATGATCTACCTACAAATGTGAACTGACTTTCAAAAATAAAACATTTGAAAACGGACAATTTTTCACCTTTCTGAAGCATGACGTAATGGGGGGTGTTATCTCTTTTGTCAAAAATCACCTGTTTTTGCTTGAACATTAAATGCCTTCAAATGGTATTTAATTCACTTCCCGGGCCCCTGGAAGCATGAAAATCACTTTAAACATGCTAATTTTAGCTCTAAAACTGATGATCTACCTACAAATGTGAACTGACGTTCAAAAATAAAACATTTGAAAACGGACCATTTTTCACCTTTCTGAAGCATGACGTAATGGGGGGGTGTTATCTCTTTTGTCAAAAATCACCTGTTTTTGCTTGAACATTAAATGCCTCCAAATGGTATTTAATTCACTTCCCGGGGTGAAGAAACACTTTTTGAGACCTCAGAGTGAGTAAATTGGCCATTTTCATGCACTTTTAACCATTCCACAAATCTTGTGTTTTGGGCCCCTGGAAGCATGAAAATCACTTTAAACATGCTAATTTTAGCTCTAAAACTGATGATCTACCTAAAAATGCGAACTGACGTTAAAAAATAAAACATTTGAAAACGGACCATTTTTCACCTTTCTGCAGCCTGACGTAATGGGGGGGTGTTATCTCTTTTGTCAAAAATCACCTGTTTTTGCTTGAACATTAAATGCCTCCAAATGGTATTTAATTCACTTCCCGGGCCCCTGGAAGCATGAAAATCACTTTAAACATGCTAATTTTAGCTCTAAAACTGATGATCTACCTACAAATGTGAAATGACGTTAAAAAATAAAACATTTGAAAACGGACCATTTTTCACCTTTCTGAAGCATGACGTAATGTGGGGGTGTTATCTCTTTTGTCAAAAATCACCTGTTTTTGCTTGAACATTAAATGCCTACAAATGGTATTTAATTCACTTCCCGGTGTGAAGAAACACTTTTTGAGACCTCAAAGTGAGTAAATTGGCCATTTTCATGCACTTTTAACCATTCCACAAATCTTGAGTTTTGGGCCCCTGGAAGCATGAAAATCACTTTAAACATGCTAATTTTAGCTCTAAAACTGATGACCTACCTACAAATGTGAACTGACGTTAAAAAATAAAACATTTGAAAACGGACCATTTTTCACCTTTCTGCAGCATGACGTAATGGGGGGGTGTTATCTCTTTTGTCAAAAATCACCTGTTTTTGCTTGAACATTAAATGCCTCCAAATGGTATTTAATTCACTTCCCGGGCCCCTGGAAGCATGAAAATCACTTTAAACATGCTAATTTTAGCTCTAAAACTGATGATCTACCTATAAATGTGAACTGACGTTCAAAAATAAAACATTTGAAAACGGACCATTTTTCACCTTTCTGAAGCATGACGTAATGGGGGGGTGTTATCTCTTTTGTCAAAAATCACCTGTTTTTGCTTGAACATTAAATGCCTCCAAATGGTATTTAATTCACTTCCCGGGGTGAAAAAACAATTTTGAGACCTCAGAGTGAGTAAATTGGCCATTTTCATGCACTTTTAACCATTCCACAAATCTTGTGTTTTGGGCCCCTGGAAGCATGAAAATCACTTTAAACATGCTAATTTTAGCTCTAAAACTGATGATCTACCTACAAATGTGAACTGACGTTAAAAAATAAAACATTTGAAAACGGACCATTTTTCACCTTTCTGAAGCATGACGTAATGGGGGGGTGTTATCTCTTTTGTCAAAAATCACCTGTTTTTGCTTGAACATTAAATGCCTCCAAATGGTATTTAATTCACTTCCCGGGGTGAAGAAACACTTTTTGAGACCTCAGAGTGAGTAAATTGGCCATTTTCATGCACTTTTAACCATTCCACAAATCTTGTGTTTTGGGCCCCTGGAAGCATGAAAATCACTTTAAACATGCTAATTTTAGCTCTAAAACTGATGATCTACCTAAAAATGCGAACTGACGTTAAAAAATAAAACATTTGAAAACGGACCATTTTTCACCTTTCTGCAGCCTGACGTAATGGGGGGGTGTTATCTCTTTTGTCAAAAATCACCTGTTTTTGCTTGAACATTAAATGCCTCCAAATGGTATTTAATTCACTTCCCGGGCCCCTGGAAGCATGAAAATCACTTTAAACATGCTAATTTTAGCTCTAAAACTGATGATCTACCTACAAATGTGAAATGACGTTAAAAAATAAAACATTTGAAAACGGACCATTTTTCACCTTTCTGAAGCATGACGTAATGTGGGGGTGTTATCTCTTTTGTCAAAAATCACCTGTTTTTGCTTGAACATTAAATGCCTACAAATGGTATTTAATTCACTTCCCGGTGTGAAGAAACACTTTTTGAGACCTCAAAGTGAGTAAATTGGCCATTTTCATGCACTTTTAACCATTCCACAAATCTTGAGTTTTGGGCCCCTGGAAGCATGAAAATCACTTTAAACATGCTAATTTTAGCTCTAAAACTGATGACCTACCTACAAATGTGAACTGACGTTAAAAAATAAAACATTTGAAAACGGACCATTTTTCACCTTTCTGCAGCATGACGTAATGGGGGGGTGTTATCTCTTTTGTCAAAAATCACCTGTTTTTGCTTGAACATTAAATGCCTCCAAATGGTATTTAATTCACTTCCCGGGCCCCTGGAAGCATGAAAATCACTTTAAACATGCTAATTTTAGCTCTAAAACTGATGATCTACCTATAAATGTGAACTGACGTTCAAAAATAAAACATTTGAAAACGGACCATTTTTCACCTTTCTGAAGCATGACGTAATGGGGGGGTGTTATCTCTTTTGTCAAAAATCACCTGTTTTTGCTTGAACATTAAATGCCTCCAAATGGTATTTAATTCACTTCCCGGGGTGAAAAAACAATTTTGAGACCTCAGAGTGAGTAAATTGGCCATTTTCATGCACTTTTAACCATTCCACAAATCTTGTGTTTTGGGCCCCTGGAAGCATGAAAATCACTTTAAACATGCTAATTTTAGCTCTAAAACTGATGATCTACCTACAAATGTGAACTGACGTTAAAAAATAAAACATTTGAAAACGGACCATTTTTCACCTTTCTGAAGCATCACGTAATGGGGGGGTGTTATCTCTTTTGTCAAAAATCACCTGTTTTTGCTTGAACATTAAATGCCGCCAAATGGTATTTAATTCACTTCCCGGGCCCCTGGAAGCATGAAAATCACTTTAAACATGCTAATTTTAGCTCTAAAACTGATGATCTACCTACAAATGTGAACTGACGTTCAAAAATAAAACATTTGAAAACGGACCATTTTTCACCTTTCTGAAGCGTGACGTGATGGGGGGTGTTATCTCTTTTGTCAAAAATCACCTGTTTTTGCTTGAACATTAAATGCCTCCAAATGGTATTTAATTCACTTCCCGGGGTGAAGAAACACTTTTTGAGACCTCAGAGTGAGTAAATTGGCCATTTTCATGCACTTTTAACCATTTCACAAATCTTGTGTTTTGGGCCCCTGGAAGCATGAAAATCACTTTAAACATGCTAATTTTAGCTCTAAAACTGATGATCTACCTACAAATGTGAACTGACGTTAAAAAATGAAACATTTGAAAACTGACCATTTTTCACCTTTCTGCAGCATGACGTAATGGGGGGGTGTTATCTCTTTTGTCAAAAATCACCTGTTTTTGCTTGAACATTAAATGCCTCCAAATGGTATTTAATTCACTTCCCGGGCCCCTGGAAGCATGAAAATCACTTTAAACATGCTAATTCTAGCTCTAAAACTGATGATCTACCTACAAATGTGAACTGACGTTCAAAAATAAAACATTTGAAAACGGACCATTTTTCACCTTTCTGAAGCATGACGTAATGGGGGGTGTTATCCCTTTTGTCAAAAATCACCTGTTTTTGCTTGAACATTAAATGCCTCCAAATGGTATTTAATTCACTTCCCGGGCCCCTGGAAGCATGAAAATCACTTTAAACATGCTAATTTTAGCTCTAAAACTGATGATCTACCTACAAATGTGAACTGACGTTAAAAAATAAAACATTTGAAAACGGACCATTTTTCACCTTTCTGCAGCATGACGTAATGGGGGGGTGTTATCTCTTTTGTCAAAAATCACCTGTTTTTGCTTGAACATTAAATGCCTCCAAATGGTATTTAATTCACTTCCCGGGGTGAAGAAACACTTTTTGAGACCTCAGAGTGAGTAAATTGGCCATTTTCATGCACTTTTAACCATTCCACAAATCTTGTGTTTTGGGCCCCTGGAAGCATGAAAATCACTTTAAACATGCTAATTTTAGCTCTAAAACTGGTGATCTACCTACAAATGTGAACTGACGTTAAAAAATAAAACATTTGAAAACGGACAATTTTTCACCTTTCTGAAGCATGACGTAATGGGGGGTGTTATCTCTTTTGTCAAAAATCACCTGTTTTTGCTTGAACATTAAATGCCTCCAAATGGTATTTAATTCACTTCCCGGGCCCCTGGAAGCATGAAAATCACTTTAAACATGCTCATTTTAGCTCTAAAACTGATGATCTACCTACAAATGTGAACTGACTTTCAAAAATAAAACATTTGAAAACGGACAATTTTTCACCTTTCTGAAGCATGACGTAATGGGGGGTGTTATCTCTTTTGTCAAAAATCACCTGTTTTTGCTTGAACATTAAATGCCTTCAAATGGTATTTAATTCACTTCCCGGGCCCCTGGAAGCATGAAAATCACTTTAAACATGCTAATTTTAGCTCTAAAACTGATGATCTACCTACAAATGTGAACTGACGTTCAAAAATAAAACATTTGAAAACGGACCATTTTTCACCTTTCTGAAGCATGACGTAATGGGGGGGTGTTATCTCTTTTGTCAAAAATCACCTGTTTTTGCTTGAACATTAAATGCCTCCAAATGGTATTTAATTCACTTCCCGGGGTGAAGAAACACTTTTTGAGACCTCAGAGTGAGTAAATTGGCCATTTTCATGCACTTTTAACCATTCCACAAATCTTGTGTTTTGGGCCCCTGGAAGCATGAAAATCACTTTAAACATGCTAATTTTAGCTCTAAAACTGATGATCTACCTACAAATGCGAACTGACGTTAAAAAATAAAACATTTGAAAACGGACCATTTTTCACCTTTCTGCAGCCTGACGTAATGGGGGGGTGTTATCTCTTTTGTCAAAAATCACCTGTTTTTGCTTGAACAATAAATGCCTCCAAATGGTATTTAATTCACTTCCCGGGCCCCTGGAAGCATGAAAATCACTTTAAACATGCTAATTTTAGCTCTAAAACTGATGATCTACCTACAAATGTGAAATGACGTTAAAAAATAAAACATTTGAAAACGGACCATTTTTCACCTTTCTGAAGCATGACGTAATGTGGGGGTGTTATCTCTTTTGTCAAAAATCACCTGTTTTTGCTTGAACATTAAATGCCTCCAAATGGTATTTAATTCACTTCCCGGTGTGAAGAAACACTTTTTGAGACCTCAAAGTGAGTAAATTGGCCATTTTCATGCACTTTTAACCATTCCACAAATCTTGAGTTTTGGGCCCCTGGAAGCATGAAAATCACTTTAAACATGCTAATTTTAGCTCTAAAACTGATGACCTACCTACAAATGTGAACTGACGTTAAAAAATAAAACATTTGAAAACGGACCATTTTTCACCTTTTTGCAGCATGACGTAATGGGGGGGTGTTATCTCTTTTGTCAAAAATCACCTGTTTTTGCTTGAACATTAAATGCCTCCAAATGGTATTTAATTCACTTCCCGGGCCCCTGGAAGCATGAAAATCACTTTAAACATGCTAATTTTAGCTCTAAAACTGATGATCTACCTATAAATGTGAACTGACGTTCAAAAATAAAACATTTGAAAACGGACCATTTTTCACCTTTCTGAAGCATGACGTAATGGGGGGGTGTTATCTCTTTTGTCAAAAATCACCTGTTTTTGCTTGAACATTAAATGCCTCCAAATGGTATTTAATTCACTTCCCGGGGTGAAAAAACAATTTTGAGACCTCAGAGTGAGTAAATTGGCCATTTTCATGCACTTTTAACCATTCCACAAATCTTGTGTTTTGGGCCCCTGGAAGCATGAAAATCACTTTAAACATGCTAATTTTAGCTCTAAAACTGATGATCTAATAACAAATGTGAACTGACGTTAAAAAATAAAACATTTGAAAACGGACCATTTTTCACCTTTCTGCAGCATTACGTAATGGGGGGGTGTTATCTCTTTTGTCAAAAATCACCTGTTTTTGCTTGAACATTAAATGCCTCCAAATGGTATTTAATTCACTTCCCGGGGTGAAGAAACACTTTTTGAGACCACAGAGTGAGTAAATTGGCCATTTTCATGCACTTTTAACCATTCAACAAATCTTGTGTTTTGGGCCCCTGGAAGCATGAAAATCACTTTAAACATGCTAATTTTAGCTCTAAAACTGATGATCTACCTATAAATGTGAACTGACGTTCAAAAATAAAACATTTGAAAACGGACCATTTTTCACCTTTCTGAAGCATGACGTAATGGGGGGGTGTTATCTCTTTTGTCAAAAATCACCTGTTTTTGCTTGAACATTAAATGCCTCCAAATGGTATTTAATTCACTTCCCGGTGTGAAGAAACACTTTTTGAGACCTCAAAGTGAGTAAATTGGCCATTTTCATGCACTTTTAACCATTCCACAAATCTTGAGTTTTGGGCCCCTGGAAGCATGAAAATCACTTTAAACATGCTAATTTTAGCTCTAAAACTGATGACCTACCTACAAATGTGAACTGACGTTAAAAAATAAAACATTTGAAAACGGACAATTTTTCACCTTTCTGCAGCATGACGTGATGGGGGGGTGTTATCTCTTTTGTCAAAAATCACCTGTTTTTGCTTGAACATTAAATGCCTCCAAATGGTATTTAATTCACTTCCCGGGCCCCTGGAAGCATGAAAATCACTTTAAACATGCTTATTTTAGCTCTAAAACTGATCTACCTACAAATGTGAACTGACGTTCAAAAATAAAACATTTGAAAACGGACCATTTTTCACCTTTCTGAAGCATGACGTAATGGGGGGGTTTTATCTCTTTTGTCAAAAATCACCTGTTTTTGCTTGAACATTAAATGCCTCCAAATGGTATTTAATTCACTTCCCGGGCCCCGGGAAGCATGAAAATCACTTTAAACATGCTAATTTTAGCTCTAAAACTGATGATCTACCTACAAATGTGAACTGACGTTCAAAAATAAAACATTTGAAAACGGACCATTTTTCACCTTTCTGAAGCATGACGTAATGGGGGGGTGTTATCTCTTTTGTCAAAAATCACCTGTTTTTGCTTGAACATTAAATGCCTCCAAATGGTATTTAATTCACTTCCCGGGCCCCTGGAAGCATGAAAATCACTTTAAACATGCTTATTTTAGCTCTAAAACTGATGATCTACCTACAAATGTGAACTGACGTTAAAAAATAAAACATTTGAAAACAGACCATTTTTCACATTTCTGCAGCATGACATAATGGGGGGGTGTTATCTCTTTTGTCAAAAATCACCTGTTTTTGCTTGAACATTAAATGCCTCCAAATGGTATTTAATTCACTTCCCGGGGTGAAGAAACACTTTTTGAGACCTCAGAGTGAGTAAATTGGCCATTTTCATGCACTTTTAACCATTCCACAAATCTTGTGTTTTGGGCCCCTGGAAGCATGAAAATCACTTTAAACATGCTAATTTTAGCTCTAAAACTGATCTACCTACAAATGTGAACTGACGTTCAAAAATAAAACATTTGAAAACGGACCATTTTTCACCTTTCTGAAGCATGACGTAATGGGGGGGTTTTATCTCTTTTGTCAAAAATCACCTGTTTTTGCTTGAACATTAAATGCCTCCAAATGGTATTTAATTCACTTCCCGGGCCCCTGGAAGCATGAAAATCACTTTAAACATGCTTATTTTAGCTCTAAAACTGATGATCTACCTACAAATGTGAACTGACGTTCAAAAATAAAACATTTGAAAACGGACAATTTTTCACCTTTCTGAAGCATGACGTAATGGGGGGGTGTTATCTCTTTTGTCAAAAATCACCTGTTTTTGCTTGAACATTAAATGCCTCCAAATGGTATTTAATTCACTTCCCGGGCCCCTGGAAGCATGAAAATCACTTTAAACATGCTTATTTTAGCTCTAAAACTGATGATCTACCTACAAATGTGAACTGACGTTCAAAAATAAAACATTTGAAAACGGACAATTTTTTCACCTTTCTGAAGCATGACGTAATGGGGGGGTGTTATCTCTTTTGTCAAAAATCACCTGTTTTTGCTTCAACATTAAATGCCTCCAAATGGTATTTAATTCACTTCCCGCGCCCCTGGAAGCATGAAAATCACTTTAAACATGCTAATTTTAGCTCTAAAACTGATGATCTACCTACAAATGTGAACTGACGTTCAAAAATAAAACATTTGAAAACGGACCATTTTTCACCTTTCTGAAGCATGACGTAATGGGGGGGCATTATCCCTTTTGTCAAAAATCACCTGTTTTTGCTTGAACATTAAATGCCTCCAAATGGTTTTTAATTCACTTCCCGGGGTGAAGAAACACTTTTTGAGACCTCAGAGTGAGTAAATTACCCATTTTCATGCACTTTTAACCATTTCACAAATCTTGTGTTTTGGGCCCCTGGAAGCATGAAAATCACTTTAAACATGCTAATTTTAGCTCTAAAACTGATGATCTACCTACAAATGTGAACTGACGTTAAAAAATAAAACATTTGAAAACTGACCATTTTTCACCTTTCTGCAGCATTACGTAATGGGGGGTGTTATCTCTTTTGTCAAAAATCACCTGTTTTTGCTTGAACATTATATGCCTCCAAATGGTATTTAATTCACTTCCCGGGGTGAAGAAACACTTTTTGAGACCTCAGAGTGAGTAAATTGGCCATTTTCATGCACTTTTAACCATTTCACAAATCTTGTGTTTTGGGCCCCTGGAATCATGAAAATCACTTTAAACATGCTAATTTTAGCTCTAAAACTGATGATCTACCTACAAATGTGAACTGACGTTCAAAAATAAAACATTTGAAAACGGACAATTTTTTCACCTTTCTGAAGCATGACGTAATGGGGGGGTGTTATCTCTTTTGTCAAAAATCACCTGTTTTTGCTTCAACATTAAATGCCTCCAAATGGTATTTAATTCACTTCCCGCGCCCCTGGAAGCATGAAAATCACTTTAAACATGCTAATTTTAGCTCTAAAACTGATGATCTACCTACAAATGTGAACTGACGTTCAAAAATAAAACATTTGAAAACGGACCATTTTTCACCTTTCTGAAGCATGACGTAATGGGGGGGCATTATCCCTTTTGTCAAAAATCACCTGTTTTTGCTTGAACATTAAATGCCTCCAAATGGTTTTTAATTCACTTCCCGGGGTGAAGAAACACTTTTTGAGACCTCAGAGTGAGTAAATTGGCCATTTTCATGCACTTTTAACCATTTCACAAATCTTGTGTTTTGGGCCCCTGGAAGCATGAAAATCACTTTAAACATGCTAATTTTAGCTCTAAAACTGATGATCTACCTACAAATGTGAACTGACGTTAAAAAATAAAACATTTGAAAACTGACCATTTTTCACCTTTCTGCAGCATTACGTAATGGGGGGGTGTTATCTCTTTTGTCAAAAATCACCTGTTTTTGCTTGAACATTATATGCCTCCAAATGGTATTTAATTCACTTCCCGGGGTGAAGAAACACTTTTTGAGACCTCAGAGTGAGTAAATTGGCCATTTTCATGCACTTTTAACCATTTCACAAATCTTGTGTTTTGGGCCCCTGGAATCATGAAAATCACTTTAAACATGCTAATTTTAGCTCTAAAACTGATGATCTACCTACAAATGTGAACTGACGTTAAAAAATAAAACATTTGAAAACGGACCATTTTTCACCTTTCTGCAGCATGACGTAATGGGGGGGTGTTATCTCTTTTGTCAAAAATCACCTCTTTTTGCTTGAACATTAAATACCTCCAAATGGTATTTAATTCACTTCCCGGGCCCCTGGAAGCATGAAAATCACTTTAAACATGCTTATTTAAGCTCTAAAACTGATGATCTACCTACAAATGGGAACTGACGTTCAAAAATAAAACATTTGAAAACGGACGATTTTTCACCTTTCTGAAGCATGACGTAATGGGGGGGTGTTATCTCTTTTGTCAAAAATCACCTGTTTTTGCTTGAACATTAAATGCCTCCAAATGGTATTTAATTCACTTCCCGGGCCCCTGGAAGCATGAAAATCACTTTAAACATGCTAATTTTAGCTCTAAAACTGATGATCTACCTACAAATGTGAAATGACGTTAAAAAATAAAACATTTGAAAACGGACCATTTTTCACCTTTCTGAAGCATGACGTAATGTGGGGGTGTTATCTCTTTTGTCAAAAATCACCTGTTTTTGCTTGAACATTAAATGCCTCCAAATGGTATTTAATTCACTTCCCGGTGTGAAGAAACACTTTTTGAGACCTCAAAGTGAGTAAATTGGCCATTTTCATGCACTTTTAACCATTCCACAAATCTTGAGTTTTGGGCCCCTGGAAGCATGAAAATCACTTTAAACATGCTAATTTTAGCTCTAAAACTGATGACCTACCTACAAATGTGAACTGACGTTAAAAAATAAAACATTTGAAAACGGACCATTTTTCACCTTTCTGCAGCATGACGTAATGGGGGGGTGTTATCTCTTTTGTCAAAAATCACCTGTTTTTGCTTGAACATTAAATGCCTCCAAATGGTATTTAATTCACTTCCCGGGCCCCTGGAAGCATGAAAATCACTTTAAACATGCTAATTTTAGCTCTAAAACTGATGATCTACCTATAAATGTGAACTGACGTTCAAAAATAAAACATTTGAAAACGGACCATTTTTCACCTTTCTGAAGCATGACGTAATGGGGGGGTGTTATCTCTTTTGTCAAAAATCACCTGTTTTTGCTTGAACATTAAATGCCTCCAAATGGTATTTAATTCACTTCCCGGGGTGAAAAAACAATTTTGAGACCTCAGAGTGAGTAAATTGGCCATTTTCATGCACTTTTAACCATTCCACAAATCTTGTGTTTTGGGCCCCTGGAAGCATGAAAATCACTTTAAACATGCTAATTTTAGCTCTAAAACTGATGATCTAATAACAAATGTGAACTGACGTTAAAAAATAAAACATTTGAAAACGGACCATTTTTCACCTTTCTGCAGCATTACGTAATGGGGGGGGTGTTATCTCTTTTGTCAAAAATCACCTGTTTTTGCTTGAACATTAAATGCCTCCAAATGGTATTTAATTCACTTCCCGGGGTGAAGAAACACTTTTTGAGACCACAGAGTGAGTAAATTGGCCATTTTCATGCACTTTTAACCATTCAACAAATCTTGTGTTTTGGGCCCCTGGAAGCATGAAAATCACTTTAAACATGCTAATTTTAGCTCTAAAACTGATGATCTACCTATAAATGTGAACTGACGTTCAAAAATAAAACATTTGAAAACGGACCATTTTTCACCTTTCTGAAGCATGACGTAATGGGGGGGTGTTATCTCTTTTGTGAAAAATCACCTGTTTTTGCTTGAACATTAAATGCCTCCAAATGGTATTTAATTCACTTCCCGGTGTGAAGAAACACTTTTTGAGACCTCAAAGTGAGTAAATTGGCCATTTTCATGCACTTTTAACCATTCCACAAATCTTGAGTTTTGGGCCCCTGGAAGCATGAAAATCACTTTAAACATGCTAATTTTAGCTCTAAAACTGATGACCTACCTACAAATGTGAACTGACGTTAAAAAATAAAACATTTGAAAACGGACCATTTTTCACCTTTCTGCAGCATGACGTGATGGGGGGGTGTTATCTCTTTTGTCAAAAATCACCTGTTTTTGCTTGAACATTAAATGCCTCCAAATGGTATTTAATTCACTTCCCGGGCCCCTGGAAGCATGAAAATCACTTTAAACATGCTTATTTTAGCTCTAAAACTGATCTACCTACAAATGTGAACTGACGTTCAAAAATAAAACATTTGAAAACGGACCATTTTTCACCTTTCTGAAGCATGACGTAATGGGGGGGTTTTATCTCTTTTGTCAAAAATCACCTGTTTTTGCTTGAACATTAAATGCCTCCAAATGGTATTTAATTCACTTCCCGGGCCCCTGGAAGCATGAAAATCACTTTAAACATGCTAATTTTAGCTCTAAAACTGATGATCTACCTACAAATGTGAACTGACGTTCAAAAATAAAACATTTGAAAACGGACCATTTTTCACCTTTCTGAAGCATGACGTAATGGGGGGGTGTTATCTCTTTTGTCAAAAATCACCTGTTTTTGCTTGAACATTAAATGCCTCCAAATGGTATTTAATTCACTTCCCGGGCCCCTGGAAGCATGAAAATCACTTTAAACATGCTTATTTTAGCTCTAAAACTGATGATCTACCTACAAATGTGAACTGACGTTAAAAAATAAAACATTTGAAAACAGACCATTTTTCACATTTCTGCAGCATGACATAATGGGGGGGTGTTATCTCTTTTGTCAAAAATCACCTGTTTTTGCTTGAACATTAAATGCCTCCAAATGGTATTTAATTCACTTCCCGGGGTGAAGAAACACTTTTTGAGACCTCAGAGTGAGTAAATTGGCCATTTTCATGCACTTTTAACCATTTCACAAATCTTGTGTTTTGGGCCCCTGGAAGCATGAAAATCACTTTAAACATGCTAATTTTAGCTCTAAAACTGATGATCTACCTACAAATGTGAACTGACGTTAAAAAATAAAACATTTGAAAACTGACCATTTTTCACCTTTCTGCAGCATTACGTAATGGGGGGGTGTTATCTCTTTTGTCAAAAATCACCTGTTTTTGCTTGAACATTATATGCCTCCAAATGGTATTTAATTCACTTCCCGGGGTGAAGAAACACTTTTTGAGACCACAGAGTGAGTAAATTGGCCATTTTCATGCACTTTTAACCATTCAACAAATCTTGTGTTTTGGGCCCCTGGAAGCATGAAAATCACTTTAAACATGCTAATTTTAGCTCTAAAACTGATGATCTACCTATAAATGTGAACTGACGTTCAAAAATAAAACATTTGAAAACGGACCATTTTTCACCTTTCTGAAGCATGACGTAATGGGGGGGTGTTATCTCTTTTGTCAAAAATCACCTGTTTTTGCTTGAACATTAAATGCCTCCAAATGGTATTTAATTCACTTCCCGGTGTGAAGAAACACTTTTTGAGACCTCAAAGTGAGTAAATTGGCCATTTTCATGCACTTTTAACCATTCCACAAATCTTGAGTTTTGGGCCCCTGGAAGCATGAAAATCACTTTAAACATGCTAATTTTAGCTCTAAAACTGATGACCTACCTACAAATGTGAACTGACGTTAAAAAATAAAACATTTGAAAACGGACCATTTTTCACCTTTCTGCAGCATGACGTAATGGGGGGGTGTTATCTCTTTTGTCAAAAATCACCTGTTTTTGCTTGAACATTAAATGCCTCCAAATGGTATTTAATTCACTTCCCGGGCCCCTGGAAGCATGAAAATCACTTTAAACATGCTAATTTTAGCTCTAAAACTGATGATCTACCTACAAATGTGAACTGAAGTTCAAAAATAAAACATTTGAAAACGTACCATTTTTCACCTTTCTGAAGCATGACGTAATGGGGGGGTGTTATCTCTTTTGTCAAAAATCACCTGTTTTTGCTTGAACATTAAATGCCTCCAAATGGTATTTAATTCACTTCCCGGGGTGAAGAAACACTTTTTGAGACCTCAGAGTGAGTAAATTGGCCATTTTCATGTACTTTTAACCATTTCACAAATCTTGTGTTTTGGGCCCCTGGAATCATGAAAATCACTTTAAACATGCTAATTTTAGCTCTAAAACTGATGATCTACCTACAAATGTGAACTGACGTTAAAAAATAAAACATTTGAAAACGGACCATTTTTCACCTTTCTGCAGCATGACGTAATGGGGGGGTGTTATCTCTTTTGTCAAAAATCACCTCTTTTTGCTTGAACATTAAATGCCTCCAAATGGTATTTAATTCACTTCCCGGGCCCCTGGAAGCATGAAAATCACTTTAAACATGCTTATTTAAGCTCTAAAACTGATGATCTACCTACAAATGGGAACTGACGTTCAAAAATAAAACATTTGAAAACGGACCATTTTTCACCTTTCTGAAGCATGACGAAATGGGGGGGTGTTATCTCTTTTGTCAAAAATCACCTGTTTTTGCTTGAACATTAAATGCCTCCAAATGGTATTTAATTCACTCCCCGGGCCCCTGGAAGCATGAAAATCACTTTAAACATGCTAATTTTAGCTCTAAAACTGATGATCTACCTACAAATGTGAACTGACGTTCAAAAATAAAACATTTGAAAACGGACCATTTTTCACCTTTCTGAAGCATGACGTAATGGGGGGGCATTATCCCTTTTGTCAAAAATCACCTGTTTTTGCTTGAACATTAAATGCCTCCAAATGGTTTTTAATTCACTTCCCGGGGTGAAGAAACACTTTTTGAGACCTCAGAGTGAGTAAATTGGCCATTTTCATGCACTTTTAACCATTTCACAAATCTTGTGTTTTGGGCCCCTGGAAGCATGAAAATCACTTTAAACATGCTAATTTTAGCTCTAAAACTGATGATCTACCTACAAATGTGAACTGACGTTAAAAAATAAAACATTTGAAAACTGACCATTTTTCACCTTTCTGCAGCATTACGTAATGGGGGGGTGTTATCTCTTTTGTCAAAAATCACCTGTTTTTGCTTGAACATTAAATGCCTCCAAATGGTATTTAATTCACTTCCCGGTGTGAAGAAACACTTTTTGAGACCTCAAAGTGAGTAAATTGGCCATTTTCATGCACTTTTAACCATTCCACAAATCTTGAGTTTTGGGCCCCTGGAAGCATGAAAATCACTTTAAACATGCTAATTTTAGCTCTAAAACTGATGATCTACCTACAAATGTGAACTGAAGTTCAAAAATAAAACATTTGAAAACGTACCATTTTTCACCTTTCTGAAGCATGACGTAATGGGGGGGTGTTATCTCTTTTGTCAAAAATCACCTGTTTTTGCTTGAACATTAAATGCCTCCAAATGGTATTTAATTCACTTCCCGGGGTGAAGAAACACTTTTTGAGACCTCAGAGTGAGTAAATTGGCCATTTTCATGTACTTTTAACCATTTCACAAATCTTGTGTTTTAGGCCCCTGGAAGCATGAAAATCACTTTAAACATGCTAATTTTAGCTCTAAAACTGATGATCTACCTACAAATGTGAACTGACATTAAAAAATAAAACATTTGAAAACGGACCATTTTTCACCTTTCTGCAGCATGACGTAATGGGGGGGTGTTATCTCTTTTGTCAAAAATCACCTCTTTTTGCTTGAACATTAAATGCCTCCAAATGGTATTTAATTCACTTCCCGGGCCCCTGGAAGCATGAAAATCACTTTAAACATGCTTATTTAAGCTCTAAAACTGATGATCTACCTACAAATGGGAACTGACGTTCAAAAATAAAACATTTGAAAACGTACCATTTTTCACCTTTCTGAAGCATGACGTAATGGGGGGGTGTTATCTCTTTTGTCAAAAATCACCTGTTTTTGCTTGAACATTAAATGCCTCCAAATGGTATTTAATTCACTTCCCGGGGTGAAGAAACACTTTTTGAGACCTCAGAGTGAGTAAATTGGCCATTTTCATGTACTTTTAACCATTTCACAAATCTTGTGTTTTAGGCCCCTGGAAGCATGAAAATCACTTTAAACATGCTAATTTTAGCTCTAAAACTGATGATCTACCTACAAATGTGAACTGACGTTAAAAAATAAAACATTTGAAAACGGACCATTTTTCACCTTTCTGCAGCATGACGTAATGGGGGGGTGTTATCTCTTTTGTCAAAAATCACCTCTTTTTGCTTGAACATTAAATGCCTCCAAATGGTATTTAATTCACTTCCCGGGCCCCTGGAAGCATGAAAATCACTTTAAACATGCTTATTTAAGCTCTAAAACTGATGATCTACCTACAAATGGGAACTGACGTTCAAAAATAAAACATTTGAAAACGGACCATTTTTCACCTTTCTGAAGCATGACGTAATGGGGGGGTGTTATCTCTTTTGTCAAAAATCACCTGTTTTTGCTTGAACATTAAATGCCTCCAAATGGTATTTAATTCACTTCCCGGGCCCCTGGAAGCATGATAATCACTTTAAACATGCTAATTTTAGCTCTAAAACTGATGGTCTACCTACTAATGTGAACTGACGTTAAAAAATAAAACATTTGAAAACGGACCATTTTTCACCTTTCTGCAGCATGACGTAATGGGGGGGTGTTATCCCTTTTGTGAAAAATCACCTGTTTTTGCTTGAACATTAAATGCCTCCAAATGGTATTTAATTCACTTCCCGGGCCCCTGGAAGCATGAAAATCACTTTAAACATGCTTATTTTAGCTCTAAAACTGATGATCTACCTACAAATGTGACTTGATGTTCAAAAATAAAACATTTGAAAACGGACCATTTTTCACCTTTCTGAAGCATCACGTAATGGGGGGGTGTTATCTCTTTTGTCAAAAATCACCTGTTTTTGCTTGAACATTAAATGCCGCCAAATGGTATTTAATTCACTTCCCGGGCCCCTGGAAGCATGAAAATCACTTTAAACATGCTAATTTTAGCTCTAAAACTGATGATCTACCTACAAATGTGAACTGACGTTCAAAAATAAAACATTTGAAAACGGACCATTTTTCACCTTTCTGAAGCGTGACGTAATGGGGGGTGTTATCTCTTTTGTAAAAAATCACCTGTTTTTGCTTGAACATTAAATGCCTCCAAATTGTATTTAATTCACTTCCCGGGGTGAAGAAACACTTTTTGAGACCTCAGAGTGAGTAAATTGGCCATTTTCATGCACTTTTAACCATTTCACAAATCTTGTGTTTTGGGCCCCTGGAAGCATGAAAATCACTTTAAACATGCTAATTTTAGCTCTAAAACTGATGATCTACCTACAAATGTGAACTGACGTTAAAAAATGAAACATTTGAAAACGGACCATTTTTCACCTTTCTGCAGCATGACGTAATGGGGGGGTGTTATCTCTTTTGTCAAAAATCACCTGTTTTTGCTTGAACATTAAATGCCTCCAAATGGTATTTAATTCACTTCCCGGGCCCCTGGAAGCATGAAAATCACTTTAAACATGCTAATTTTAGCTCTAAAACTGATGATCTACCTACAAATGTGAACTGACGTTCAAAAATAAAACATTTGAAAACGGACCATTTTTCACCTTTCTGAAGCATGACGTAATGGGGGGGTGTTATCCCTTTTGTCAAAAATCACCTGTTTTTGCTTGAACATTAAATGCCTCCAAATGGTATTTAATTCACTTCCCGGGCCCCTGGAAGCATGAAAATCACTTTAAACATGCTAATTTTAGCTCTAAAACTGATGATCTACCTACAAATGTGAACTGAAGTTCAAAAATAAAACATTTGAAAACGTACCATTTTTCACCTTTCTGAAGCATGACGTAATGGGGGGGTGTTATCTCTTTTGTCAAAAATCACCTGTTTTTGCTTGAACATTAAATGCCTCCAAATGGTATTTAATTCACTTCCCGGGGTGAAGAAACACTTTTTGAGACCTCAGAGTGAGTAAATTGGCCATTTTCATGCACTTTGAACCATTTCACAAATCTTGTGTTTTGGGCCCCTGGAAGCATGAAAATCACTTTAAACATGCTAATTTTAGCTCTAAAACTGATGATCTACCTACAAATGTGAACTGACGTTAAAAAATAAAACATTTGAAAACGGACCATTTTTCACCTTTCTGCAGCATGACGTAATGGGGGGGCGTTATCTCTTTTGTCAAAAATCACCTGTTTTTGCTTGAACATTAAATGCCTCCAAATGGTATTTAATTCACTTCCCGGGCCCCTGGAAGCATGAAAATCACTTTAAACATGCTTATTTTAGCTCTAAAACTGATGATCTACCTACAAATGTGAACTGACGTTAAAAAATAAAACATTTGAAAACAGACCATTTTTCACATTTCTGCAGCATGACATAATGGGGGGGTGTTATCTCTTTTGTCAAAAATCACCTGTTTTTGCTTGAACATTAAATGCCTCCAAATGGTATTTAATTCACTTCCCGGGGTGAAGAAACACTTTTTGAGACCTCAGAGTGAGTAAATTGGCCATTTTCATGCACTTTTAACCATTCCACAAATCTTGTGTTTTGGGCCCCTGGAAGCATGAAAATCACTTTAAACATGCTAATTTTAGCTCTAAAACTGATCTACCTACAAATGTGAACTGACGTTCAAAAATAAAACATTTGAAAACGGACCATTTTTCACCTTTCTGAAGCATGACGTAATGGGGGGGTTTTATCTCTTTTGTCAAAAATCACCTGTTTTTGCTTGAACATTAAATGCCTCCAAATGGTATTTAATTCACTTCCCGGGCCCCTGGAAGCATGAAAATCACTTTAAACATGCTTATTTTAGCTCTAAAACTGATGATCTACCTACAAATGTGAACTGACGTTCAAAAATAAAACATTTGAAAACGGACAATTTTTCACCTTTCTGAAGCATGACGTAATGGGGGGGTGTTATCTCTTTTGTCAAAAATCACCTGTTTTTGCTTGAACATTAAATGCCTCCAAATGGTATTTAATTCACTTCCCGGGCCCCTGGAAGCATGAAAATCACTTTAAACATGCTTATTTTAGCTCTAAAACTGATGATCTACCTACAAATGTGAACTGACGTTCAAAAATAAAACATTTGAAAACGGACAATTTTTTCACCTTTCTGAAGCATGACGTAATGGGGGGGTGTTATCTCTTTTGTCAAAAATCACCTGTTTTTGCTTCAACATTAAATGCCTCCAAATGGTATTTAATTCACTTCCCGGGCCCCTGGAAGCATGAAAATCACTTTAAACATGCTTATTTAAGCTCTAAAACTGATGATCTACCTACAAATGGGAACTGACGTTCAAAAATAAAACATTTGAAAACGGACCATTTTTCACCTTTCTGAAGCATGACGTAATGGGGGGGTGTTATCTCTTTTGTCAAAAATCACCTGTTTTTGCTTGAACATTAAATGCCTCCAAATGGTATTTAATTCACTTCCCGGGCCCCTGGAAGCATGAAAATCACTTTAAACATGCTTATTTTAGCTCTAAAACTGATGATCTACCTACAAATGTGACTTGATGTTCAAAAATAAAACATTTGAAAACGGACCATTTTTCACCTTTCTGAAGCATCACGTAATGGGGGGGTGTTATCTCTTTTGTCAAAAATCACCTGTTTTTGCTTGAACATTAAATGCCGCCAAATGGTATTAATTCACTTCCCGGGCCCCTGGAAGCATGAAAATCACTTTAAACATGCTAATTTTAGCTCTAAAACTGATGATCTACCTACAAATGTGAACTGACGTTCAAAAATAAAACATTTGAAAACGGACCATTTTTCACCTTTCTGAAGCGTGACGTAATGGGGGGTGTTATCTCTTTTGTCAAAAATCACCTGTTTTTGCTTGAACATTAAATGCCTCCAAATGGTATTTAATTCACTTCCCGGGGTGAAGAAACACTTTTTGAGACCTCAGAGTGAGTAAATTGGCCATTTTCATGCACTTTTAACCATTTCACAAATCTTGTGTTTTGGGCCCCTGGAAGCATGAAAATCACTTTAAACGTGCTAATTTTAGCTCTAAAACTGATGATCTACCTACAAATGTGAACTGACGTTAAAAAATGAAACATTTGAAAACGGACCATTTTTCACCTTTCTGCAGCATGACGTAATGGGGGGGGTGTTATCTCTTTTGTCAAAAATCACCTGTTTTTGCTTGAACATTAAATGCCTCCAAATGGTATTTAATTCACTTCCCGGGCCCCTGGAAGCATGAAAATCACTTTAAACATGCTAATTTTAGCTCTAAAACTGATGATCTACCTACAAATGTGAACTGACGTTCAAAAATAAAACATTTGAAAACGGACCATTTTTCACCTTTCTGAAGCATGACGTAATGGGGGGGTGTTATCCCTTTTGTCAAAAATCACCTGTTTTTGCTTGAACATTAAATGCCTCCAAATGGTATTTAATTCACTTCCCGGGCCCCTGGAAGCATGAAAATCACTTTAAACATGCTAATTTTAGCTCTAAAACTGATGATCTACCTACAAATGTGAACTGACGTTAAAAAATAAAACATTTGAAAACGGACCATTTTTCCCCTTTCTGCAGCATGACATAATGGGGGGGGTGTTATCTCTTTTGTCAAAAATCACCTGTTTTTGCTTGAACATTAAATGCTTCCAAATGGTATTTAATTCACTTCCCGGGATGAAGAAACACTTTTTGAGACCTCAGAGTGAGTAAATTGGCCATTTTCATGCACTTTTAACCATTCCACAAATCTTGTGTTTTGGGCCCCTGGAAGCATGAAAATCACTTTAAACATGCTAATTTTAGCTCTAAAACTGATGACCTACCTACAAATGTGAACTGACGTTAAAAAATAAAACATTTGAAAACGGACCATTTTTCACCTTTCTGCAGCATGACGTAATGGGGGGGTGTTATCTCTTTTGTCAAAAATCACCTGTTTTTGCTTGAACATTAAATGCCTCCAAATGGTATTTAATTCACTTCCCGGGCCCCTGGAAGCATGAAAATCACTTTAAACATGCTAATTTTAGCTCTAAAACTGATGATCTACCTATAAATGTGAACTGACGTTCAAAAATAAAACATTTGAAAACGGACCATTTTTCACCTTTCTGAAGCATGACGTAATGGGGGGGTGTTATCTCTTTTGTCAAAAATCACCTGTTTTTGCTTGAACATTAAATGCCTCCAAATGGTATTTAATTCACTTCCCGGGGTGAAAAAACAATTTTGAGACCTCAGAGTGAGTAAATTGGCCATTTTCATGCACTTTTAACCATTCCACAAATCTTGTGTTTTGGGCCCCTGGAAGCATGAAAATCACTTTAAACATGCTAATTTTAGCTCTAAAACTGATGATCTACCTACAAATGTGAACTGACGTTAAAAAATAAAACATTTGAAAACGGACCATTTTTCACCTTTCTGAAGCATCACGTAATGGGGGGGTGTTATCTCTTTTGTCAAAAATCACCTGTTTTTGCTTGAACATTAAATGCCGCCAAATGGTATTTAATTCACTTCCCGGGCCCCTGGAAGCATGAAAATCACTTTAAACATGCTAATTTTAGCTCTAAAACTGATGATCTACCTACAAATGTGAACTGACGTTCAAAAATAAAACATTTGAAAACGGACCATTTTTCACCTTTCTGAAGCGTGACGTAATGGGGGGTGTTATCTCTTTTGTCAAAAATCACCTGTTTTTGCTTGAACATTAAATGCCTCCAAATGGTATTTAATTCACTTCCCGGGGTGAAGAAACACTTTTTGAGACCTCAGAGTGAGTAAATTGGGCATTTTCATGCACTTTTAACCATTTCACAAATCTTGTGTTTTGGGCCCCTGGAAGCATGAAAATCACTTTAAACATGCTAATTTTAGCTCTAAAACTGATGATCTACCTACAAATGTGAACTGACGTTAAAAAATGAAACATTTGAAAACGGACCATTTTTCACCTTTCTGCAGCATGACGTAATGGGGGGGTGTTATCTCTTTTGTCAAAAATCACCTGTTTTTGCTTGAACATTAAATGCCTCCAAATGGTATTTAATTCACTTCCCGGGCCCCTGGAAGCATGAAAATCACTTTAAACATGCTAATTCTAGCTCTAAAACTGATGATCTACCTACAAATGTGAACTGACGTTCAAAAATAAAACATTTGAAAACGGACCATTTTTCACCTTTCTGAAGCATGACGTAATGGGGGGGTGTTATCCCTTTTGTCAAAAATCACCTGTTTTTGCTTGAACATTAAATGCCTCCAAATGGTATTTGATTCACTTCCCGGGCCGCTGGAAGCATGAAAATCACTTTAAACATGCTAATTTTAGCTCTAAAACTGATGATCTACCTACAAATGTGAACTGACGTTAAAAAATAAAACATTTGAAAACGGACCATTTTTCACCTTTCTGCAGCATGACGTAATGGGGGGGTGTTATCTCTTTTGTCAAAAATCACCTGTTTTTGCTTGAACATTAAATGCCTCCAAATGGTATTTAATTCACTTCCCGGGGTGAAGAAACACTTTTTGAGACCTCAGAGTGAGTAAATTGGCAATTTTCATGCACTTTTAACCATTCCACAAATCTTGTGTTTTGGGCCCCTGGAAGCATGAAAATCACTTTAAACATGCTAATTTTAGCTCTAAAACTGATGATCTACCTACAAATGTGAACTGACGTTAAAAAATAAAACATTTGAAAACGGACCATTTTTCACCTTTCTGCAGCATGACGTAATGGGGGGGCGTTATCTCTTTTGTCAAAAATCACCTGTTTTTGCTTGAACATTAAATGCCTCCAAATGGTATTTAATTCACTTCCCGGGCCCCTGGAAGCATGAAAATCACTTTAAACATGCTTATTTAAGCTCTAAAACTGATGATCTACCTACAAATGGGAACTGACGTTCAAAAATAAAACATTTGAAAACGGACCATTTTTCACCTTTCTGAAGCATGACGTAATGGGGGGGTGTTATCTCTTTTGTCAAAAATCACCTGTTTTTGCTTGAACATTAAATGCCTCCAAATGGTATTTAATTCACTTCCCGGGCCCCTGGAAGCATGAAAATCACTTTAAACATGCTTATTTTAGCTCTAAAACTGATGATCTACCTACAAATGTGACTTGATGTTCAAAAATAAAACATTTGAAAACGGACCATTTTTCACCTTTCTGAAGCATCACGTAATGGGGGGGTGTTATCTCTTTTGTCAAAAATCACCTGTTTTTGCTTGAACATTAAATGCCGCCAAATGGTATTAATTCACTTCCCGGGCCCCTGGAAGCATGAAAATCACTTTAAACATGCTAATTTTAGCTCTAAAACTGATGATCTACCTACAAATGTGAACTGACGTTCAAAAATAAAACATTTGAAAACGGACCATTTTTCACCTTTCTGAAGCGTGACGTAATGGGGGGTGTTATCTCTTTTGTCAAAAATCACCTGTTTTTGCTTGAACATTAAATGCCTCCAAATGGTATTTAATTCACTTCCCGGGGTGAAGAAACACTTTTTGAAACCTCAGAGTGAGTAAATTGGCCATTTTCATGCACTTTTAACCATTTCACAAATCTTGTGTTTTGGGCCCCTGGAAGCATGAAAATCACTTTAAACGTGCTAATTTTAGCTCTAAAACTGATGATCTACCTACAAATGTGAACTGACGTTAAAAAGATGAAACATTTGAAAACGGACCATTTTTCACCTTTCTGCAGCATGACGTAATGGGGGGGTGTTATCTCTTTTGTCAAAAATCACCTGTTTTTGCTTGAACATTAAATGCCTCCAAATGGTATTTAATTCACTTCCCGGGCCCCTGGAAGCATGAAAATCACTTTAAACATGCTAATTTTAGCTCTAAAACTGATGATCTACCTACAAATGTGAACTGACGTTCAAAAATAAAACATTTGAAAACGGACCATTTTTCACCTTTCTGCAGCATGACGTAATGGGGGGGTGTTATCCCTTTTGTCAAAAATCACCTGTTTTTGCTTGAACATTAAATGCCTCCAAATGGTATTTAATTCACTTCCCGGGATGAAGAAACACTTTTTGAGACCTCAGAGTGAGTAAATTGGCCATCTTCATGCACTTTTAACCATTCCACAAATCTTGTGTTTTGGGCCCCTGGAAGCATGAAAATCACTTTAAACATGCTAATTTTAGCTCTAAAACTGATGATCTACCTACAAATGTGAACTGACGTTAAAAAATAAAACATTTGAAAACTGACCATTTTTCACCTTTCTGCAGCATGACGTAATGGGGGGGTGTTATCTCTTTTGTCAAAAATCACCTGTTTTTGCTTGAACATTAAATGCCTCCAAATGGTATTTAATTCACTTCCCGGGCCCCTGGCAGCATGAAAATCACTTTAAACATGCTAATTTTAGCTCTAAAACTGATGATCTACCTACAAATGTGAACTGACTTTCAAAAATAAAACATTTGAAAACGGACCATTTTTCACCTTTCTGAAGCATGACATAATGGGGGGGGTGTTATCTCTTTTGTCAAAAATCACCTGTTTTTGCTTGAACATTAAATGCCTCCAAATGGTATTTAATTCACTTCCCGGGATGAAGAAACACTTTTTGAGACCTCAGAGTGAGTAAATTGGCCATTTTCATGCACTTTTAACCATTCCACAAATCTTGTGTTTTGGGCCCCTGGAAGCATGAAAATCACTTTAAACATGCTAATTTTAGCTCTAAAACTGATGATCTACCTACAAATGTGAACTGACTTTCAAAAATAAAACATTTGAAAACGGACAATTTTTCACCTTTCTGAAGCATGACGTAATGGGGGGTGTTATCTCTTTTGTCAAAAATCACCTGTTTTTGCTTGAACATTAAATGCCTCCAAATGGTATTTAATTCACTTCCCGGGCCCCTGGAAGCATGAAAATCACTTTAAACATGCTCATTTTAGCTCTAAAACTGATGATCTACCTACAAATGTGAACTGACTTTCAAAAATAAAACATTTGAAAACGGACAATTTTTCACCTTTCTGAAGCATGACGTAATGGGGGGTGTTATCTCTTTTGTCAAAAATCACCTGTTTTTGCTTGAACATTAAATGCCTTCAAATGGTATTTAATTCACTTCCCGGGCCCCTGGAAGCATGAAAATCACTTTAAACATGCTAATTTTAGCTCTAAAACTGATGATCTACCTACAAATGTGAAATGACGTTAAAAAATAAAACATTTGAAAACGGACCATTTTTCACCTTTCTGAAGCATGACGTAATGTGGGGGTGTTATCTCTTTTGTCAAAAATCACCTGTTTTTGCTTGAACATTAAATGCCTCCAAATGGTATTTAATTCACTTCCCGGTGTGAAGAAACACTTTTTGAGACCTCAAAGTGAGTAAATTGGCCATTTTCATGCACTTTTAACCATTCCACAAATCTTGAGTTTTGGGCCCCTGGAAGCATGAAAATCACTTTAAACATGCTAATTTTAGCTCTAAAACTGATGACCTACCTACAAATGTGAACTGACGTTAAAAAATAAAACATTTGAAAACGGACCATTTTTCACCTTTCTGCAGCATGACGTAATGGGGGGGTGTTATCTCTTTTGTCAAAAATCACCTGTTTTTGCTTGAACATTAAATGCCTCCAAATGGTATTTAATTCACTTCCCGGGCCCCTGGAAGCATGAAAATCACTTTAAACATGCTAATTTTAGCTCTAAAACTGATGATCTACCTATAAATGTGAACTGACGTTCAAAAATAAAACATTTGAAAACGGACCATTTTTCACCTTTCTGAAGCATGACGTAATGGGGGGGTGTTATCTCTTTTGTCAAAAATCACCTGTTTTTGCTTGAACATTAAATGCCTCCAAATGGTATTTAATTCACTTCCCGGGGTGAAAAAACAATTTTGAGACCTCAGAGTGAGTAAATTGGCCATTTTCATGCACTTTTAACCATTCCACAAATCTTGTGTTTTGGGCCCCTGGAAGCATGAAAATCACTTTAAACATGCTAATTTTAGCTCTAAAACTGATGATCTAATAACAAATGTGAACTGACGTTAAAAAATAAAACATTTGAAAACGGACCATTTTTCACCTTTCTGCAGCATTACGTAATGGGGGGGTGTTATCTCTTTTGTCAAAAATCACCTGTTTTTGCTTGAACATTAAATGCCTCCAAATGGTATTTAATTCACTTCCCGGGGTGAAGAAACACTTTTTGAGACCACAGAGTGAGTAAATTGGCCATTTTCATGCACTTTTAACCATTCAACAAATCTTGTGTTTTGGGCCCCTGGAAGCATGAAAATCACTTTAAACATGCTAATTTTAGCTCTAAAACTGATGATCTACCTATAAATGTGAACTGACGTTCAAAAATAAAACATTTGAAAACGTACCATTTTTCACCTTTCTGAAGAATGACGTAATGGGGGGGTGTTATCTCTTTTGTCAAAAATCACCTGTTTTTGCTTGAACATTAAATGCCTCCAAATGGTATTTAATTCACTTCCCGGTGTGAAGAAACACTTTTTGAGACCTCAAAGTGAGTAAATTGGCCATTTTCATGCACTTTTAACCATTCCACAAATCTTGAGTTTTGGGCCCCTGGAAGCATGAAAATCACTTTAAACATGCTAATTTTAGCTCTAAAATTGATGACCTACCTACAAATGTGAACTGACGTTAAAAAATAAAACATTTGAAAACGGACCATTTTTCACCTTTCTGCAGCATGACGTGATGGGGGGGTGTTATCTCTTTTGTCAAAAATCACCTGTTTTTGCTTGAACATTAAATGCCTCCAAATGGTATTTAATTCACTTCCCGGGCCCCTGGAAGCATGAAAATCACTTTAAACATGCTTATTTTAGCTCTAAAACTGATCTACCTACAAATGTGAACTGACGTTCAAAAATAAAACATTTGAAAACGGACCATTTTTCACCTTTCTGAAGCATGACGTAATGGGGGGGTTTTATCTCTTTTGTCAAAAATCACCTGTTTTTGCTTGAACATTAAATGCCTCCAAATGGTATTTAATTCACTTCCCGGGCCCCTGGAAGCATGAAAATCACTTTAAACATGCTTATTTTAGCTCTAAAACTGATGATCTACCTACAAATGTGAACTGACGTTAAAAAATAAAACATTTGAAAACGGACCATTTTTCACCTTTCTGCAGCATGACGTGATGGGGGGGTGTTATCTCTTTTGTCAAAAATCACCTGTTTTTGCTTGAACATTAAATGCCTCCAAATGGTATTTAATTCACTTCCCGGGCCCCTGGAAGCATGAAAATCACTTTAAACATGCTAATTTTAGCTCTAAAACTGATGATCTACCTACAAATGTGAACTGACTTTCAAAAATAAAACATTTGAAAACGGACAATTTTTCACCTTTCTGAAGCATGACGTAATGGGGGGGTGTTATCTCTTTTGTCAAAAATCACCTGTTTTTGCTTGAACATTAAATACCTCCAAATGGTATTTAATTCACTTCCCGGGCCCCTGGAAGCATGAAAATCACTTTAAACATGCTAATTTTTGCTCTAAAACTGATGATCTACCTACAAATGTGAACTGACGTTCAAAAATAAAACATTTGAAAACGGACCATTTTTCACCTTTCTGAAGCGTGACGTAATGGGGGGGTGTTATCTCTTTTGTCAAAAATCACCTGTTTTTGCTTGAACATTAAATGCCTCCAAATGGTATTTAATTCACTACCCGGGGTGAAGAAACACTTTTTGAGACCTCAGAGTGAGTAAATTGGCCATTTTCATGCACTTTTAACCATTTCACAAGTCTTGTGTTTTGGGCCCCTGGAAGCATGAAAATCACTTTAAACATGCTAATTTTAGCTCTAAAACTGATGATCTACCTACAAATGTGAACTGACGTTAAAAAATAAAACATTTGAAAACGGACCATTTTTCACCTTTCTGCAGCATGACGTAATGGGGGGTGTTATCTCTTTTGTCAAAAATCACCTGTTTTTGCTTGAACATTAAATGCCTCCAAATGGTATTTAATTCACTTCCCGGGCCCCTGGAAGCATGAAAATCACTTTAAACATGCTAATTTTAGCTCTAAAACTGATGATCTACCTACAAATGTGAACTGAAGTTCAAAAATAAAACATTTGAAAACGTACCATTTTTCACCTTTCTGAAGCATGACGTAATGGGGGGTGTTATCTCTTTTGTCAAAAATCACCTGTTTTTGCTTGAACATTAAATGCCTCCAAATGGTATTTAATTCACTTCCCGGGGTGAAGAAACACTTTTTGAGACCTCAGAGTGAGTAAATTGGCCATTTTCATGTACTTTTAACCATTTCACAAATCTTGTGTTTTGGGCCCCTGGAAGCATGAAAATCACTTTAAACATGCTAATTTTAGCTCTAAAACTGATGATCTACCTACAAATGTGAACTGACGTTAAAAAATAAAACATTTGAAAACGGACCATTTTTCACCTTTCTGCAGCATGACGTAATGGGGGGGTGTTATCTCTTTTGTCAAAAATCACCTCTTTTTGCTTGAACATTAAATGCCTCCAAATGGTATTTAATTCACTTCCCGGGCCCCTGGAAGCATGAAAATCACTTTAAACATGCTTATTTAAGCTCTAAAACTGATGATCTACCTACAAATGGGAACTGACGTTCAAAAATAAAACATTTGAAAACGGACCATTTTTCACCTTTCTGAAGCATGACGTAATGGGGGGGTGTTATCTCTTTTGTCAAAAATCACCTGTTTTTGCTTGAACATTAAATGCCTCCAAATGGTATTTAATTCACTTCCCGGGCCCCTGGAAGCATGATAATCACTTTAAACATGCTAATTTTAGCTCTAAAACTGATGGTCTACCTACAAATGTGAACTGACGTTAAAAAATAAAACATTTGAAAACGGACCATTTTTCACCTTTCTGCAGCATGACGTAATGGGGGGGTGTTATCCCTTTTGTGAAAAATCACCTGTTTTTGCTTGAACATTAAATGCCTCCAAATGGTATTTAATTCACTTCCCGGGCCCCTGGAAGCATGAAAATCACTTTAAACATGCTTATTTTAGCTCTAAAAATGATGATCTACCTACAAATGTGACTTGATGTTCAAAAATAAAACATTTGAAAACGGACCATTTTTCACCTTTCTGAAGCATCACGTAATGGGGGGGTGTTATCTCTTTTGTCAAAAATCACCTGTTTTTGCTTGAACATTAAATGCCTCCAAATGGTATTTAATTCACTTCCCGGGCCCCTGGAAGCATGAAAATCACTTTAAACATGCTAATTTTAGCTCTAAAACTGATGATCTACCTACAAATGTGAACTGACTTTCAAAAATAAAACATTTGAAAACGGACAATTTTTCACCTTTTCGAAGCATGACGTAATGGGGGGGTGTTATCTCTTTTGTCAAAAATCACCTGTTTTTGCTTGAACATTAAATGCCTCCAAATGGTATTTAATTCACTTCCCGGGCCCCTGGAAGCATGAAAATCACTTTAAACATGCTAATTTTAGCTCTAAAACTGATGATCTACCTACAAATGTGAACTGACGTTCAAAAAATAAAACATTTGAAAACGGACAATTTTTCACCTTTCTGAAGTGTGACGTAATGGTGGGGTGTTATCTCTTTTGTCAAAAATCACCTGTTTTTGCTTGAACATTAAATGCCTCCAAATGGTATTTAATTCACTTCCCGGGGTGAAGAAACACTTTTTGAGACCTCAGAGTGAGTAAATTGGCCATTTTCATGCACTTTTAACCATTTCACAAATCTTGTGTTTTGGGCCCCTGGAAGCATGAAAATCACTTTAAACATGCTAATTTTAGCTCTAAAGCTGATGATCTACCTACAAATGTGAACTGACGTTAAAAAATAAAACATTTGAAAACGGACCATTTTTCACCTTTCTGCAGCATGACGTAATGGGGGGGTGTTATCTCTTTTGTCAAAAATCACCTGTTTTTGCTTGAACATTACATGCCTCCAAATGGTATTTAATTCACTTCCCGGGGCCCTGGAAGCATGAAAATCACTTTAAACATGCTAATTTTAGCTCTAAAACTGATGATCTACCTACAAATGTGAACTGACTTTCAAAAATAAAACATTTGAAAACGGACAATTTTTCACCTTTCTGAAGCATGACATAATGGGGGGGTGTTATCTCTTTTGTCAAAAATCACCTGTTTTTGCTTAAACATTAAATGCCTCCAAATGGTATTTAATTCACTTCCCGGGCCCCTGGAAGCATGAAAATCACTTTAAACATGCTAATTTTAGCTCTAAAACTGATGATCTACCTACAAATGTGAACTCACGTTCAAAAATAAAACATTTGAAAACGGACAATTTTTCACCTTTCTGAAGCGTGACGTAATGGTGGGGTGTTATCTCTTTTGTCAAAAATCACCTGTTTTTGCTTGAACATTAAATGCCTCCAAATGGTATTTAATTCACTTCCCGGGGTGAAGAAACACTTTTTGAGACCTCAGAGTGAGTAAATTGACCATTTTCATGTACTTTTAACCATTTCACAAATCTTGTGTTTTGGGCCCCTGGAAGCATGAAAATCACTTTAAACATGCTAATTTTAGCTCTAAAACTGATGATCTACCTACAAATGTGAACTGACGTTAAAAAATAAAACATTTGAAAACGGACCATTTTTCACCTTTCTGCAGCATGACGTAATGGGGGGGTGTTATCTCTTTTGTCAAAAATCACCTGTTTTTGCTTGAACATTAAATGCCTCCAAATGGTATTTAATTCACTTCCCAGGCCCCTGGAAGCATGAAAATCACTTTAAACATGCTAATTTTAGCTCTAAAACTGATGATCAACCTACAAATGTGAACTGACGTTCAAAAATAAAACATTTGAAAACGGACCATTTTTCACCTTTCTGAAGCGTGACGTAATGGGGGGGGTGTTATCTCTTTTGTCAAAAATCACCTGTTTTTGCTTGAACATTAAATGCCTCCAAATGGTATTTAATTCACTTCCCGGGGTGAAGAAACACTTTTTGAGACCTCAGAGTGAGTAAATTGGCCATATTCATGCACTTTTAACCATTTCACAAATCTTGTGTTTTGGGCCCCTGGAAGCATGAAAATCACTTTAAACATGCTAATTTTAGCTCAAAAACTGATGATCTACCTACAAATGTGAACTGACGTTAAAAAATAAAACATTTGAAAACGGACCATTTTTCACCTTTCTGCAGCATGACGTAATGGGGGGGGGTGTTATCTCTTTTGTCAAAAATCACCTGTTTTTGCTTGAACATTAAATGCCTCCAAATGGTATTTAATTCACTTCCCGGGCCCCTGGAAGCATGAAAATCACTTTAAACATGCTAATTTTAGCTCTAAAACTGATGATCTACCTACAAATGTGAACTGACGTTCAAAAATAAAACATTTGAAAACGGACCATTTTTCACCTTTCTGAAGCGTGACGTAATGGGGGGGGTTATCTCTTTTGTCAAAAATCACCTGTTTTTGCTTGAACATTAAATGCCTCCAAATGGTATTTAATTCACTTCCCGGGGTGAAGAAACACTTTTTGAGACCTTAGAGTGAGTAAATTGGCCATTTTCATGCACTTTTAACCATTTCACAAATCTTGTGTTTTGGGCCCCTGGAAGCATGAAAATCACTTTAAACATGCTAATTTTAGCTCTAAAACTGATGATCTACCTACAAATGTGAACTGACGTTAAAAAATAAAACATTTGAAAACGGACCATTTTTCACCTTTCTGCAGCATGACGTAATGGGGGGGGGTGTTATCTCTTTTGTCAAAAATCACCTGTTTTTGCTTGAACATTAAATGCCTCCAAATGGTATTTAATTCACTTCCCGGGCCCCTGGAAGCATGAAAATCACTTTAAACATGCTAATTTTAGCTCTAAAACTGATGATCTACCTACAAATGTGAACTGACTTTCAAAAATAAAACATTTGAAAACTGACAATTTTTCACCTTTCTGAAGCATGACGTAATGGGGGGGGTGTTATCTCTTTCTTCAAAAATCACCTGTTTTTGCTTGAACATTAAATGCCTCCAAATGGTATTTAATTCACTTCCCGGGCCCCTGGAAGCATGAAAATCACTTTAAACATGCAAATTTTAGCTCTAAAACTGATGATCTACCTACAAATGTGAACTGACTTTCAAAAATGAAACATTTGAAAACGGACAATTTTTCACCTTTCTGAAGCATGACGTAATGGGGGGGGTGTTATCTCTTTTGTCAAAAATCACCTGTTTTTGCTTGAACATTAAATGCCTCCAAATGGTATTTAATTCACTTCCCGGGCCCCTGGAAGCATGAAAATCACTTTAAACATGCTAATTTTTGCTCTAAAACTGATGATCTACCTACAAATGTGAACTGACGTTCAAAAATAAAACATTTGAAAACGGACCATTTTTCACCTTTCTGAAGCATGACGTAATGGGGGGGTGTTATCCCTTTTGTCAAAAATCATCTGTTTTTGCTTGAACATTAAATGCCTCCAAATGGTATTTAATTCACTTCCCGGGCCCCTGGAAGCATGAAAATCACTTTAAACATGCAAATTTTAGCTCTAAAACTGATGATCTACCTACAAATGTGAACTGACTTTCAAAAATGAAACATTTGAAAACTGACAATTTTTCACCATTCTGAAGCATGACGTAATGGGGGGGTGTTATCTCTTTTGTCAAAAATCACCTGTTTTTGCTTGAACATTAAATGCCTCCAAATGGTATTTAATTCACTTCCCGGGCCCCTGGAAGCATGAAAATCACTTTAAACATGCTAATTTTAGCTCTAAAACTGATGATCTACCTACAAATGTGAACTGACGTTAAAAAATAAAACATTTGAAAACGGACCATTTTTCACCTTTCTGCAGCATGACATAATGGGGGGGGTGTTATCTCTTTTGTCAAAAATCACCTGTTTTTGCTTGAACATTAAATGCCTCCAAATGGTATTTAATTTACTTCCCGGGCCCCTGGAAGCATGAAAATCACTTTAAACATGCTAATTTTAGCTCTAAAACTGATGATCTACCTACAAATGTGAACTGACGTTCAAAAATAAAACATTTGAAAACGGACCATTTTTCACCTTTCTGAAGCGTGACGTAATGGGGGGGGTGTTATCTCTTTTGTCAAAAATCACCTGTTTTTGCTTGAACATTAAATGCCTCCAAATGGTATTTAATTCACTACCCGGGGTGAAGAAACACTTTTTGAGACCTCAGAGTGAGTAAATTGGCCATTTTCATGCACTTTTAACCATTTCACAAATCTTGTGTTTTGGGCCCCTGGAAGCATGAAAATCACTTTAAACATGCAAATTTTAGCTCTAAAACTGATGATCTACCTACAAATGTGAACTGACTTTCAAAAATGAAACATTTGAAAACGGACAAATTTTCACCTTTCTGAAGCATGACGTAATGGGGGGGTGTTATCTCTTTTGTCAAAAATCACCTGTTTTTGCTTGAACATTAAATGCCTCCAAATTGTATTTAATTCACTTCCCGGGCCCCTGGAAGCATGAAAATCACTTTAAACATGCTAATTTTAGCTCTAAAACTGATGATCTACCTACAAATGTGAACTGACTTTCAAAAATAAAACATTTGAAAACTGACAATTTTTCACCTTTCTGAAGCATGACGTAATGGGGGGGTGTTATCTCTTTTGTCAAAAATCACCTGTTTTTGCTTGAACATTAAATACCTCCAAATGGTATTTAATTCACTTCCCGGGCCCCTGGAAGCATGAAAATCACTTTAAACATGCTAATTTTAGCTCTAAAACTGATGATCTACCTACAAATGTGAACTGACTTTCAAAAATGAAACATTTGAAAACGGACAATTTTTCACCTTTCTGAAGCATGACGTAATGGGGGGGTGTTATCTCTTTTGTCAAAAATCACCTGTTTTTGCTTGAACATTAAATGCCTCCAAATGGTATTTAATTCACTTCCCGGGCCCCTGGAAGCATGAAAATCACTTTAAACATGCTAATTTTAGCTCTAAAACTGATGATCTACCTACAAATGTGAACTGACTTTCAAAAATAAAACATTTGAAAACGGACAATTTTTCACCTTTTCGAAGCATGACGTAATGGGGGGGTGTTATCTCTTTTGTCAAAAATCACCTGTTTTTGCTTGAACATTAAATGCCTCCAAATGGTATTTAATTCACTTCCCGGGCCCCTGGAAGCATGAAAATCACTTTAAACATGCTAATTTTAGCTCTAAAACTGATGATCTACCTACAAATGTGAACTGACTTTCAAAAATAAAACATTTGAAAACGGACAATTTTTCACCTTTCTGAAGCATGACGTAATGGGGGGGTGTTATCTCTTTTGTCAAAAATCACCTGTTTTTGCTTGAACATTAAATACCTCCAAATGGTATTTAATTCACTTCCCGGGCCCCTGGAAGCATGAAAATCACTTTAAACATGCTAATTTTAGCTCTAAAACTGATGATCTACCTACAAATGTGAACTGACGTTCAAAAATAAAACATTTGAAAACGGACCATTTTTCACCTTTCTGAAGCGTGACGTAATGGGGGGGTGTTATCTCTTTTGTCAAAAATCACCTGTTTTTGCTTGAACATTAAATGCCTCCAAATGGTATTTAATTCACTACCCGGGGTGAAGAAACACTTTTTGAGACCTCAGAGTGAGTAAATTGGCCATTTTCATGCACTTTTAACCATTTCACAAGTCTTGTGTTTTGGGCCCCTGGAAGCATGAAAATCACTTTAAACATGCTAATTTTAGCTCTAAAACTGATGATCTACCTACAAATGTGAACTGACGTTAAAAAATAAAACATTTGAAAACGGACCATTTTTCACCTTTCTGCAGCATGACGTAATGGGGGGTGTTATCTCTTTTGTCAAAAATCACCTGTTTTTGCTTGAACATTAAATGCCTCCAAATGGTATTTAATTCACTTCCCGGGCCCCTGGAAGCATGAAAATCACTTTAAACATGCTAATTTTAGCTCTAAAACTGATGATCTACCTACAAATGTGAACTGAAGTTCAAAAATAAAACATTTGAAAACGTACCATTTTTCACCTTTCTGAAGCATGACGTAATGGGGGGTGTTATCTCTTTTGTCAAAAATCACCTGTTTTTGCTTGAACATTAAATGCCTCCAAATGGTATTTAATTCACTTCCCGGGGTGAAGAAACACTTTTTGAGACCTCAGAGTGAGTAAATTGGCCATTTTCATGTACTTTTAACCATTTCACAAATCTTGTGTTTTGGGCCCCTGGAAGCATGAAAATCACTTTAAACATGCTAATTTTAGCTCTAAAACTGATGATCTACCTACAAATGTGAACTGACGTTAAAAAATAAAACATTTGAAAACGGACCATTTTTCACCTTTCTGCAGCATGACGTAATGGGGGGGTGTTATCTCTTTTGTCAAAAATCACCTCTTTTTGCTTGAACATTAAATGCCTCCAAATGGTATTTAATTCACTTCCCGGGCCCCTGGAAGCATGAAAATCACTTTAAACATGCTTATTTAAGCTCTAAAACTGATGATCTACCTACAAATGGGAACTGACGTTCAAAAATAAAACATTTGAAAACGGACCATTTTTCACCTTTCTGAAGCATGACGTAATGGGGGGGTGTTATCTCTTTTGTCAAAAATCACCTGTTTTTGCTTGAACATTAAATGCCTCCAAATGGTATTTAATTCACTTCCCGGGCCCCTGGAAGCATGATAATCACTTTAAACATGCTAATTTTAGCTCTAAAACTGATGGTCTACCTACAAATGTGAACTGACGTTAAAAAATAAAACATTTGAAAACGGACCATTTTTCACCTTTCTGCAGCATGACGTAATGGGGGGGTGTTATCCCTTTTGTGAAAAATCACCTGTTTTTGCTTGAACATTAAATGCCTCCAAATGGTATTTAATTCACTTCCCGGGCCCCTGGAAGCATGAAAATCACTTTAAACATGCTTATTTTAGCTCTAAAACTGATGATCTACCTACAAATGTGACTTGATGTTCAAAAATAAAACATTTGAAAACTGACCATTTTTCACCTTTCTGAAGCATCACGTAATGGGGGGGTGTTATCTCTTTTGTCAAAAATCACCTGTTTTTGCTTGAACATTAAATGCCTCCAAATGGTATTTAATTCACTTCCCGGGCCCCTGGAAGCATGAAAATCACTTTAAACATGCTAATTTTAGCTCTAAAACTGATGATCTACCTACAAATGTGAACTGACTTTCAAAAATAAAACATTTGAAAACGGACAATTTTTCACCTTTTCGAAGCATGACGTAATGGGGGGGTGTTATATCTTTTGTCAAAAATCACCTGTTTTTGCTTGAACATTAAATGCCTCCAAATGGTATTTAATTCACTTCCCGGGCCCCTGGAAGCATGAAAATCACTTTAAACATGCTAATTTTAGCTCTAAAACTGATGATCTACCTACAAATGTGAACTGACGTTCAAAAAATAAAACATTTGAAAACGGACAATTTTTCACCTTTCTGAAGTGTGACGTAATGGTGGGGTGTTATCTCTTTTGTCAAAAATCACCTGTTTTTGCTTGAACATTAAATGCCTCCAAATGGTATTTAATTCACTTCCCGGGGTGAAGAAACACTTTTTGAGACCTCAGAGTGAGTAAATTGGCCATTTTCATGCACTTTTAACCATTTCACAAATCTTGTGTTTTGGGCCCCTGGAAGCATGAAAATCACTTTAAACATGCTAATTTTAGCTCTAAAGCTGATGATCTACCTACAAATGTGAACTGACGTTAAAAAATAAAACATTTGAAAACGGACCATTTTTCACCTTTCTGCAGCATGACGTAATGGGGGGGTGTTATCTCTTTTGTCAAAAATCACCTGTTTTTGCTTGAACATTACATGCCTCCAAATGGTATTTAATTCACTTCCCGGGGCCCTGGAAGCATGAAAATCACTTTAAACATGCTAATTTTAGCTCTAAAACTGATGATCTACCTACAAATGTGAACTGACTTTCAAAAATAAAACATTTGAAAACGGACAATTTTTCACCTTTCTGAAGCATGACGTAATGGGGGGGTGTTATCTCTTTTGTCAAAAATCACCTGTTTTTGCTTGAACATTAAATGCCTCCAAATGGTATTTAATTCACTTCCCGGGCCCCTGGAAGCATGAAAATCACTTTAAACATGCTAATTTTAGCTCTAAAACTGATGATCTACCTACAAATGTGAACTCACGTTCAAAAATAAAACATTTGAAAACGGACAATTTTTCACCTTTCTGAAGCGTGACGTAATGGTGGGGTGTTATCTCTTTTGTCAAAAATCACCTGTTTTTGCTTGAACATTAAATGCCTCCAAATGGTATTTAATTCACTTCCCGGGGTGAAGAAACACTTTTTGAGACCTCAGAGTGAGTAAATTGACCATTTTCATGTACTTTTAACCATTTCACAAATCTTGTGTTTTGGGCCCCTGGAAGCATGAAAATCACTTTAAACATGCTAATTTTAGCTCTAAAACTGATGATCTACCTACAAATGTGAACTGACGTTAAAAAATAAAACATTTGAAAACGGACCATTTTTCACCTTTCTGCAGCATGACGTAATGGGGGGGTGTTATCTCTTTTGTCAAAAATCACCTGTTTTTGCTTGAACATTAAATGCCTCCAAATGGTATTTAATTCACTTCCCAGGCCCCTGGAAGCATGAAAATCACTTTAAACATGCTAATTTTAGCTCTAAAACTGATGATCAACCTACAAATGTGAACTGACGTTCAAAAATAAAACATTTGAAAACGGACCATTTTTCACCTTTCTGAAGCGTGACGTAATGGGGGGTGTTATCTCTTTTGTCAAAAATCACCTGTGTTTGCTTGAACATTAAATGCCTCCAAATGGTATTTAATTCACTTCCCGGGGTGAAGAAACACTTTTTGAGACCTCAGAGTGAGTAAATTGGCCATTTTCATGCACTTTTAACCATTTCACAAATCTTGTGTTTTGGGCCCCTGGAAGCATGAAAATCACTTTAAACATGCTAATTTTAGCTCTAAAACTGATGATCTACCTACAAATGTGAACTGACGTTAAAAAATGAAACATTTGAAAACGGACCATTTTTCACCTTTCTGCAGCATGACGTAATGGGGGGGTGTTATCTCTTTTGTCAAAAATCACCTGTTTTTGCTTGAACATTAAATGCCTCCAAATGGTATTTAATTCACTTCCCGGGGTGAAGAAACACTTTTTGAGACCTCAGAGTGAGTAAATTGGCCATATTCATGCACTTTTAACCATTTCACAAATCTTGTGTTTTGGGCCCCTGGAAGCATGAAAATCACTTTAAACATGCTAATTTTAGCTCAAAAACTGATGATCTACCTACAAATGTGAACTGACGTTAAAAAATAAAACATTTGAAAACGGACCATTTTTCACCTTTCTGCAGCATGACGTAATGGGGGGGGGTGTTATCTCTTTTGTCAAAAATCACCTGTTTTTGCTTGAACATTAAATGCCTCCAAATGGTATTTAATTCACTTCCCGGGCCCCTGGAAGCATGAAAATCACTTTAAACATGCTAATTTTAGCTCTAAAACTGATGATCTACCTACAAATGTGAACTGACGTTCAAAAATAAAACATTTGAAAACGGACCATTTTTCACCTTTCTGAAGCGTGACGTAATGGGGGGGTTATCTCTTTTGTCAAAAATCACCTGTTTTTGCTTGAACATTAAATGCCTCCAAATGGTATTTAATTCACTTCCCGGGGTGAAGAAACACTTTTTGAGACCTTAGAGTGAGTAAATTGGCCATTTTCATGCACTTTTAACCATTTCACAAATCTTGTGTTTTGGGCCCCTGGAAGCATGAAAATCACTTTAAACATGCTAATTTTAGCTCTAAAACTGATGATCTACCTACAAATGTGAACTGACGTTAAAAAATAAAACATTTGAAAACGGACCATTTTTCACCTTTCTGCAGCATGACGTAATGGGGGGGTGTTATCTCTTTTGTCAAAAATCACCTGTTTTTGCTTGAACATTAAATGCCTCCAAATGGTATTTAATTCACTTCCCGGGCCCCTGGAAGCATGAAAATCACTTTAAACATGCTAATTTTAGCTCTAAAACTGATGATCTACCTACAAATGTGAACTGACTTTCAAAAATAAAACATTTGAAAACTGACAATTTTTCACCTTTCTGAAGCATGACGTAATGGGGGGGTGTTATCTCTTTCTTCAAAAATCACCTGTTTTTGCTTGAACATTAAATGCCTCCAAATGGTATTTAATTCACTTCCCGGGCCCCTGGAAGCATGAAAATCACTTTAAACATGCAAATTTTAGCTCTAAAACTGATGATCTACCTACAAATGTGAACTGACTTTCAAAAATGAAACATTTGAAAACGGACAATTTTTCACCTTTCTGAAGCATGACGTAATGGGGGGGGTGTTATCTCTTTTGTCAAAAATCACCTGTTTTTGCTTGAACATTAAATGCCTCCAAATGGTATTTAATTCACTTCCCGGGCCCCTGGAAGCATGAAAATCACTTTAAACATGCTAATTTTTGCTCTAAAACTGATGATCTACCTACAAATGTGAACTGACGTTCAAAAATAAAACATTTGAAAACGGACCATTTTTCACCTTTTCGAAGCATGACGTAATGGGGGGGTGTTATCTCTTTTGTCAAAAATCACCTGTTTTTGCTTGAACATTAAATGCCTCCAAATGGTATTTAATTCACTTCCCGGGCCCCTGGAAGCATGAAAATCACTTTAAACATGCTAATTTTAGCTCTAAAACTGATGATCTACCTACAAATGTGAACTGACGTTCAAAAAATAAAACATTTGAAAACGGACAATTTTTCACCTTTCTGAAGTGTGACGTAATGGTGGGGTGTTATCTCTTTTGTCAAAAATCACCTGTTTTTGCTTGAACATTAAATGCCTCCAAATGGTATTTAATTCACTTCCCGGGGTGAAGAAACACTTTTTGAGACCTCAGAGTGAGTAAATTGGCAATTTTCATGCACTTTTAACCATTTCACAAATCTTGTGTTTTGGGCCCCTGGAAGCATGAAAATCACTTTAAACATGCTAATTTTAGCTCTAAAGCTGATGATCTACCTACAAATGTGAACTGACGTTAAAAAATAAAACATTTGAAAACGGACCATTTTTCACCTTTCTGCAGCATGACGTAATGGGGGGGTGTTATCTCTTTTGTCAAAAATCACCTGTTTTTGCTTGAACATTACATGCCTCCAAATGGTATTTAATTCACTTCCCGGGGCCCTGGAAGCATGAAAATCACTTTAAACATGCTAATTTTAGCTCTAAAACTGATGATCTACCTACAAATGTGAACTGACTTTCAAAAATAAAACATTTGAAAACGGACAATTTTTCACCTTTCTGAAGCATGACGTAATGGGGGGGTGTTATCTCTTTTGTCAAAAATCACCTGTTTTTGCTTGAACATTAAATGCCTCCAAATGGTATTTAATTCACTTCCCGGGCCCCTGGAAGCATGAAAATCACTTTAAACATGCTAATTTTAGCTCTAAAACTGATGATCTACCTACAAATGTGAACTCACGTTCAAAAATAAAACATTTGAAAACGGACAATTTTTCACCTTTCTGAAGCGTGACGTAATGGTGGGGTGTTATCTCTTTTGTCAAAAATCACCTGTTTTTGCTTGAACATTAAATGCCTCCAAATGGTATTTAATTCACTTCCCGGGGTGAATAAACACTTTTTGAGACCTCAGAGTGAGTAAATTGACCATTTTCATGTACTTTTAACCATTTCACAAATCTTGTGTTTTGGGCCCCTGGAAGCATGAAAATCACTTTAAACATGCTAATTTTAGCTCAAAAACTGATGATCTACCTACAAATGTGAACTGACGTTAAAAAATAAAACATTTGAAAACGGACCATTTTTCACCTTTCTGCAGCATGACGTAATGGGGGGGGGTGTTATCTCTTTTGTCAAAAATCACCTGTTTTTGCTTGAACATTAAATGCCTCCAAATGGTATTTAATTCACTTCCCGGGCCCCTGGAAGCATGAAAATCACTTTAAACATGCTAATTTTAGCTCTAAAACTGATGATCTACCTACAAATGTGAACTGACGTTCAAAAATAAAACATTTGAAAACGGACCATTTTTCACCTTTCTGAAGCGTGACGTAATGGGGGGGTTATCTCTTTTGTCAAAAATCACCTGTTTTTGCTTGAACATTAAATGCCTCCAAATGGTATTTAATTCACTTCCCGGGGTGAAGAAACACTTTTTGAGACCTTAGAGTGAGTAAATTGGCCATTTTCATGCACTTTTAACCATTTCACAAATCTTGTGTTTTGGGCCCCTGGAAGCATGAAAATCACTTTAAACATGCTAATTTTAGCTCTAAAACTGATGATCTACCTACAAATGTGAACTGACGTTAAAAAATAAAACATTTGAAAACGGACCATTTTTCACCTTTCTGCAGCATGACGTAATGGGGGGGGTGTTATCTCTTTTGTCAAAAATCACCTGTTTTTGCTTGAACATTAAATGCCTCCAAATGGTATTTAATTCACTTCCCGGGCCCCTGGAAGCATGAAAATCACTTTAAACATGCTAATTTTAGCTCTAAAACTGATGATCTACCTACAAATGTGAACTGACTTTCAAAAATAAAACATTTGAAAACTGACAATTTTTCACCTTTCTGAAGCATGACGTAATGGGGGGGTGTTATCTCTTTCTTCAAAAATCACCTGTTTTTGCTTGAACATTAAATGCCTCCAAATGGTATTTAATTCACTTCCCGGGCCCCTGGAAGCATGAAAATCACTTTAAACATGCAAATTTTAGCTCTAAAACTGATGATCTACCTACAAATGTGAACTGACTTTCAAAAATGAAACATTTGAAAACGGACAATTTTTCACCTTTCTGAAGCATGACGTAATGGGGGGGGTGTTATCTCTTTTGTCAAAAATCACCTGTTTTTGCTTGAACATTAAATGCCTCCAAATGGTATTTAATTCACTTCCCGGGCCCCTGGAAGCATGAAAATCACTTTAAACATGCTAATTTTTGCTCTAAAACTGATGATCTACCTACAAATGTGAACTGACGTTCAAAAATAAAACATTTGAAAACGGACCATTTTTCACCTTTTCGAAGCATGACGTAATGGGGGGGTGTTATCTCTTTTGTCAAAAATCACCTGTTTTTGCTTGAACATTAAATGCCTCCAAATGGTATTTAATTCACTTCCCGGGCCCCTGGAAGCATGAAAATCACTTTAAACATGCTAATTTTAGCTCTAAAACTGATGATCTACCTACAAATGTGAACTGACGTTCAAAAAATAAAACATTTGAAAACGGACAATTTTTCACCTTTCTGAAGTGTGACGTAATGGTGGGGTGTTATCTCTTTTGTCAAAAATCACCTGTTTTTGCTTGAACATTAAATGCCTCCAAATGGTATTTAATTCACTTCCCGGGGTGAAGAAACACTTTTTGAGACCTCAGAGTGAGTAAATTGGCCATTTTCATGCACTTTTAACCATTTCACAAATCTTGTGTTTTGGGCCCCTGGAAGCATGAAAATCACTTTAAACATGCTAATTTTAGCTCTAAAGCTGATGATCTACCTACAAATGTGAACTGACGTTAAAAAATAAAACATTTGAAAACGGACCATTTTTCACCTTTCTGCAGCATGACGTAATGGGGGGGTGTTATCTCTTTTGTCAAAAATCACCTGTTTTTGCTTGAACATTACATGCCTCCAAATGGTATTTAATTCACTTCCCGGGGCCCTGGAAGCATGAAAATCACTTTAAACATGCTAATTTTAGCTCTAAAACTGATGATCTACCTACAAATGTGAACTGACTTTCAAAAATAAAACATTTGAAAACGGACAATTTTTCACCTTTCTGAAGCATGACGTAATGGGGGGGTGTTATCTCTTTTGTCAAAAATCACCTGTTTTTGCTTGAACATTAAATGCCTCCAAATGGTATTTAATTCACTTCCCGGGCCCCTGGAAGCATGAAAATCACTTTAAACATGCTAATTTTAGCTCTAAAACTGATGATCTACCTACAAATGTGAACTCACGTTCAAAAATAAAACATTTGAAAACGGACAATTTTTCACCTTTCTGAAGCGTGACGTAATGGTGGGGTGTTATCTCTTTTGTCAAAAATCACCTGTTTTTGCTTGAACATTAAATGCCTCCAAATGGTATTTAATTCACTTCCCGGGGTGAATAAACACTTTTTGAGACCTCAGAGTGAGTAAATTGACCATTTTCATGTACTTTTAACCATTTCACAAATCTTGTGTTTTGGGCCCCTGGAAGCATGAAAATCACTTTAAACATGCTAATTTTAGCTCTAAAACTGATGATCTACCTACAAATGTGAACTGACGTTAAAAAATAAAACATTTGAAAACGGACCATTTTTCACCTTTCTGCAGCATGACGTAATGGGGGGGTGTTATCTCTTTTGTCAAAAATCACCTGTTTTTGCTTGAACATTAAATGCCTCCAAATGGTATTTAATTCACTTCCCAGGCCCCTGGAAGCATGAAAATCACTTTAAACATGCTAATTTTAGCTCTAAAACTGATGATCAACCTACAAATGTGAACTGACGTTCAAAAATAAAACATTTGAAAACGGACCATTTTTCACCTTTCTGAAGCGTGACGTAATGGGGGGTGTTATCTCTTTTGTCAAAAATCACCTGTTTTTGCTTGAACATTAAATGCCTCCAAATGGTATTTAATTCACTTCCCGGGGTGAAGAAACACTTTTTGAGACCTCAGAGTGAGTAAATTGGCCATTTTCATGCACTTTTAACCATTTCACAAATCTTGTGTTTTGGGCCCCTGGAAGCATGAAAATCACTTTAAACATGCTAATTTTAGCTCTAAAACTGATGATCTACCTACAAATGTGAACTGACGTTAAAAAATGAAACATTTGAAAACGGACCATTTTTCACCTTTCTGCAGCATGACGTAATGGGGGGGTGTTATCTCTTTTGTCAAAAATCACCTGTTTTTGCTTGAACATTAAATGCCTCCAAATGGTATTTAATTCATTTCCCGGGGTGAAGAAACACTTTTTGAGACCTCAGAGTGAGTAAATTGGCCATATTCATGCACTTTTAACCATTTCACAAATCTTGTGTTTTGGGCCCCTGGAAGCATGAAAATCACTTTAAACATGCTAATTTTAGCTCAAAAACTGATGATCTACCTACAAATGTGAACTGACGTTAAAAAATAAAACATTTGAAAACGGACCATTTTTCACCTTTCTGCAGCATGACGTAATGGGGGGGGGTGTTATCTCTTTTGTCAAAAATCACCTGTTTTTGCTTGAACATTAAATGCCTCCAAATGGTATTTAATTCACTTCCCGGGCCCCTGGAAGCATGAAAATCACTTTAAACATGCTAATTTTAGCTCTAAAACTGATGATCTACCTACAAATGTGAACTGACGTTCAAAAATAAAACATTTGAAAACGGACCATTTTTCACCTTTCTGAAGCGTGACGTAATGGGGGGGGTTATCTCTTTTGTCAAAAATCACCTGTTTTTGCTTGAACATTAAATGCCTCCAAATGGTATTTAATTCACTTCCCGGGGTGAAGAAACACTTTTTGAGACCTTAGAGTGAGTAAATTGGCCATTTTCATGCACTTTTAACCATTTCACAAATCTTGTGTTTTGGGCCCCTGGAAGCATGAAAATCACTTTAAACATGCTAATTTTAGCTCTAAAACTGATGATCTACCTACAAATGTGAACTGACGTTAAAAAATAAAACATTTGAAAACGGACCATTTTTCACCTTTCTGCAGCATGACGTAATGGGGGGGGTGTTATCTCTTTTGTCAAAAATCACCTGTTTTTGCTTGAACATTAAATGCCTCCAAATGGTATTTAATTCACTTCCCGGGCCCCTGGAAGCATGAAAATCACTTTAAACATGCTAATTTTAGCTCTAAAACTGATGATCTACCTACAAATGTGAACTGACTTTCAAAAATAAAACATTTGAAAACTGACAATTTTTCACCTTTCTGAAGCATGACGTAATGGGGGGGTGTTATCTCTTTCTTCAAAAATCACCTGTTTTTGCTTGAACATTAAATGCCTCCAAATGGTATTTAATTCACTTCCCGGGCCCCTGGAAGCATGAAAATCACTTTAAACATGCAAATTTTAGCTCTAAAACTGATGATCTACCTACAAATGTGAACTGACTTTCAAAAATGAAACATTTGAAAACGGACAATTTTTCACCTTTCTGAAGCATGACGTAATGGGGGGGGTGTTATCTCTTTTGTCAAAAATCACCTGTTTTTGCTTGAACATTAAATGCCTCCAAATGGTATTTAATTCACTTCCCGGGCCCCTGGAAGCATGAAAATCACTTTAAACATGCTAATTTTTGCTCTAAAACTGATGATCTACCTACAAATGTGAACTGACGTTCAAAAATAAAACATTTGAAAACGGACCATTTTTCACCTTTCTGAAGCATGACGTAATGGGGGGGTGTTATCCCTTTTGTCAAAAATCACCTGTTTTTGCTTGAACATTAAATGCCTCCAAATGGTATTTAATTCACTTCCCGGGCCCCTGGAAGCATGAAAATCACTTTAAACATGCAAATTTTAGCTCTAAAACTGATGATCTACCTACAAATGTGAACTGACTTTCAAAAATGAAACATTTGAAAACTGACAATTTTTCACCTTTCTGAAGCATGACGTAATGGGGGGGTGTTATCTCTTTTGTCAAAAATCACCTGTTTTTGCTTGAACATTAAATGCCTCCAAATGGTATTTAATTCACTTCCCGGGCCCCTGGAAGCATGAAAATCACTTTAAACATGCTAATTTTAGCTCTAAAACTGATGATCTACCTACAAATGTGAACTGACGTTAAAAAATAAAACATTTGAAAACGGACCATTTTTCACCTTTCTGCAGCATGACATAATGGGGGGGGTGTTATCTCTTTTGTCAAAAATCACCTGTTTTTGCTTGAACATTAAATGCCTCCAAATGGTATTTAATTTACTTCCCGGGCCCCTGGAAGCATGAAAATCACTTTAAACATGCTAATTTTAGCTCTAAAACTGATGATCTACCTACAAATGTGAACTGACGTTCAAAAATAAAACATTTGAAAACGGACCATTTTTCACCTTTCTGAAGCGTGACGTAATGGGGGGGGTGTTATCTCTTTTGTCAAAAATCACCTGTTTTTGCTTGAACATTAAATGCCTCCAAATGGTATTTAATTCACTACCCGGGGTGAAGAAACACTTTTTGAGACCTCAGAGTGAGTAAATTGGCCATTTTCATGCACTTTTAACCATTTCACAAATCTTGTGTTTTGGGCCCCTGGAAGCATGAAAATCACTTTAAACATGCAAATTTTAGCTCTAAAACTGATGATCTACCTACAAATGTGAACTGACTTTCAAAAATGAAACATTTGAAAACGGACAAATTTTCACCTTTCTGAAGCATGACGTAATGGGGGGGGTGTTATCTCTTTTGTCAAAAATCACCTGTTTTTGCTTGAACATTAAATGCCTCCAAATTGTATTTAATTCACTTCCCGGGCCCCTGGAAGCATGAAAATCACTTTAAACATGCTAATTTTAGCTCTAAAACTGATGATCTACCTACAAATGTGAACTGACTTTCAAAAATAAAACATTTGAAAACTGACAATTTTTCACCTTTCTGAAGCATGACGTAATGGGGGGGTGTTATCTCTTTTGTCAAAAATCACCTGTTTTTGCTTGAACATTAAATACCTCCAAATGGTATTTAATTCACTTCCCGGGCCCCTGGAAGCATGAAAATCACTTTAAACATGCTAATTTTAGCTCTAAAACTGATGATCTACCTACAAATGTGAACTGACGTTCAAAAATAAAACATTTGAAAACGGACCATTTTTCACCTTTCTGAAGCGTGACGTAATGGGGGGTGTTATCTCTTTTGTCAAAAATCACCTGTTTTTGCTTGAACATTAAATGCCTCCAAATGGTATTTAATTCACTTCCCGGGGTGAAGAAACACTTTTTGAGACCTCAGAGTGAGTAAATTGGCCATTTTCATGCACTTTTAACCATTTCACAAATCTTGTGTTTTGGGCCCCTGGAAGCATGAAAATCACTTTAAACATGCTAATTTTAGCTCTAAAACTGATGATCTACCTACAAATGTGAACTGACGTTAAAAAATGAAACATTTGAAAACGGACCATTTTTCACCTTTCTGCAGCATGACGTAATGGGGGGGTGTTATCTCTTTTGTCAAAAATCACCTGTTTTTGCTTGAACATTAAATGCCTCCAAATGGTATTTAATTCACTTCCCGGGCCCCTGGAAGCATGAAAATCACTTTAAACATGCTAATTTTAGCTCTAAAACTGATGATCTACCTACAAATGTGAACTGACTTTCAAAAATGAAACATTTGAAAACGGACAATTTTTCACCTTTCTGAAGCATGACGTAATGGGGGGGTGTTATCTCTTTTGTCAAAAATCACCTGTTTTTGCTTGAACATTAAATGCCTCCAAATGGTATTTAATTCACTTCCCGGGCCCCTGGAAGCATGGAAATCACTTTAAACATGCTAATTTTAGCTCTAAAACTGATGATCTACCTACAAATGTGAACTGACTTTCAAAAATAAAACATTTGAAAACGGACAATTTTTCACCTTTTCGAAGCATGACGTAATGGGGGGGTGTTATCTCTTTTGTCAAAAATCACCTGTTTTTGCTTGAACATTAAATGCCTCCAAATTGTATTTAATTCACTTCCCGGGCCCCTGGAAGCATGAAAATCACTTTAAACATGCTAATTTTAGCTCTAAAACTGATGATCTACCTACAAATGTGAACTGACGTTCAAAAAATAAACATTTGAAAACGGACAATTTTTCACCTTTCTGAAGTGTGACGTAATGGTGGGGTGTTATCTCTTTTGTCAAAAATCACCTGTTTTTGCTTGAACATTAAATGCCTCCAAATGGTATTTAATTCACTTCCCGGGGTGAAGAAACACTTTTTGAGACCTCAGAGTGAGTAAATTGGCCATTTTCATGCACTTTTAACCATTTCACAAATCTTGTGTTTTGGGCCCCTGGAAGCATGAAAATCACTTTAAACATGCTAATTTTAGCTCTAAAGCTGATGATCTACCTACAAATGTGAACTGACGTTAAAAAATAAAACATTTGAAAACGGACCATTTTTCACCTTTCTGCAGCATGACGTAATGGGGGGGTGTTATCTCTTTTGTCAAAAATCACCTGTTTTTGCTTGAACATTACATGCCTCCAAATGGTATTTAATTCACTTCCCGGGGCCCTGGAAGCATGAAAATCACTTTAAACATGCTAATTTTAGCTCTAAAACTGATGATCTACCTACAAATGTGAACTGACTTTCAAAAATAAAACATTTGAAAACGGACAATTTTTCACCTTTCTGAAGCATGACGTAATGGGGGGGTGTTATCTCTTTTGTCAAAAATCACCTGTTTTTGCTTGAACATTAAATGCCTCCAAATGGTATTTAATTCACTTCCCGGGCCCCTGGAAGCATGAAAATCACTTTAAACATGCTAATTTTAGCTCTAAAACTGATGATCTACCTACAAATGTGAACTCACGTTCAAAAATAAAACATTTGAAAACGGACAATTTTTCACCTTTCTGAAGCGTGACGTAATGGTGGGGTGTTATCTCTTTTGTCAAAAATCACCTGTTTTTGCTTGAACATTAAATGCCTCCAAATGGTATTTAATTCACTTCCCGGGGTGAAGAAACACTTTTTGAGACCTCAGAGTGAGTAAATTGACCATTTTCATGTACTTTTAACCATTTCACAAATCTTGTGTTTTGGGCCCCTGGAAGCATGAAAATCACTTTAAACATGCTAATTTTAGCTCTAAAACTGATGATCTACCTACAAATGTGAACTGACGTTCAAAAATAAAACATTTGAAAACGGACCATTTTTCACCTTTCTGAAGCGTGACGTAATGGGGGGGGTGTTATCTCTTTTGTCAAAAATCACCTGTTTTTGCTTGAACATTAAATGCCTCCAAATGGTATTTAATTCACTTCCCGGGGTGAAGAAACACTTTTTGAGACCTCAGAGTGAGTAAATTGGCCATTTTCATGCACTTTTAACCATTTCACAAATCTTGTGTTTTGGGCCCCTGGAAGCATGAAAATCACTTTAAACATGCTAATTTTAGCTCAAAAACTGATGATCTACCTACAAATGTGAACTGACGTTAAAAAATAAAACATTTGAAAACGGACCATTTTTCACCTTTCTGCAGCATGACGTAATGGGGGGGGGTGTTATCTCTTTTGTCAAAAATCACCTGTTTTTGCTTGAACATTAAATGCCTCCAAATGGTATTTAATTCACTTCCCGGGCCCCTGGAAGCATGAAAATCACTTTAAACATGCAAATTTTAGCTCTAAAACTGATGATCTACCTACAAATGTGAACTGACTTTCAAAAATAAAACATTTGAAAACTGACAATTTTTCACCTTTCTGAAGCATGACGTAATGGGGGGGTGTTATCTCTTTCTTCAAAAATCACCTGTTTTTGCTTGAACATTAAATGCCTCCAAATGGTATTTAATTCACTTCCCGGGCCCCTGGAAGCATGAAAATCACTTTAAACATGCAAATTTTAGCTCTAAAACTGATGATCTACCTACAAATGTGAACTGACTTTCAAAAATGAAACATTTGAAAACGGACAATTTTTCACCTTTCTGAAGCATGACGTAATGGGGGGGTGTTATCTCTTTTGTCAAAAATCACCTGTTTTTGCTTGAACATTAAATGCCTCCAAATGGTATTTAATTCACTTCCCGGGCCCCTGGAAGCATGAAAATCACTTTAAACATGCTAATTTTTGCTCTAAAACTGATGATCTACCTACAAATGTGAACTGACGTTCAAAAATAAAACATTTGAAAACGGACCATTTTTCACCTTTCTGAAGCATGACGTAATGGGGGGGTGTTATCCCTTTTGTCAAAAATCACCTGTTTTTGCTTGAACATTAAATGCCTCCAAATGGTATTTAATTCACTTCCCGGGCCCCTGGAAGCATGAAAATCACTTTAAACATGCAAATTTTAGCTCTAAAACTGATGATCTACCTACAAATGTGAACTGACTTTCAAAAATGAAACATTTGAAAACTGACAATTTTTCACCTTTCTGAAGCATGACGTAATGGGGGGGTGTTATCTCTTTTGTCAAAAATCACCTGTTTTTGCTTGAACATTAAATGCCTCCAAATGGTATTTAATTCACTTCCCGGGCCCCTGGAAGCATGAAAATCACTTTAAACATGCTAATTTTAGCTCTAAAACTGATGATCTACCTACAAATGTGAACTGACGTTAAAAAATAAAACATTTGAAAACGGACCATTTTTCACCTTTCTGCAGCATGACATAATGGGGGGGGTGTTATCTCTTTTGTCAAAAATCACCTGTTTTTGCTTGAACATTAAATGCCTTCAAATGGTATTTAATTTACTTCCCGGGCCCCTGGAAGCATGAAAATCACTTTAAACATGCTAATTTTAGCTCTAAAACTGATGATCTACCTACAAATGTGAACTGACGTTCAAAAATAAAACATTTGAAAACGGACCATTTTTCACCTTTCTGAAGCGTGACGTAATGGGGGGGGTGTTATCTCTTTTGTCAAAAATCACCTGTTTTTGCTTGAACATTAAATGCCTCCAAATGGTATTTAATTCACTACCCGGGGTGAAGAAACACTTTTTGAGACCTCAGAGTGAGTAAATTGGCCATTTTCATGCACTTTTAACCATTTCACAAATCTTGTGTTTTGGGCCCCTGGAAGCATGAAAATCACTTTAAACATGCAAATTTTAGCTCTAAAACTGATGATCTACCTACAAATGTGAACTGACTTTCAAAAATGAAACATTTGAAAACGGACAAATTTTCACCTTTCTGAAGCATGACGTAATGGGGGGGTGTTATCTCTTTTGTCAAAAATCACCTGTTTTTGCTTGAACATTAAATGCCTCCAAATGGTATTTAATTCACTTCCCGGGCCCCTGGAAGCATGAAAATCACTTTAAACATGCTAATTTTAGCTCTAAAACTGATGATCTACCTACAAATGTGAACTGACTTTCAAAAATAAAACATTTGAAAACGGACAATTTTTCACCTTTCTGAAGCATGACGTAATGGGGGGGTGTTATCTCTTTTGTCAAAAATCACCTGTTTTTGCTTGAACATTAAATACCTCCAAATGGTATTTAATTCACTTCCCGGGCCCCTGGAAGCATGAAAATCACTTTAAACATGCTAATTTTAGCTCTAAAACTGATGATCTACCTACAAATGTGAACTGACGTTCAAAAATAAAACATTTGAAAACGGACCATTTTTCACCTTTCTGAAGCGTGACGTAATGGGGGGGTGTTATCTCTTTTGTCAAAAATCACCTGTTTTTGCTTGAACATTAAATGCCTCCAAATGGTATTTAATTCACTACCCGGGGTGAAGAAACACTTTTTGAGACCTCAGAGTGAGTAAATTGGCCATTTTCATGCACTTTTAACCATTTCACAAGTCTTGTGTTTTGGGCCCCTGGAAGCATGAAAATCACTTTAAACATGCTAATTTTAGCTCTAAAACTGATGATCTACCTACAAATGTGAACTGACGTTAAAAAATAAAACATTTGAAAACAGACCATTTTTCACCTTTCTGCAGCATGACGTAATGGGGGGTGTTATCTCTTTTGTCAAAAATCACCTGTTTTTGCTTGAACATTAAATGCCTCCAAATGGTATTTAATTCACTTCCCGGGCCCCTGGAAGCATGAAAATCACTTTAAACATGCTAATTTTAGCTCTAAAACTGATGATCTACCTACAAATGTGAACTGAAGTTCAAAAATAAAACATTTGAAAACGTACAATTTTTCACCTTTCTGAAGCATGACGTAATGGGGGGTGTTATCTCTTTTGTCAAAAATCACCTGTTTTTGCTTGAACATTAAATGCCTCCAAATGGTATTTAATTCACTTCCCGGGGTGAAGAAACACTTTTTGAGACCTCAGAGTGAGTAAATTGGCCATTTTCATGTACTTTTAACCATTTCACAAATCTTGTGTTTTGGGCCCCTGGAAGCATGAAAATCACTTTAAACATGCTAATTTTAGCTCTAAAACTGATGATCTACCTACAAATGTGAACTGACGTTAAAAAATAAAACATTTGAAAACGGACCATTTTTCACCTTTCTGCAGCATGACGTAATGGGGGGGTGTTATCTCTTTTGTCAAAAATCACCTCTTTTTGCTTGAACATTAAATGCCTCCAAATGGTATTTAATTCACTTCCCGGGCCCCTGGAAGCATGAAAATCACTTTAAACATGCTTATTTAAGCTCTAAAACTGATGATCTACCTACAAATGGGAACTGACGTTCAAAAATAAAACATTTGAAAACGGACCATTTTTCACCTTTCTGAAGCATGACGTAATGGGGGGGTGTTATCTCTTTTGTCAAAAATCACCTGTTTTTGCTTGAACATTAAATGCCTCCAAATGGTATTTAATTCACTTCCCGGGCCCCTGGAAGCATGATAATCACTTTAAACATGCTAATTTTAGCTCTAAAACTGATGGTCTACCTACAAATGTGAACTGACGTTAAAAAATAAAACATTTGAAAACGGACCATTTTTCACCTTTCTGCAGCATGACGTAATGGGGGGGTGTTATCCCTTTTGTGAAAAATCACCTGTTTTTGCTTGAACATTAAATGCCTCCAAATGGTATTTAATTCACTTCCCGGGCCCCTGGAAGCATGAAAATCACTTTAAACATGCTTATTTTAGCTCTAAAACTGATGATCTACCTACAAATGTGACTTGATGTTCAAAAATAAAACATTTGAAAACGGACCATTTTTCACCTTTCTGAAGCATCACGTAATGGGGGGGTGTTATCTCTTTTGTCAAAAATCACCTGTTTTTGCTTGAACATTAAATGCCGCCAAATGGTATTTAATTCACTTCCCGGGCCCCTGGAAGCATGAAAATCACTTTAAACATGCTAATTTTAGCTCTAAAACTGATGATCTACCTACAAATGTGAACTGACGTTCAAAAATAAAACATTTGAAAACGGACCATTTTTCACCTTTCTGAAGCGTGACGTAATGGGGGGTGTTATCTCTTTTGTCAAAAATCACCTGTTTTTGCTTGAACATTAAATGCCTCCAAATGGTATTTAATTCACTTCCCGGGCCCCTGGAAGCATGAAAATCACTTTAAACATGCTAATTTTAGCTCTAAAACTGATGATCTACCTACAAATGTGAACTGACTTTCAAAAATGAAACATTTGAAAACGGACAATTTTTCACCTTTCTGAAGCATGACGTAATGGGGGGGTGTTATCTCTTTTGTCAAAAATCACCTGTTTTTGCTTGAACATTAAATGCCTCCAAATGGTATTTAATTCACTTCCCGGGCCCCTGGAAGCATGAAAATCACTTTAAACATGCTAATTTTAGCTCTAAAACTGATGATCTACCTACAAATGTGAACTGACTTTCAAAAATAAAACATTTGAAAACGGACAATTTTTCACCTTTTCGAAGCATGACGTAATGGGGGGGTGTTATCTCTTTTGTCAAAAATCACCTGTTTTTGCTTGAACATTAAATGCCTCCAAATGGTATTTAATTCACTTCCCGGGCCCCTGGAAACATGAAAATCACTTTAAACATGCTAATTTTAGCTCTAAAACTGATGATCTACCTACAAATGTGAACTGACGTTCAAAAAATAAAACATTTGAAAACGGACAATTTTTCACCTTTCTGAAGTGTGACGTAATGGTGGGGTGTTATCTCTTTTGTCAAAAATCACCTGTTTTTGCTTGAACATTAAATGCCTCCAAATGGTATTTAATTCACTTCCCGGGGTGAAGAAACACTTTTTGAGACCTCAGAGTGAGTAAATTGGCCATTTTCATGCACTTTTAACCATTTCACAAATCTTGTGTTTTGGGCCCCTGGAAGCATGAAAATCACTTTAAACATGCTAATTTTAGCTCTAAAGCTGATGATCTACCTACAAATGTGAACTGATGTTAAAAAATAAAACATTTGAAAACGGACCATTTTTCACCTTTCTGCAGCATGACGTAATGGGGGGGTGTTATCTCTTTTGTCAAAAATCACCTGTTTTTGCTTGAACATTAAATGCCTCCAAATGGTATTTAATTCACTTCCCGGGGCCCTGGAAGCATGAAAATCACTTTAAACATGCTAATTTTAGCTCTAAAACTGATGATCTACCTACAAATGTGAACTGACTTTCAAAAATAAAACATTTGAAAACGGACAATTTTTCACCTTTCTGAAGCATGACGTAATGGGGGGGTGTTATCTCTTTTGTCAAAAATCACCTGTTTTTGCTTGAACATTAAATGCCTCCAAATGGTATTTAATTCACTTCCCGGGCCCCTGGAAGCATGAAAATCACTTTAAACATGCTAATTTTAGCTCTAAAACTGATGATCTACCTACAAATGTGAACTCACGTTCAAAAATAAAACATTTGAAAACGGACAATTTTTCACCTTTCTGAAGCGTGACGTAATGGTGGGGTGTTATCTCTTTTGTCAAAAATCACCTGTTTTTGCTTGAACATTAAATGCCTCCAAATGGTATTTAATTCACTTCCCGGGGTGAAGAAACACTTTTTGAGACCTCAGAGTGAGTAAATTGACCATTTTCATGTACTTTTAACCATTTCACAAATCTTGTGTTTTGGGCCCCTGGAAGCATGAAAATCACTTTAAACATGCAAATTTTAGCTCTAAAACTGATGATCTACCTACAAATGTGAACTGACGTTAAAAAATAAAACATTTGAAAACGGACAATTTTTCACCTTTCTGCAGCATGACGTAATGGGGGGGTGTTATCTCTTTTGTCAAAAATCACCTGTTTTTGCTTGAACATTAAATGCCTCCAAATGGTATTTAATTCACTTCCCAGGCCCCTGGAAGCATGAAAATCACTTTAAACATGCTAATTTTAGCTCTAAAACTGATGATCAACCTACAAATGTGAACTGACGTTCAAAAATAAAACATTTGAAAACGGACCATTTTTCACCTTTCTGCAGCATGACGTAATGGGGGGGGGGTGTTATCTCTTTTGTCAAAAATCACCTGTTTTTGCTTGAACATTAAATGCCTCCAAATGGTATTTAATTCACTTCCCGGGCCCCTGGAAGCATGAAAATCACTTTAAACATGCTAATTTTAGCTCTAAAACTGATGATCTACCTACAAATGTGAACTGACGTTCAAAAATAAAACATTTGAAAACGGACCATTTTTCACCTTTCTGAAGCGTGACGTAATGGGGGGGGTGTTATCTCTTTTGTCAAAAATCACCTGTTTTTGCTTGAACATTAAATGCCTCCAAATGGTATTTAATTCACTTCCCGGGGTGAAGAAACACTTTTTGAGACCTTAGAGTGAGTAAATTGGCCATTTTCATGCACTTTTAACCATTTCACAAATCTTGTGTTTTGGGCCCCTGGAAGCATGAAAATCACTTTAAACATGCTAATTTTAGCTCTAAAACTGATGATCTACCTACAAATGTGAACTGACGTTAAAAAATAAAACATTTGAAAACGGACCATTTTTCACCTTTCTGCAGCATGACGTAATGGGGGGGGTGTTATCTCTTTTGTCAAAAATCACCTGTTTTTGCTTGAACATTAAATGCCTCCAAATGGTATTTAATTCACTTCCCGGGCCCCTGGAAGCATGAAAATCACTTTAAACATGCTAATTTTAGCTCTAAAACTGATGATCTACCTACAAATGTGAACTGACTTTCAAAAATAAAACATTTGAAAACTGACAATTTTTCACCTTTCTGAAGCATGACGTAATGGGGGGGTGTTATCTCTTTCTTCAAAAATCACCTGTTTTTGCTTGAACATTAAATGCCTCCAAATGGTATTTAATTCACTTCCCGGGCCCCTGGAAGCATGAAAATCACTTTAAACATGCAAATTTTAGCTCTAAAACTGATGATCTACCTACAAATGTGAACTGACTTTCAAAAATGAAACATTTGAAAACGGACAATTTTTCACCTTTCTGAAGCATGACGTAATGGGGGGGGGTGTTATCTCTTTTGTCAAAAATCACCTGTTTTTGCTTGAACATTAAATGCCTCCAAATGGTATATAATTCACTTCCCGGGCCCCTGGAAGCATGAACATCACTTTAAACATGCTAATTTTAGCTCTAAAACTGATGATCTACCTACAAATGTGAACTGACGTTCAAAAATAAAACAATTGAAAACGGACCATTTTTCACCTTTCTGAAGCATGACGTAATGGGGGGGTGTTATCCCTTTTGTCAAAAATCACCTGTTTTTGCTTGAACATTAAATGCCTCCAAATGGTATTTAATTCACTTCCCGGGCCCCTGGAAGCATGAAAATCACTTTAAACATGCAAATTTTAGCTCTAAAACTGATGATCAACCTACAAATGTGAACTGACGTTCAAAAATAAAACATTTGAAAACGGACCATTTTTCACCTTTCTGCAGCATGACGTAATGGGGGGGGGGTGTTATCTCTTTTGTCAAAAATCACCTGTTTTTGCTTGAACATTAAATGCCTCCAAATGGTATTTAATTCACTTCCCGGGCCCCTGGAAGCATGAAAATCACTTTAAACATGCTAATTTTAGCTCTAAAACTGATGATCTACCTACAAATGTGAACTGACGTTCAAAAATAAAACATTTGAAAACGGACCATTTTTCACCTTTCTGAAGCGTGACGTAATGGGGGGGGTGTTATCTCTTTTGTCAAAAATCACCTGTTTTTGCTTGAACATTAAATGCCTCCAAATGGTATTTAATTCACTTCCCGGGGTGAAGAAACACTTTTTGAGACCTTAGAGTGAGTAAATTGGCCATTTTCATGCACTTTTAACCATTTCACAAATCTTGTGTTTTGGGCCCCTGGAAGCATGAAAATCACTTTAAACATGCTAATTTTAGCTCTAAAACTGATGATCTACCTACAAATGTGAACTGACGTTAAAAAATAAAACATTTGAAAACGGACCATTTTTCACCTTTCTGCAGCATGACGTAATGGGGGGGGTGTTATCTCTTTTGTCAAAAATCACCTGTTTTTGCTTGAACATTAAATGCCTCCAAATGGTATTTAATTCACTTCCCGGGCCCCTGGAAGCATGAAAATCACTTTAAACATGCTAATTTTAGCTCTAAAACTGATGATCTACCTACAAATGTGAACTGACTTTCAAAAATAAAACATTTGAAAACTGACAATTTTTCACCTTTCTGAAGCATGACGTAATGGGGGGGTGTTATCTCTTTCTTCAAAAATCACCTGTTTTTGCTTGAACATTAAATGCCTCCAAATGGTATTTAATTCACTTCCCGGGCCCCTGGAAGCATGAAAATCACTTTAAACATGCAAATTTTAGCTCTAAAACTGATGATCTACCTACAAATGTGAACTGACTTTCAAAAATGAAACATTTGAAAACGGACAATTTTTCACCTTTCTGAAGCATGACGTAATGGGGGGGGGTGTTATCTCTTTTGTCAAAAATCACCTGTTTTTGCTTGAACATTAAATGCCTCCAAATGGTATATAATTCACTTCCCGGGCCCCTGGAAGCATGAACATCACTTTAAACATGCTAATTTTAGCTCTAAAACTGATGATCTACCTACAAATGTGAACTGACGTTCAAAAATAAAACAATTGAAAACGGACCATTTTTCACCTTTCTGAAGCATGACGTAATGGGGGGGTGTTATCCCTTTTGTCAAAAATCACCTGTTTTTGCTTGAACATTAAATGCCTCCAAATGGTATTTAATTCACTTCCCGGGCCCCTGGAAGCATGAAAATCACTTTAAACATGCAAATTTTAGCTCTAAAACTGATGATCTACCTACAAATGTGAACTGACTTTCAAAAATGAAACATTTGAAAACGGACAATTTTTCACCTTTCTGAAGCATGACGTAATGGGGGGGTGTTATCTCTTTTGTCAAAAATCACCTGTTTTTGCTTGAACATTAAATGCCTCCAAATGGTATTTAATTCACTTCCCGGGCCCCTGGAAGCATGAAAATCACTTTAAACATGCTAATTTTAGCTCTAAAACTGATGATCTACCTACAAATGTGAACTGACGTTAAAAAACTAAAACATTTGAAAACGGACCATTTTTCACCTTTCTGCAGCATGACGTAATGGGGGGGGTGTTATCTCTTTTGTCAAAAATCACCTGTTTTTGCTTGAACATTAAATGCCTCCAAATGGTATTTAATTCACTTCCCGGGCCCCTGGAAGCATGAAAATCACTTTAAACATGCTAATTTTAGCTCTAAAACTGATGATCTACCTACAAATGTGAACTGACGTTCAAAAATAAAACATTTGAAAACGGACCATTTTTCACCTTTCTGAAGCGTGACGTAATGGGGGGGTGTTATCTCTTTTGTCAAAAATCACCTGTTTTTGCTTGAACATTAAATGCCTCCAAATGGTTTTTAATTCACTTCCCGGGGTGAAGAAACACTTTTTGAGACCTTAGAGTGAGTAAATTGGCCATTTTCATGCACTTTTAACCATTTCACAAATCTTGTGTTTTGGGCCCCTGGAAGCATGAAAATCACTTTAAACATGCTAATTTTAGCTCTAAAACTGATGATCTACCTACAAATGTGAACTGACGTTAAAAAATAAAACATTTGAAAACGGACCATTTTTCACCTTTCTGCAGCATGACGTAATGGGGGGGTGTTATCTCTTTTGTCAAAAATCACCTGTTTTTGCTTGAACATTAAATGCCTCCAAATGGTATTTAATTCACTTCCCGGGCCCCTGGAAGCATGAAAATCACTTTAAACATGCTTATTTTAGCTCTAAAACTGATGATCTACCTACAAATGTGAACTGACTTTCAAAAATAAAACATTTGAAAACTGACAATTTTTCACCTTTCTGAAGCATGACGTAATGGGGGGGGTGTTATCTCTTTCTTCAAAAATCACCTGTTTTTGCTTGAACATTAAATGCCTCCAAATGGTATTTAATTCACTTCCCGGGCCCCTGGAAGCATGAAAATCACTTTAAACATGCAAATTTTAGCTCTAAAACTGATGATCTACCTACAAATGTGAACTGACTTTCAAAAATGAAACATTTGAAAACGGACAATTTTTCACCTTTCTGAAGCATGACGTAATGGGGGGGGTGTTATCTCTTTTGTCAAAAATCACCTGTTTTTGCTTGAACATTAAATGCCTCCAAATGGTATTTAATTCACTTCCCGGGCCCCTGGAAGCATGAAAATCACTTTAAACATGCTAATTTTAGCTCTAAAACTGATGATCTACCTACAAATGTGAACTGACGTTCAAAAATAAAACATTTGAAAACGGACCATTTTTCACCTTTCTGAAGCATGACGTAATGGGGGGGTGTTATCCCTTTTGTCAAAAATCACCTGTTTTTGCTTGAACATTAAATGCCTCCAAATGGTATTTAATTCACTTCCCGGGCCCCTGGAAGCATGAAAATCACTTTAAACATGCAAATTTTAGCTCTAAAACTGATGATCTACCTACAAATGTGAACTGACTTTCAAAAATGAAACATTTGAAAACGGACAATTTTTCACCTTTCTGAAGCATGACGTAATGGTGGGGTGTTATCTCTTTTGTCAAAAATCACCTGTTTTTGCTTGAACATTAAATGCCTCCAAATGGTATTTAATTCACTTCCCGGGCCCCTGGAAGCATGAAAATCACTTTAAACATGCTAATTTTAGCTCTAAAACTGATGATCTACCTACAAATGTTAACTGACGTTAAAAAATAAAACATTTGAAAACGGACCATTTTTCACCTTTCTGCAGCATGACGTAATGGGGGGGGTGTTATCTCTTTTGTCAAAAATCACCTGTTTTTGCTTGAACATTAAATGCCTCCAAATGGTATTTAATTCACTTCCCGGGCCCCTGGAAGCATGAAAATCACTTTAAACATGCTAATTTTAGCTCTAAAACTGATGATCTACCTACAAATGTGAACTGACGTTCAAAAATAAAACATTTGAAAACGGACCATTTTTCACCTTTCTGAAGCGTGACGTAATGGAGGGGGTGTTATCTCTTTTGTCAAAAATCACCTGTTTTTGCTTGAACATTAAATGCCTCCAAATGGTATTTAATTCACTACCCGGGGTGAAGAAACACTTTTTGAGACCTCAGAGTGAGTAAATTGGCCATTTTCATGCACTTTTAACCATTTCACAAATCTTGTGTTTTGGGCCCCTGGAAGCATGAAAATCACTTTAAACATGCAAATTTTAGCTCTAAAACTGATGATCTATCTACAAATGTGAACTGACTTTCAAAAATGAAACATTTGAAAACGGACAAATTTTCACCTTTCTGAAGCATGACGTAATGGGGGGGTGTTATCTCTTTTGTCAAAAATCACCTGTTTTTGCTTGAACATTAAATGCCTCCAAATGGTATTTAATTCACTTCCCGGGCCCCTGGAAGCATGAAAATCACTTTAAACATGCTAATTTTAGCTCTAAAACTGATGATCTACCTACAAATGTGAACTGACTTTCAAAAATAAAACATTTGAAAACGGACAATTTTTCACCTTTCTGAAGCATGACGTAATGGGGGGGTGTTATCTCTTTTGTCAAAAATCACCTGTTTTTGCTTGAACATTAAATACCTCCAAATGGTATTTAATTCACTTCCCGGGCCCCTGGAAGCATGAAAATCACTTTAAACATGCTAATTTTAGCTCTAAAACTGATGATCTACCTACAAATGTGAACTGACGTTCAAAAATAAAACATTTGAAAACGGACCATTTTTCACCTTTCTGAAGCGTGACGTAATGGGGGGGGTGTTATCTCTTTTGTCAAAAATCACCTGTTTTTGCTTGAACATTAAATGCCTCCAAATGGTATTTAATTCACTTCCCGGGCCCCTGGAAGCATGAAAATCACTTTAAACATGCTAATTTTAGCTCTAAAACTGATGATCTACCTACAAATGTGAACTGACGTTCAAAAATAAAACATTTGAAAACGGACCATTTTTCACCTTTCTGAAGCGTGACGTAATGGGGGGGGTGTTATCTCTTTTGTCAAAAATCACCTGTTTTTGCTTGAACATTAAATGCCTCCAAATGGTATTTAATTCACTACCCGGGGTGAAGAAACACTTTTTGAGACCTCAGAGTGAGTAAATTGGCCATTTTCATGCACTTTTAACCATTTCACAAATCTTGTGTTTTGGGCCCCTGGAAGCATGAAAATCACTTTAAACATGCTAATTTTAGCTCTAAAACTGATGATCTACCTACAAATGTGAACTGACGTTAAAAAATAAAACATTTGAAAACGGACCATTTTTCACCTTTCTGCAGCATGACGTAATGGGGGGGGTGTTATCTCTTTTGTCAAAAATCACCTGTTTTTGCTTGAACATTAAATGCCTCCAAATGGTATTTAATTCACTTCCCGGGCCCCTGGAAGCATGAAAAACACTTTAAACATGCTAATTTTAGCTCTAAAACTGATGATCTACCTACAAATGTGAACTGACTTTCAAAAATAAAACATTTGAAAACTGACAATTTTTCACCTTTCTGAAGCATGACGTAATGGGGGGGTGTTATCTCTTTCTTCAAAAATCACCTGTTTTTGCTTGAACATTAAATGCCTCCAAATGGTATTTAATTCACTTCCCGGGCCCCTGGAAGCATGAAAATCACTTTAAACATGCAAATTTTAGCTCTAAAACTGATGATCTACCTACAAATGTGAACTGACTTTCAAAAATGAAACATTTGAAAACGGACAATTTTTCACCTTTCTGAAGCATGACGTAATGGGGGGGTGTTATCTCTTTTGTCAAAAATCACCTGTTTTTGCTTGAACATTAAATGCCTCCAAATGGTATTTAATTCACTTCCCGGGCCGCTGGAAGCATGAAAATCACTTTAAACATGCTAATTTTAGCTCTAAAACTGATGATCTACCTACAAATGTGAACTGACTTTCAAAAATAAAACATTTGAAAACGGACAATTTTTCACCTTTCTGAAGCATGACGTAATGGGGGGGTGTTATCTCTTTTGTCAAAAATCACCTGTTTTTGCTTGAACATTAAATACCTCCAAATGGTATTTAATTCACTTCCCGGGCCCCTGGAAGCATGAAAATCACTTTAAACATGCTAATTTTAGCTCTAAAACTGATGATCTACCTACAAATGTGAACTGACTTTCAAAAATAAAACATTTGAAAACGGACAATTTTTCACCTTTTTGAAGTGTGACGTAATGGTGGGGTGTTATCTCTTTTGTCAAAAATCACCTGTTTTTGCTTGAACATTAAATGCCTCCAAATGGTATTTAATTCACTTCCCGGGGTGAAGAAACACTTTTTGAGACCTCAGAGTGAGTAAATTGGCCATTTTCATGCACTTTTAACCATTTCACAAATCTTGTGTTTTGGGCCCCTGGAAGCATGAAAATCACTTTAAACATGCTAATTTTAGCTCTAAAACTGATGATCTACCTACAAATGTGAACTGACGTTAAAAAATAAAACATTTGAAAACTGACCATTTTTCACCTTTCTGCAGCATGACGTAATGGGGGGGTGTTATCTCTTTTGTCAAAAATCACCTGTTTTTGCTTGAACATTAAATGCCTCCAAATGGTATTTAATTCACTTCCCGGGCCCCTGGAAGCATGAAAATCACTTTAAACATGCTAATTTTTGCTCTAAAACTGATGATCTACCTACAAATGTGAACTGACGTTCAAAAATAAAACATTTGAAAACGGACCATTTTTCACCTTTCTGAAGCATGACGTAATGGGGGGGTGTTATCCCTTTTGTCAAAAATCACCTGTTTTTGCTTGAACATTAAATGCCTCCAAATGGTATTTAATTCACTTCCCGGGCCCCTGGAAGCATGAAAATCACTTTAAACATGCAAATTTTAGCTCTAAAACTGATGATCTACCTACAAATGTGAACTGACGTTAAAAAATAAAACATTTGAAAACGGACCATTTTTCACCTTTCTGCAGCATGACATAATGGGGGGGGTGTTATCTCTTTTGTCAAAAATCACCTGTTTTTGCTTGAACATTAAATGCCTCCAAATGGTATTTAATTCACTTCCCGGGCCCCTGGAAGCATGAAAATCACTTTAAACATGCTAATTTTAGCTCTAAAACTGATGATCTACCTACAAATGTGAACTGACGTTCAAAAATAAAACATTTGAAAACGGACCATTTTTCACCTTTCTGAAGCGTGACGTAATGGGGGGGGTGTTATCTCTTTTGTCAAAAATCACCTGTTTTTGCTTGAACATTAAATGCCTCCAAATGGTATTTAATTCACTACCCGGGGTGAAGAAACACTTTTTGAGACCTCAGAGTGAGTAAATTGGCCATTTTCATGCACTTTTAACCATTTCACAAATCTTGTGTTTTGGGCCCCTGGAAGCATGAAAATCACTTTAAACATGCAAATTTTAGCTCTAAAACTGATGATCTACCTACAAATGTGAACTGACTTTCAAAAATGAAACATTTGAAAACGGACAAATTTTCACCTTTCTGAAGCATGACGTAATGGGGGGTGTTATCTCTTTTGTCAAAAATCACCTGTTTTTGCTTGAACATTAAATGCCTCCAAATGGTATTTAATTCACTTCCCGGGCCCCTGGAAGCATGAAAATCACTTTAAACATGCTAATTTTAGCTCTAAAACTGATGATCTACCTACAAATGTGAACTGACTTTCAAAAATAAAACATTTGAAAACGGACAATTTTTCACCTTTCTGAAGCATGACGTAATGGGGGGGTGTTATCTCTTTTGTCAAAAATCACCTGTTTTTGCTTGAACATTAAATACCTCCAAATGGTATTTAATTCACTTCCCGGGCCCCTGGAAGCATGAAAATCACTTTAAACATGCTAATTTTAGCTCTAAAACTGATGATCTACCTACAAATGTGAACTGACGTTCAAAAATAAAACATTTGAAAACGGACCATTTTTCACCTTTCTGAAGCGTGACGTAATGGGGGGGTGTTATCTCTTTTGTCAAAAATCACCTGTTTTTGCTTGAACATTAAATGCCTCCAAATGGTATTTAATTCACTACCCGGGGTGAAGAAACACTTTTTGAGACCTCAGAGTGAGTAAATTGGCCATTTTCATGCACTTTTAACCATTTCACAAGTCTTGTGTTTTGGGCCCCTGGAAGCATGAAAATCACTTTAAACATGCTAATTTTAGCTCTAAAACTGATGATCTACCTACAAATGTGAACTGACGTTAAAAAATAAAACATTTGAAAAAGGACCATTTTTCACCTTTCTGCAGCATGACGTAATGGAGGGTGTTATCTCTTTTGTCAAAAATCACCTGTTTTTGCTTGAACATTAAATGCCTCCAAATGGTATTTAATTCACTTCCCGGGCCCCTGGAAGCATGAAAATCACTTTAAACATGCAAATTTTAGCTCTAAAACTGATGATCTACCTACAAATGTGAACTGACTTTCAAAAATGAAACATTTGAAAACGGACAATTTTTCACCTTTCTGAAGCATGACGTAATGGGGGGGGTGTTATCTCTTTTGTCAAAAATCACCTGTTTTTGCTTGAACATTAAATGCCTCCAAATGGTATTTAATTCACTTCCCAGGCCCCTGGAAGCATGAAAATCACTTTAAACATGCTAATTTTAGCTCTAAAACTGATGATCTACCTACAAATGTGAACTGACGTTCAAAAATAAAACATTTGAAAACGGACCATTTTTCACCTTTCTGAAGCATGACGTAATGGGGGGGTGTTATCCCTTTTGTCAAAAATCACCTGTTTTTGCTTGAACATTAAATGCCTCCAAATGGTATTTAATTCACTTCCCGGGCCCCTGGAAGCATGAAAATCACTTTAAACATGCAAATTTTAGCTCTAAAACTGATGATCTACCTACAAATGTGAACTGACTTTCAAAAATGAAACATTTGAAAACGGACAATTTTTCACCTTTCTGAAGCATGACGTAATGGGGGGGTGTTATCTCTTTTGTCAAAAATCACCTGTTTTTGCTTGAACATTAAATGCCTCCAAATGGTATTTAATTCACTTCCCGGGCTCCTGGAAGCATGAAAATCACTTTAAACATGCTAATTTTAGCTCTAAAACTGATGATCTACCTACAAATGTTAACTGACGTTAAAAAATAAAACATTTGAAAACGGACCATTTTTCACCTTTCTGCAGCATGACGTAATGGGGGGGGTGTTATCTCTTTTGTCGAAAATCACCTGTTTTTGCTTGAACATTAAATGCCTCCAAATGGTATTTAATTCACTTCCCGGGCCCCTGGAAGCATGAAAATCACTTTAAACATGCTAATTTTAGCTCTAAAACTGATGATCTACCTACAAATGTGAACTGACGTTCAAAAATAAAACATTTGAAAACGGACCATTTTTCACCTTTCTGAAGCGTGACGTAATGGGGGGGGTGTTATCTCTTTTGTCAAAAATCACCTGTTTTTGCTTGAACATTAAATGCCTCCAAATGGTATTTAATTCACTACCCGGGGTGAAGAAACACTTTTTGAGACCTCAGAGTGAGTAAATTGGCCATTTTCATGCACTTTTAACCATTTCACAAATCTTGTGTTTTGGGCCCCTGGAAGCATGAAAATCACTTTAAACATGCAAATTTTAGCTCTAAAACTGATGATCTACCTACAAATGTGAACTGACTTTCAAAAATGAAACATTTGAAAACGGACAAATTTTCACCTTTCTGAAGCATGACGTAATGGGGGGGTGTTATCTCTTTTGTCAAAAATCACCTGTTTTTGCTTGAACATTAAATGCCTCCAAATGGTATTTAATTCACTTCCCGGGCCCCTGGAAGCATGAAAATCACTTTAAACATGCTAATTTTAGCTCTAAAACTGATGATCTACCTACAAATGTGAACTGACTTTCAAAAATAAAACATTTGAAAACGGACAATTTTTCACCTTTCTGAAGCATGACGTAATGGGGGGGTGTTATCTCTTTTGTCAAAAATCACCTGTTTTTGCTTGAACATTAAATACCTCCAAATGGTATTTAATTCACTTCCCGGGCCCCTGGAAGCATGAAAATCACTTTAAACATGCTAATTTTAGCTCTAAAACTGATGATCTACCTACAAATGTGAACTGAAGTTCAAAAATAAAACATTTGAAAACGTACCATTTTTCACCTTTCTGAAGCATGACGTAATGGGGGGTGTTATCTCTTTTGTCAAAAATCACCTGTTTTTGCTTGAACATTAAATGCCTCCAAATGGTATTTAATTCACTTCCCGGGGTGAAGAAACACTTTTTGAGACCTCAGAGTGAGTAAATTGGCCATTTTCATGTACTTTTAACCATTTCACAAATCTTGTGTTTTGGGCCCCTGGAAGCATGAAAATCACTTTAAACATGCTAATTTTAGCTCTAAAACTGATGATCTACCTACAAATGTGAACTGACGTTAAAAAATAAAACATTTGAAAACGGACCATTTTTCACCTTTCTGCAGCATGACGTAATGGGGGGGTGTTATCTCTTTTGTCAAAAATCACCTCTTTTTGCTTGAACATTAAATGCCTCCAAATGGTATTTAATTCACTTCCCGGGCCCCTGGAAGCATGAAAATCACTTTAAACATGCTTATTTAAGCTCTAAAACTGATGATCTACCTACAAATGGGAACTGACGTTCAAAAATAAAACATTTGAAAACGGACCATTTTTCACCTTTCTGAAGCATGACGTAATGGGGGGGTGTTATCTCTTTTGTCAAAAATCACCTGTTTTTGCTTGAACATTAAATGCCTCCAAATGGTATTTAATTCACTTCCCGGGCCCCTGGACGCATGTTAATCACTTTAAACATGCTAATTTTAGCTCTAAAACTGATGGTCTACCTACAAATGTGAACTGACGTTAAAAAATAAAACATTTGAAAACGGACCATTTTTCACCTTTCTGCAGCATGACGTAATGGGGGGGTGTTATCCCTTTTGTGAAAAATCACCTGTTTTTGCTTGAACATTAAATGCCTCCAAATGGTATTTAATTCACTTCCCGGGCCCCTGGAAGCATGAAAATCACTTTAAACATGCTTATTTTAGCTCTAAAACTGATGATCTACCTACAAATGTGACTTGATGTTCAAAAATAAAACATTTGAAAACGGACCATTTTTCACCTTTCTGAAGCATCACGTAATGGGGGGGTGTTATCTCTTTTGTCAAAAATCACCTGTTTTTGCTTGAACATTAAATGCCGCCAAATGGTATTTAATTCACTTCCCGGGCCCCTGGAAGCATGAAAATCACTTTAAACATGCTAATTTTAGCTCTAAAACTGATGATCTACCTACAAATGTGAACTGACGTTCAAAAATAAAACATTTGAAAACGGACCATTTTTCACCTTTCTGAAGCGTGACGTAATGGGGGGTGTTATCTCTTTTGTCAAAAATCACCTGTTTTTGCTTGAACATTAAATGCCTCCAAATGGTATTTAATTCACTTCCCGGGGTGAAGAAACACTTTTTGAGACCTCAGAGTGAGTAAATTGGCCATTTTCATGCACTTTTAACCATTTCACAAATCTTGTGTTTTGGGCCCCTGGAAGCATGAAAATCACTTTAAACATGCTAATTTTAGCTCTAAAACTGATGATCTACCTACAAATGTGAACTGACGTTAAAAAATGAAACATTTGAAAACGGACCATTTTTCACCTTTCTGCAGCATGACGTAATGGGGGGGTGTTATCTCTTTTGTCAAAAATCACCTGTTTTTGCTTGAACATTAAATGCCTCCAAATGGTATTTAATTCACTTCCCGGGCCCCTGGAAGCATGAAAATCACTTTAAACATGCTAATTTTAGCTCTAAAACTGATGATCTACCTACAAATGTGAACTGACGTTCAAAAATAAAACATTTGAAAACGGACCATTTTTCACCTTTCTGAAGCATGACGTAATGGGGGGGGTGTTATCCCTTTTGTCAAAAATCACCTGTTTTTGCTTGAACATTAAATGCCTCCAAATGGTATTTAATTCACTTCCCGGGCCCCTGGAAGCATGAAAATCACTTTAAACATGCTAATTTTAGCTCTAAAACTGATGATCTACCTACAAATGTGAACTGACTTTCAAAAATGAAACATTTGAAAACGGACAATTTTTCACCTTTCTGAAGCATGACGTAATGGGGGGGTGTTATCTCTTTTGTCAAAAATCACCTGTTTTTGCTTGAACATTAAATGCCTCCAAATGGTATTTAATTCACTTCCCGGGCCCCTGGAAGCATGAAAATCACTTTAAACATGCTAATTTTAGCTCTAAAACTGATGATCTACCTACAAATGTGAACTGACTTTCAAAAATAAAACATTTGAAAACGGACAATTTTTCACCTTTTCGAAGCATGACGTAATGGGGGGGTGTTATCTCTTTTGTCAAAAATCACCTGTTTTTGCTTGAACATTAAATGCCTCCAAATGGTATTTAATTCACTTCCCGGGCCCCTGGAAACATGAAAATCACTTTAAACATGCTAATTTTAGCTCTAAAACTGATGATCTACCTACAAATGTGAACTGACGTTCAAAAAATAAAACATTTGAAAACGGACAATTTTTCACCTTTCTGAAGTGTGACGTAATGGTGGGGTGTTATCTCTTTTGTCAAAAATCACCTGTTTTTGCTTGAACATTAAATGCCTCCAAATGGTATTTAATTCACTTCCCGGGGTGAAGAAACACTTTTTGAGACCTCAGAGTGAGTAAATTGGCCATTTTCATGCACTTTTAACCATTTCACAAATCTTGTGTTTTGGGCCCCTGGAAGCATGAAAATCACTTTAAACATGCTAATTTTAGCTCTAAAGCTGATGATCTACCTACAAATGTGAACTGATGTTAAAAAATAAAACATTTGAAAACGGACCATTTTTCACCTTTCTGCAGCATGACGTAATGGGGGGGTGTTATCTCTTTTGTCAAAAATCACCTGTTTTTGCTTGAACATTAAATGCCTCCAAATGGTATTTAATTCACTTCCCGGGGCCCTGGAAGCATGAAAATCACTTTAAACATGCTAATTTTAGCTCTAAAACTGATGATCTACCTACAAATGTGAACTGACTTTCAAAAATAAAACATTTGAAAACGGACAATTTTTCACCTTTCTGAAGCATGACGTAATGGGGGGGTGTTATCTCTTTTGTCAAAAATCACCTGTTTTTGCTTGAACATTAAATGCCTCCAAATGGTATTTAATTCACTTCCCGGGCCCCTGGAAGCATGAAAATCACTTTAAACATGCTAATTTTAGCTCTAAAACTGATGATCTACCTACAAATGTGAACTCACGTTCAAAAATAAAACATTTGAAAACGGACAATTTTTCACCTTTCTGAAGCGTGACGTAATGGTGGGGTGTTATCTCTTTTGTCAAAAATCACCTGTTTTTGCTTGAACATTAAATGCCTCCAAATGGTATTTAATTCACTTCCCGGGGTGAAGAAACACTTTTTGAGACCTCAGAGTGAGTAAATTGACCATTTTCATGTACTTTTAACCATTTCACAAATCTTGTGTTTTGGGCCCCTGGAAGCATGAAAATCACTTTAAACATGCAAATTTTAGCTCTAAAACTGATGATCTACCTACAAATGTGAACTGACGTTAAAAAATAAAACATTTGAAAACGGACAATTTTTCACCTTTCTGCAGCATGACGTAATGGGGGGGTGTTATCTCTTTTGTCAAAAATCACCTGTTTTTGCTTGAACATTAAATGCCTCCAAATGGTATTTAATTCACTTCCCAGGCCCCTGGAAGCATGAAAATCACTTTAAACATGCTAATTTTAGCTCTAAAACTGATGATCAACCTACAAATGTGAACTGACGTTCAAAAATAAAACATTTGAAAACGGACCATTTTTCACCTTTCTGAAGCGTGACGTAATGGGGGGGTGTTATCTCTTTTGTCAAAAATCACCTGTTTTTGCTTGAACATTAAATGCCTCCAAATGGTATTTAATTCACTTCCCGGGGTGAAGAAACACTTTTTGAGACCTCAGAGTGAGTAAATTGGCCATTTTCATGCACCTTTAACCATTTCACAAATCTTGTGTTTTGGGCCCCTGGAAGCATGAAAATCACTTTAAACATGCTAATTTTAGCTCTAAAACTGATGATCTACCTACAAATGTGAACTGACGTTAAAAAATAAAACATTTGAAAACGGACCATTTTTCACCTTTCTGCAGCATGACGTAATGGGGGGGGGGTGTTATCTCTTTTGTCAAAAATCACCTGTTTTTGCTTGAACATTAAATGCCTCCAAATGGTATTTAATTCACTTCCCGGGCCCCTGGAAGCATGAAAATCACTTTAAACATGCTAATTTTAGCTCTAAAACTGATGATCTACCTACAAATGTGAACTGACGTTCAAAAATAAAACATTTGAAAACGGACCATTTTTCACCTTTCTGAAGCGTGACGTAATGGGGGGGGGTGTTATCTCTTTTGTCAAAAATCACCTGTTTTTGCTTGAACATTAAATGCCTCCAAATGGTATTTAATTCACTTCCCGGGGTGAAGAAACACTTTTTGAGACCTTAGAGTGAGTAAATTGGCCATTTTCATGCACTTTTAACCATTTCACAAATCTTGTGTTTTGGGCCCCTGGAAGCATGAAAATCACTTTAAACATGCTAATTTTAGCTCTAAAACTGATGATCTACCTACAAATGTGAACTGACGTTAAAAAATAAAACATTTGAAAACGGACCATTTTTCACCTTTCTGCAGCATGACGTAATGGGGGGGGTGTTATCTCTTTTGTCAAAAATCACCTGTTTTTGCTTGAACATTAAATGCCTCCAAATGGTATTTAATTCACTTCCCGGGCCCCTGGAAGCATGAAAATCACTTTAAACATGCTAATTTTAGCTCTAAAACTGATGATCTACCTACAAATGTGAACTGACTTTCAAAAATAAAACATTTGAAAACTGACAATTTTTCACCTTTCTGAAGCATGACGTAATGGGGGGGTGTTATCTCTTTCTTCAAAAATCACCTGTTTTTGCTTGAACATTAAATGCCTCCAAATGGTATTTAATTCACTTCCCGGGCCCCTGGAAGCATGAAAATCACTTTAAACATGCAAATTTTAGCTCTAAAACTGATGATCTACCTACAAATGTGAACTGACTTTCAAAAATGAAACATTTGAAAACGGACAATTTTTCACCTTTCTGAAGCATGACGTAATGGGGGGGTGTTATCTCTTTTGTCAAAAATCACCTGTTTTTGCTTGAACATTAAATGCCTCCAAATGGTATTTAATTCACTTCCCGTGCCCCTGGAAGCATGAACATCACTTTAAACATGCTAATTTTAGCTCTAAAACTGATGATCTACCTACAAATGTGAACTGACGTTCAAAAATAAAACAATTGAAAACGGACCATTTTTCACCTTTCTGAAGCATGACGTAATGGGGGGGGTGTTATCCCTTTTGTCAAAAATCACCTGTTTTTGCTTGAACATTAAATGCCTCCAAATGGTATTTAATTCACTTCCCGGGCCCCTGGAAGCATGAAAATCACTTTAAACATGCAAATTTTAGCTCTAAAACTGATGATCTACCTACAAATGTGAACTGACTTTCAAAAATGAAACATTTGAAAACGGACAATTTTTCACCTTTCTGAAGCATGACGTAATGGGGGGGTGTTATCTCTTTTGTCAAAAATCACCTGTTTTTGCTTGAACATTAAATGCCTCCAAATGGTATTTAATTCACTTCCCGGGCCCCTGGAAGCATGAAAATCACTTTAAACATGCTAATTTTAGCTCTAAAACTGATGATCTACCTACAAATGTGAACTGACGTTAAAAAATAAAACATTTGAAAACGGACCATTTTTCACCTTTCTGCAGCATGACGTAATGGGGGGGGTGTTATCTCTTTTGTCAAAAATCACCTGTTTTTGCTTGAACATTAAATGCCTCCAAATGGTATTTAATTCACTTCCCGGGCCCCTGGAAGCATGAAAATCACTTTAAACATGCTAATTTTAGCTCTAAAACTGATGATCTACCTACAAATGTGAACTGACGTTCAAAAATAAAACATTTGAAAACGGACCATTTTTCACCTTTCTGAAGCGTGACGTAATGGGGGGGGTGTTATCTCTTTTGTCAAAAATCACCTGTTTTTGCTTGAACATTAAATGCCTCCAAATGGTATTTAATTCACTTCCCGGGGTGAAGAAACACTTTTTGAGACCTTAGAGTGAGTAAATTGGCCATTTTCATGCACTTTTAACCATTTCACAAATCTTGTGTTTTGGGCCCCTGGAAGCATCAAAATCACTTTAAACATGCTAATTTTAGCTCTAAAACTGATGATCTACCTACAAATGTGAACTGACGTTAAAAAATAAAACATTTGAAAACGGACCATTTTTCACCTTTCTGCAGCATGACGTAATGGGGGGGTGTTATCTCTTTTGTCAAAAATCACCTGTTTTTGCTTGAACATTAAATGCCTCCAAATGGTATTTAATTCACTTCCCGGGCCCCTGGAAGCATGAAAATCACTTTAAACATGCAAATTTTTGCTCTAAAACTGATGATCTACCTACAAATGTGAACTGACTTTCAAAAATGAAACATTTGAAAACGGACAATTTTTCACCTTTCTGAAGCATGACGTAATGGGGGGGTGTTATCTCTTTTGTCAAAAATCACCTGTTTTTGCTTGAACATTAAATGCCTCCAAATGGTATTTAATTCACTTCCCGGGCCCCTGGAAGCATGAAAATCACTTTAAACATGCTAATTTTAGCTCTAAAACTGATGATCTACCTACAAATGTGAACTGACGTTAAAAAATAAAACATTTGAAAACGGACCATTTTTCACCTTTCTGCAGCATGACGTAATGGGGGGGGGTGTTATCTCTTTTGTCAAAAATCACCTGTTTTTGCTTGAACATTAAATGCCTCCAAATGGTATTTAATTCACTTCCCGGGCCCCTGGAAGCATGAAAATCACTTTAAACATGCTAATTTTAGCTCTAAAACTGATGATCTACCTACAAATGTGAACTGACGTTCAAAAATAAAACATTTGAAAACGGACCATTTTTCACCTTTCTGAAGCGTGACGTAATGGGGGGGGTGTTATCTCTTTTGTCAAAAATCACCTGTTTTTGCTTGAACATTAAATGCCTCCAAATGGTATTTAATTCACTACCCGGGGTGAAGAAACACTTTTTGAGACCTCAGAGTGAGTAAATTGGCCATTTTCATGCACTTTTAACCATTTCACAAATCTTGTGTTTTGGGCCCCTGGAAGCATGAAAATCACTTTAAACATGCTAATTTTAGCTCTAAAACTGATGATCTACCTACAAATGTGAACTGACTTTCAAAAATAAAACATTTGAAAACGGACAATTTTTCACCTTTTTGAAGTGTGACGTAATGGTGGGGTGTTATCTCTTTTGTCAAAAATCACCTGTTTTTGCTTGAACATTAAATGCCTCCAAATGGTATTTAATTCACTTCCCGGGGTGAAGAAACACTTTTTGAGACCTCAGAGTGAGTAAATTGGCCATTTTCATGCACTTTTAACCATTTCACAAATCTTGTGTTTTGGGCCCCTGGAAGCATGAAAATCACTTTAAACATGCTAATTTTAGCTCTAAAACTGATGATCTACCTACAAATGTGAACTGACGTTCAAAAATAAAACATTTGAAAACGGACCATTTTTCACCTTTCTGAAGCGTGTCGTAATGGGGGGGGTGTTATCTCTTTTGTCAAAAATCACCTGTTTTTGCTTGAACATTAAATGCCTCCAAATGGTATTTAATTCACTTCCCGGGCCCCTGGAAGCATGAAAATCACTTTAAACATGCTAATTTTAGCTCTAAAACTGATGATCTACCTACAAATGTGAACTGACGTTCAAAAATAAAACATTTGAAAACGGACCATTTTTCACCTTTCTGAAGCGTGACGTAATGGGGGGGGTGTTATCTCTTTTGTCAAAAATCACCTGTTTTTGCTTGAACATTAAATGCCTCCAAATGGTATTTAATTCACTACCCGCGGTGAAGAAACACTTTTTGAGACCTCAGAGTGAGTAAATTGGCCATTTTCATGCACTTTTAACCATTTCACAAATCTTGTGTTTTGGGCCCCTGGAAGCATGAAAATCACTTTAAACATGCTAATTTTAGCTCTAAAACTGATGATCTACCTACAAATGTGAACTGACGTTAAAAAATAAAACATTTGAAAACGGACCATTTTTCACCTTTCTGCAGCATGACGTAATGGGGGGGGTGTTATCTCTTTTGTCAAAAATCACCTGTTTTTGCTTGAACATTAAATGCCTCCAAATGGTATTTAATTCACTTCCCGGGCCCCTGGAAGCATGAAAATCACTTTAAACATGCTAATTTTAGCTCTAAAACTGATGATCTACCTACAAATGTGAACTGACTTTCAAAAATAAAACATTTGAAAACTGACAATTTTTCACCTTTCTGAAGCATGACGTAATGGGGGGGTGTTATCTCTTTCTTCAAAAATCACCTGTTTTTGCTTGAACATTAAATGCCTCCAAATGGTATTTAATTCACTTCCCGGGCCCCTGGAAGCATGAAAATCACTTTAAACATGCAAATTTTAGCTCTAAAACTGATGATCTACCTACAAATGTGAACTGACTTTCAAAAATGAAACATTTGAAAACGGACAATTTTTCACCTTTCTGAAGCATGACGTAATGGGGGGGTGTTATCTCTTTTGTCAAAAATCACCTGTTTTTGCTTGAACATTAAATGCCTCCAAATGGTATTTAATTCACTTCCCGGGCCGCTGGAAGCATGAAAATCACTTTAAACATGCTAATTTTAGCTCTAAAACTGATGATCTACCTACAAATGTGAACTGACTTTCAAAAATAAAACATTTGAAAACGGACAATTTTTCACCTTTCTGAAGCATGACGTAATGGGGGGGTGTTATCTCTTTTGTCAAAAATCACCTGTTTTTGCTTGAACATTAAATACCTCCAAATGGTATTTAATTCACTTCCCGGGCCCCTGGAAGCATGAAAATCACTTTAAACATGCTAATTTTAGCTCTAAAACTGATGATCTACCTACAAATGTGAACTGACTTTCAAAAATAAAACATTTGAAAACGGACAATTTTTCACCTTTTTGAAGTGTGACGTAATGGTGGGGTGTTATCTCTTTTGTCAAAAATCACCTGTTTTTGCTTGAACATTAAATGCCTCCAAATGGTATTTAATTCACTTCCCGGGGTGAAGAAACACTTTTTGAGACCTCAGAGTGAGTAAATTGGCCATTTTCATGCACTTTTAACCATTTCACAAATCTTGTGTTTTGGGCCCCTGGAAGCATGAAAATCACTTTAAACATGCTAATTTTAGCTCTAAAACTGATGATCTACCTACAAATGTGAACTGACGTTAAAAAATAAAACATTTGAAAACTGACCATTTTTCACCTTTCTGCAGCATGACGTAATGGGGGGGTGTTATCTCTATTGTCAAAAATCACCTGTTTTTGCTTGAACATTAAATGCCTCCAAATGGTATTTAATTCACTTCCCGGGCCCCTGGAAGCATGAAAATCACTTTAAACATGCTAATTTTAGCTCTAAAACTGATGATCTACCTACAAATGTGAACTGAAGTTCAAAAATAAAACATTTGAAAACGTACCATTTTTCACCTTTCTGAAGCATGACGTAATGGGGGGGTGTTATCTCTTTTGTCAAAAATCACCTGTTTTTGCTTGAACATTAAATGCCTCCAAATGGTATTTAATTCACTTCCCGGGGTGAAGAAACACTTTTTGAGACCTCAGAGTGAGTAAATTGGCCATTTTCATGTACTTTTAACCATTTCACAAATCTGGTGTTTTGGGCCCCTGGAAGCATGAAAATCACTTTAAACATGCTAATTTTAGCTCTAAAACTGATGATCTACCTACAAATGTGAACTGACGTTAAAAAATAAAACATTTGAAAACGGACCATTTTTCACCTTTCTGCAGCATGACCTAATGGGGAGGTGTTATCTCTTTTGTCAAAAATCACCTCTTTTTGCTTGAACATTAAATGCCTCCAAATGGTATTTAATTCACTTCCCGGGCCCCTGGAAGCATGAAAATCACTTTAAACATGCTTATTTACGCTCTAAAACTGATGATCTACCTACAAATGGGAACTGACGTTCAAAAATAAAACATTTGAAAACGGACCATTTTTCACCTTTCTGAAGCATGACGTAATGGGGGGGTGTTATCTCTTTTGTCAAAAATCACCTGTTTTTGCTTGAACATTAAATGCCTCCAAATGGTATTTAATTCACTTCCCGGGCCCCTGGAAGCATGAAAATCACTTTAAACATGCTAATTTTAGCTCTAAAACTGATGGTCTACCTACAAATGTGAACTGACGTTAAAAAATAAAACATTTGAAAACGGACCATTTTTCACCTTTCTGCAGCATGACGTAATGGGGGGGTGTTATCCCTTTTGTGAAAAATCACCTGTTTTTGCTTGAACATTAAATGCCTCCAAATGGTATTTAATTCACTTCCCGGGCCCCTGGAAGCATGAAAATCACTTTAAACATGCTTATTTTAGCTCTAAAACTGATGATCTACCTACAAATGTGACTTGATGTTCAAAAATAAAACATTTGAAAACGGACCATTTTTCACCTTTCTGAAGCATCACGTAATGGGGGGGTGTTATCTCTTTTGTCAAAAATCACCTGTTTTTGCTTGAACATTAAATGCCGCCAAATGGTATTTAATTCACTTCCCGGGCCCCTGGAAGCATGAAAATCACTTTAAACATGCTAATTTTAGCTCTAAAACTGATGATCTACCTACAAATGTGAACTGACGTTCAAAATTAAAACATTTGAAAACGGACCATTTTTCACCTTTCTGAAGCGTGACATAATGGGGGGTGTTATCTCTTTTGTCAAAAATCACCTGTTTTTGCTTGAACATTAAATGCCTCCAAATGGTATTTAATTCACTTCCCGGGGTGAAGAAACACTTTTTGAGACCTCAGAGTGAGTAAATTGGCCATTTTCATGCACTTTTAACCATTTCACAAATCTTGTGTTTTGGGCCCCTGGAAGCATGAAAATCACTTTAAACATGCTAATTTTAGCTCTAAAACTGATGATCTACCTACAAATGTGAACTGACGTTAAAAAATGAAACATTTGAAAACGGACCATTTTTCACCTTTCTGCAGCATGACGTAATGGGGGGGTGTTATCTCTTTTGTCAAAAATCACCTGTTTTTGCTTGAACATTAAATGCCTCCAAATGGTATTTAATTCACTTCCCGGGCCCCTGGAAGCATGAAAATCACTTTAAACATGCTAATTTTAGCTCTAAAACTGATGATCTACCTACAAATGTGAACTGACTTTCAAAAATAAAACATTTGAAAACGGACAATTTTTCACCTTTCTGAAGCATGACGTAATGGGGGGGTGTTATCTCTTTTGTCAAAAATCACCTGTTTTTGCTTGAACATTAAATACCTCCAAATGGTATTTAATTCACTTCCCGGGCCCCTGGAAGCATGAAAATCACTTTAAACATGCTAATTTTAGCTCTAAAACTGATGATCTACCTACAAATGTGAACTGACGTTCAAAAATAAAACATTTGAAAACGGACCATTTTTCACCTTTCTGAAGCGTGACGTAATGGGGGGTGTTATCTCTTTTGTCAAAAATCACCTGTTTTTGCTTGAACATTAAATGCCTCCAAATGGTATTTAATTCACTTCCCGGGGTGAAGAAACACTTTTTGAGACCTCAGAGTGAGTAAATTGGCCATTTTCATGCACTTTTAACCATTTCACAAATCTTGTGTTTTGGGCCCCTGGAAGCATGAAAATCACTTTAAACATGCTAATTTTAGCTCTAAAACTGATGATCTACCTACAAATGTGAACTGACGTTAAAAAATAAAACATTTGAAAACTGACCATTTTTCACCTTTCTGCAGCATGACGTAATGGGGGGGGTGTTATCTCTTTTGTCAAAAATCACCTGTTTTTGCTTGAACATTAAATGCCTCCAAATGGTATTTAATTCACTTCCCGGGCCCCTGGAAGCATGAAAATCACTTTAAACATGCTAATTTTAGCTCTAAAACTGATGATCTACCTACAAATGTGAACTGAAGTTCAAAAATAAAACATTTGAAAACGTACCATTTTTCACCTTTCTGAAGCATGACGTAATGGGGGGGTGTTATCTCTTTTGTCAAAAATCACCTGTTTTTGCTTGAACATTAAATGCCTCCAAATGGTATTTAATTCACTTCCCGGGGTGAAGAAACACTTTTTGAGACCTCAGAGTGAGTAAATTGGCCATTTTCATGTACTTTTAACCATTTCACAAATCTGGTGTTTTGGGCCCCTGGAAGCATGAAAATCACTTTAAACATGCTAATTTTAGCTCTAAAACTGATGATCTACCTACAAATGTGAACTGACGTTAAAAAATAAAACATTTGAAAACGGACCATTTTTCACCTTTCTGCAGCATGACGTAATGGGGGGGTGTTATCTCTTTTGTCAAAAATCACCTCTTTTTGCTTGAACATTAAATGCCTCCAAATGGTATTTAATTCACTTCCCGGGCCCCTGGAAGCATGAAAATCACTTTAAACATGCTTATTTAAGCTCTAAAACTGATGATCTACCTACAAATGGGAACTGACGTTCAAAAATAAAACATTTGAAAACGGACCATTTTTCACCTTTCTGAAGCATGACGTAATGGGGGGGTGTTATCTCTTTTGTCAAAAATCACCTGTTTTTGCTTGAACATTAAATGCCTCCAAATGGTATTTAATTCACTTCCCGGGCCCCTGGAAGCATGAAAATCACTTTAAACATGCTAATTTTAGCTCTAAAACGGATGGTCTACCTACAAATGTGAACTGACGTTAAAAAATAAAACATTTGAAAACGGACCATTTTTCACCTTTCTGCAGCATGACGTAATGGGGGGGTGTTATCCCTTTTGTGAAAAATCACCTGTTTTTGCTTGAACATTAAATGCCTCCAAATGGTATTTAATTCACTTCCCGGGCCCCTGGAAGCATGAAAATCACTTTAAACATGCTTATTTTAGCTCTAAAACTGATGATCTACCTACAAATGTGACTTGATGTTCAAAAATAAAACATTTGAAAACGGACCATTTTTCACCTTTCTGAAGCATCACGTAATGGGGGGGTGTTATCTCTTTTGTCAAAAATCACCTGTTTTTGCTTGAACATTAAATGCCGCCAAATGGTATTTAATTCACTTCCCGGGCCCCTGGAAGCATGAAAATCACTTTAAACATGCTAATTTTAGCTCTAAAACTGATGATCTACCTACAAATGTGAACTGACGTTCAAAATTAAAACATTTGAAAACGGACCATTTTTCACCTTTCTGAAGCGTGACATAATGGGGGGTGTTATCTCTTTTGTCAAAAATCACCTGTTTTTGCTTGAACATTAAATGCCTCCAAATGGTATTTAATTCACTTCCCGGGGTGAAGAAACACTTTTTGAGACCTCAGAGTGAGTAAATTGGCCATTTTCATGCACTTTTAACCATTTCACAAATCTTGTGTTTTGGGCCCCTGGAAGCATGAAAATCACTTTAAACATGCTAATTTTAGCTCTAAAACTGATGATCTACCTACAAATGTGAACTGACGTTAAAAAATGAAACATTTGAAAACGGACCATTTTTCACCTTTCTGCAGCATGACGTAATGGGGGGGTGTTATCTCTTTTGTCAAAAATCACCTGTTTTTGCTTGAACATTAAATGCCTCCAAATGGTATTTAATTCACTTCCCGGGCCCCTGGAAGCATGAAAATCACTTTAAACATGCTAATTTTAGCTCTAAAACTGATGATCTACCTACAAATGTGAACTGACTTTCAAAAATAAAACATTTGAAAACGGACAATTTTTCACCTTTCTGAAGCATGACGTAATGGGGGGGTGTTATCTCTTTTGTCAAAAATCACCTGTTTTTGCTTGAACATTAAATACCTCCAAATGGTATTTAATTCACTTCCCGGGCCCCTGGAAGCATGAAAATCACTTTAAACATGCTAATTTTAGCTCTAAAACTGATGATCTACCTACAAATGTGAACTGACGTTCAAAAATAAAACATTTGAAAACGGACCATTTTTCACCTTTCTGAAGCGTGACGTAATGGGGGGTGTTATCTCTTTTGTCAAAAATCACCTGTTTTTGCTTGAACATTAAATGCCTCCAAATGGTATTTAATTCACTTCCCGGGGTGAAGAAACACTTTTTGAGACCTCAGAGTGAGTAAATTGGCCATTTTCATGCACTTTTAACCATTTCACAAATCTTGTGTTTTGGGCCCCTGGAAGCATGAAAATCACTTTAAACATGCTAATTTTAGCTCTAAAACTGATGATCTACCTACAAATGTGAACTGACGTTAAAAAATAAAACATTTGAAAACTGACCATTTTTCACCTTTCTGCAGCATGACGTAATGGGGGGGGTGTTATCTCTTTTGTCAAAAATCACCTGTTTTTGCTTGAACATTAAATGCCTCCAAATGGTATTTAATTCACTTCCCGGGCCCCTGGAAGCATGAAAATCACTTTAAACATGCTAATTTTAGCTCTAAAACTGATGATCTACCTACAAATGTGAACTGAAGTTCAAAAATAAAACATTTGAAAACGTACCATTTTTCACCTTTCTGAAGCATGACGTAATGGGGGGGTGTTATCTCTTTTGTCAAAAATCACCTGTTTTTGCTTGAACATTAAATGCCTCCAAATGGTATTTAATTCACTTCCCGGGGTGAAGAAACACTTTTTGAGACCTCAGAGTGAGTAAATTGGCCATTTTCATGTACTTTTAACCATTTCACAAATCTGGTGTTTTGGGCCCCTGGAAGCATGAAAATCACTTTAAACATGCTAATTTTAGCTCTAAAACTGATGATCTACCTACAAATGTGAACTGACGTTAAAAAATAAAACATTTGAAAACGGACCATTTTTCACCTTTCTGCAGCATGACGTAATGGGGGGGTGTTATCTCTTTTGTCAAAAATCACCTCTTTTTGCTTGAACATTAAATGCCTCCAAATGGTATTTAATTCACTTCCCGGGCCCCTGGAAGCATGAAAATCACTTTAAACATGCTTATTTAAGCTCTAAAACTGATGATCTACCTACAAATGGGAACTGACGTTCAAAAATAAAACATTTGAAAACGGACCATTTTTCACCTTTCTGAAGCATGACGTAATGGGGGGGTGTTATCTCTTTTGTCAAAAATCACCTGTTTTTGCTTGAACATTAAATGCCTCCAAATGGTATTTAATTCACTTCCCGGGCCCCTGGAAGCATGAAAATCACTTTAAACATGCTAATTTTAGCTCTAAAACTGATGGTCTACCTACAAATGTGAACTGACGTTAAAAAATAAAACATTTGAAAACGGACCATTTTTCACCTTTCTGCAGCATGACGTAATGGGGGGGTGTTATCCCTTTTGTGAAAAATCACCTGTTTTTGCTTGAACATTAAATGCCTCCAAATGGTATTTAATTCACTTCCCGGGCCCCTGGAAGCATGAAAATCACTTTAAACATGCTTATTTTAGCTCTAAAACTGATGATCTACCTACAAATGTGACTTGATGTTCAAAAATAAAACATTTGAAAACGGACCATTTTTCACCTTTCTGAAGCATCACGTAATGGGGGGGTGTTATCTCTTTTGTCAAAAATCACCTGTTTTTGCTTGAACATTAAATGCCGCCAAATGGTATTTAATTCACTTCCCGGGCCCCTGGAAGCATGAAAATCACTTTAAACATGCTAATTTTAGCTCTAAAACTGATGATCTACCTACAAATGTGAACTGACGTTCAAAAATAAAACATTTGAAAACGGACCATTTTTCACCTTTCTGAAGCGTGACGTAATGGGGGGTGTTATCTCTTTTGTCAAAAATCACCTGTTTTTGCTTGAACATTAAATGCCTCCAAATGGTATTTAATTCACTTCCCGGGGTGAAGAAACACTTTTTGAGACCTCAGAGTGAGTAAATTGGCCATTTTCATGCACTTATAACCATTTCACAAATCTTGTGTTTTGGGCCCCTGGAAGCATGAAAATCACTTTAAACATGCTAATTTTAGCTCTAAAACTGATGATCTACCTACAAATGTGAACTGACGTTAAAAAATGAAACATTTGAAAACGGACCATTTTTCACCTTTCTGCAGCATGACGTAATGGGGGGGTGTTATCTCTTTTGTCAAAAATCACCTGTTTTTGCTTGAACATTAAATGCCTCCAAATGATATTTAATTCACTTCCCGGGCCCCTGGAAGCATGAAAATCACTTTAAACATGCTAATTTTAGCTCTAAAACTGATGATCTACCTACAAATGTGAACTGACTTTCAAAAATAAAACATTTGAAAACGGACAATTTTTCACCTTTCTGAAGCATGACGTAATGGGGGGGTGTTATCTCTTTTGTCAAAAATCACCTGTTTTTGCTTGAACATTAAATACCTCCAAATGGTATTTAATTCACTTCCCGGGCCCCTGGAAGCATGAAAATCACTTTAAACATGCTAATTTTAGCTCTAAAACTGATGATCTACCTACAAATGTGAACTGACGTTCAAAAATAAAACATTTGAAAACGGACCATTTTTCACCTTTCTGAAGCGTGACGTAATGGGGGGTGTTATCTCTTTTGTCAAAAATCACCTGTTTTTGCTTGAACATTAAATGCCTCCAAATGGTATTTAATTCACTTCCCGGGGTGAAGAAACACTTTTTGAGACCTCAGAGTGAGTAAATTGGCCATTTTCATGCACTTTTAACCATTTCACAAATCTTGTGTTTTGGGCCCCTGGAAGCATGAAAATCACTTTAAACATGCTAATTTTAGCTCTAAAACTGATGATCTACCTACAAATGTGAACTGACGTTAAAAAATGAAACATTTGAAAACGGACCATTTTTCACCTTTCTGCAGCATGACGTAATGGGGGGGTGTTATCTCTTTTGTCAAAAATCACCTGTTTTTGCTTGAACATTAAATGCCTCCAAATGGTATTTAATTCACTTCCCGGGCCCCTGGAAGCATGAAAATCACTTTAAACATGCTAATTTTAGCTCTAAAACTGATGATCTACCTACAAATGTGAACTGACTTTCAAAAATAAAACATTTGAAAACGGATAATTTTTCACCTTTCTGAAGCATGACGTAATGGGGGGGTGTTATCTCTTTTGTCAAAAATCACCTGTTTTTGCTTGAACATTAAATACCTCCAAATGGTATTTAATTCACTTCCCGGGCCCCTGGAAGCATGAAAATAACTTTAAACATGCTAATTTTAGCTCTAAAACTGATGATCTACCTACAAATGTGAACTGACGTTCAAAAATAAAACATTTGAAAACTGACAACTTTTCACCTTTCTGAAGTGTGACGTAATGGTGGGGTGTTATCTCTTTTGTCAAAAATCACCTGTTTTTGCTTGAACATTAAATGCCTCCAAATGGTATTTAATTCACTTCCCGGGGTGAAGAAACACTTTTTGAGACCTCAGAGTGAGTAAATTGGCCATTTTCATGCACTTTTAACCATTTCACAAATCTTGTGTTTTGGGCCCCTGGAAGCATGAAAATCACTTTAAACATGCTAATTTTAGCTCTAAAACTGATGATCTACCTACAAATGTGAACTGACGTTAAAAAATAAAACATTTGAAAATGGACCATTTTTCACCTTTCTGCAGCATGACGTAATGGGGGGGTGTTATCTCTTTTGTCAAAAATCACCTGTTTTTGCTTGAACATTAAATGCCTCCAAATGGTATTTAATTCACTTCCCGGGCCCCTGGAAGCATGAAAATCACTTTAAACATGCTAATTTTAGCTCTAAAACTGATGATCTACCTACAAATGTGAACTGAAGTTCAAAAATAAAACATTTGAAAACGTACCATTTTTCACCTTTCTGAAGCATGACGTAATGGGGGGGTGTTATCTCTTTTGTCAAAAATCACCTGTTTTTGCTTGAACATTAAATGCCTCCAAATGGTATTTAATTCACTTGCCGGGTGAAGAAACACTTTTTGAGACCTCAGAGTGAGTAAATTGGCCATTTTCATGCACTTTTAACCATTTCACAAATCTTGTGTTTTGGGCCCCTGGAAGCATGAAAATCACTTTAAACATGCTAATTTTAGCTCTAAAACTGATGATCTACCTACAAATGTGAACTGACGTTAAAAAATAAAACATTTGAAAACGGACCATTTTTCACCTTTCTGCAGCATGACGTAATGGGGGGGTGTTATCTCTTTTGTCAAAAATCACCTCTTTTTGCTTGAACATTAAATGCCTCCAAATGGTATTTAATTCACTTCCCGGGCCCCTGGAAGCATGAAAATCACTTTAAACATGCTTATTTAAGCTCTAAAACTGATGATCTACCTACAAATGTGAACTGACGTTCAAAAATAAAACATTTAAAAACGGACCATTTTTCACCTTTCTGAAGCGTGACGTAATGGGGGGTGTTATCTCTTTTGTCAAAAATCACCTGTTTTTGCTTGAACATTAAATGCCTCCAAATGGTATTTAATTCACTTCCCGGGGTGAAGAAACACTTTTTGAGACCTCAGAGTGAGTAAATTGGCCATTTTCATGCACTTTTAACCATTTCACAAATCTTGTGTTTTGGGCCCCTGGAAGCATGAAAATCACTTTAAACATGCTAATTTTAGCTCTAAAACTGATGATCTACCTACAAATGTGAACTGACGTTAAAAAATGAAACATTTGAAAACGGACCATTTTTCACCTTTCTGCAGCATGACGTAATGGGGGGGTGTTATCTCTTTTGTCAAAAATCACCTGTTTTTGCTTGAACATTAAATGCCTCCAAATGGTATTTAATTCACTTCCCGGGCCCCTGGAAGCATGAAAATCACTTTAAACATGCTAATTTTAGCTCTAAAACTGATGATCTACCTACAAATGTGAACTGACGTTAAAAAATGAAACATTTGAAAACGGACCATTTTTCACCTTTCTGAAGCATGACGTAATGGGGGGGTGTTATCCCTTTTGTCAAAAATCACCTGTTTTTGCTTGAACATTAAATGCCTCCAAATGGTATTTAATTCACTTCCCGGGCCCCTGGAAGCATGAAAATCACTTTAAACATGCTAATTTTAGCTCTAAAACTGATGATCTACCTACAAATGTGAACTGACTTTCAAAAATAAAACATTTGAAAACGTACCATTTTTCACCTTTCTGAAGCATGACGTAATGGGGGGGTGTTATCTCTTTTGTCAAAAATCACCTGTTTTTGCTTGAACATTAAATGCCTCCAAATGGTATTTAATTCACTTCCCGGGGTGAAGAAACACTTTTTGAGACCTCAGAGTGAGTAAATTGGCCATTTTCATGCACTTTTAACCATTTCACAAATCTTGTGTTTTGGGCCCCTGGAAGCATGAAAATCACTTTAAACATGCTAATTTTAGCTCTAAAACTGATGATCTACCTACAAATGTGAACTGACGTTAAAAAATGAAACATTTGAAAACGGACCATTTTTCACCTTTCTGCACCATGACGTAATGGGGGGGTGTTATCTCTTTTGTCAAAAATCACCTGTTTTTGCTTGAACATTAAATGCCTCCAAATGGTATTTAATTCACTTCCCGGGCCCCTGGAAGCATGAAAATCACTTTAAACATGCTAATTTTAGCTCTAAAACTGATGATCTACCTACAAATGTGAACTGACTTTCAAAAATAAAACATTTGAAAACGGACAATTTTTCACCTTTCTGAAGCATGACGTAATGGGGGGGTGTTATCTCTTTTGTCAAAAATCACCTGTTTTTGCTTGAACATTAAATACCTCCAAATGGTATTTAATTCACTTCCCGGGCCCCTGGAAGCATGAAAATCACTTTAAACATGCTAATTTTAGCTCTAAAACTGATGATCTACCTACAAATGTGAACTGACGTTCAAAAATAAAACATTTGAAAACGGACCATTTTTCACCTTTCTGAAGCGTGACGTAATGGGGGGTGTTATCTCTTTTGTCAAAAATCACCTGTTTTTGCTTGAACATTAAATGCCTCCAAATGGTATTTAATTCACTTCCCGGGGTGAAGAAACACTTTTTGAGACCTCAGAGTGAGTAAATTGGCCATTTTCATGCACTTTTAACCATTTCACAAATCTTGTGTTTTCGGCCCCTGGAAGCATGAAAATCACTTTAAACATGCTAATTTTAGCTCTAAAACTGATGATCTACCTACAAATGTGAACTGACGTTAAAAAATGAAACATTTGAAAACGGACCATTTTTCACCTTTCTGCAGCATGACGTAATGGGGGGGTGTTATCTCTTTTGTCAAAAATCACCTGTTTTTGCTTGAACATTAAATGCCTCCAAATGGTATTTAATTCACTTCCCGGGCCCCTGGAAGCATGAAAATCACTTTAAACATGCTAATTTTAGCTCTAAAACTGATGATCTACCTACAAATGTGAACTGACTTTCAAAAATAAAACATTTGAAAACGGACAATTTTTCACCTTTCTGAAGCATGACGTAATGGGGGGGTGTTATCTCTTTTGTCAAAAATCACCTGTTTTTGCTTGAACATTAAATACCTCCAAATGGTATTTAATTCACTTCCCGGGCCCCTGGAAGCATGAAAATAACTTTAAACATGCTAATTTTAGCTCTAAAACTGATGATCTACCTACAAATGTGAACTGACGTTCAAAAATAAAACATTTGAAAACGGACAATTTTTCACCTTTCTGAAGTGTGACGTAATGGTGGGGTGTTATCTCTTTTGTCAAAAATCACCTGTTTTTGCTTGAACATTAAATGCCTCCAAATGGTATTTAATTCACTTCCCGGGGTGAAGAAACACTTTTTGAGACCTCAGAGTGAGTAAATTGGCCATTTTCATGCACTTTTAACCATTTCACAAATCTTGTGTTTTGGGCCCCTGGAAGCATGAAAATCACTTTAAACATGCTAATTTTAGCTCTAAAACTGATGATCTACCTACAAATGTGAACTGACGTTAAAAAATAAAACATTTGAAAACGGACCATTTTTCACCTTTCTGCAGCATGACGTAATGGGGGGGTGTTATCTCTTTTGTCAAAAATCACCTGTTTTTGCTTGAACATTAAATGCCTCCAAATGGTATTTAATTCACTTCCCGGGCCCCTGGAAGCATGAAAATCACTTTAAACATGCTAATTTTAGCTCTAAAACTGATGATCTACCTACAAATGTGAACTGACTTTCAAAAATAAAACATTTGAAAACGGACAATTTTTCACCTTTCTGAAGCATGACGTAATGGGGGGGTGTTATCTCTTTTGTCAAAAATCACCTGTTTTTGCTTGAACATTAAATACCTCCAAATGGTATTTAATTCACTTCCCGGGCCCCTGGAAGCATGAAAATCACTTTAAACATGCTAATTTTAGCTCTAAAACTGATGATCTACCTACAAATGTGAACTGACGTTCAAAAATAAAACATTTGAAAACGGACCATTTTTCACCTTTCTGAAGCGTGACGCAATGGGGGGTGTTATCTCTTTTGTCAAAAATCACCTGTTTTTGCTTGAACATTAAATGCCTCCAAATGGTATTTAATTCACTTCCCGGGGTGAAGAAACACTTTTTGAGACCTCAGAGTGAGTAAATTGGCCATTTTCATGCACTTTTAACCATTTCACAAATCTTGTGTTTTGGGCCCCTGGAAGCATGAAAATCACTTTAAACATGCTAATTTTAGCTCTAAAACTGATGATCTACCTACAAATGTGAACTGACGTTAAAAAATGAAACATTTGAAAACGGACCATTTTTCACCTTTCTGCAGCATGACGTAATGGGGGGGTGTTATCTCTTTTGTCAAAAATCACCAGTTTTTGCTTGAACATTAAATACCTCCAAATGGTATTTAATTCACTTCCCGGGCCCCTGGAAGCATGAAAATCACTTTAAACATGCTAATTTTAGCTCTAAAACTGATGATCTACCTACAAATGTGAACTGACGTTCAAAAATAAAACATTTGAAAACGGACAATTTTTCACCTTTCTGAAGTGTGACGTAATGGTGGGGTGTTATCTCTTTTGTCAAAAATCACCTGTTTTTGCTTGAACATTAAATGCCTCCAAATGGTATTTAATTCACTTCCCGGGGTGAAGAAACACTTTTTGAGACCTCAGAGTGAGTAAATTGGCCATTTTCATGCACTTTTAACCATTTCACAAATCTTGTGTTTTGGGCCCCTGGAAGCATGAAAATCACTTTAAACATGCTAATTTTAGCTCTAAAACTGATGATCTACCTACAAATGTGAACTGACGTTAAAAAATAAAACATTTGAAAACGGACCATTTTTCACCTTTCTGCAGCATGACGTAATGGGGGGGTGTTATCTCTTTTGTCAAAAATCACCTGTTTTTGCTTGAACATTAAATGCCTCCAAATGGTATTTAATTCACTTCCCGGGCCCCTGGAAGCATGAAAATCACTTTAAACATGCTAATTTTAGCTCTAAAACTGATGATCTACCTACAAATGTGAACTGACTTTCAAAAATAAAACATTTGAAAACGGACAATTTTTCACCTTTCTGAAGCATGACGTAATGGGGGGGTGTTATCTCTTTTGTCAAAAATCACCTGTTTTTGCTTGAACATTAAATACCTCCAAATGGTATTTAATTCACTTCCCGGGCCCCTGGAAGCATGAAAATCACTTTAAACATGCTAATTTTAGCTCTAAAACTGATGATCTACCTACAAATGTGAACTGACGTTCAAAAATAAAACATTTGAAAACGGACCATTTTTCACCTTTCTGAAGCGTGACGCAATGGGGGGTGTTATCTCTTTTGTCAAAAATCACCTGTTTTTGCTTGAACATTAAATGCCTCCAAATGGTATTTAATTCACTTCCCGGGGTGAAGAAACACTTTTTGAGACCTCAGAGTGAGTAAATTGGCCATTTTCATGCACTTTTAACCATTTCACAAATCTTGTGTTTTGGGCCCCTGGAAGCATGAAAATCACTTTAAACATGCTAATTTTAGCTCTAAAACTGATGATCTACCTACAAATGTGAACTGACGTTAAAAAATGAAACATTTGAAAACGGACCATTTTTCACCTTTCTGCAGCATGACGTAATGGGGGGGTGTTATCTCTTTTGTCAAAAATCACCAGTTTTTGCTTGAACATTAAATACCTCCAAATGGTATTTAATTCACTTCCCGGGCCCCTGGAAGCATGAAAATAACTTTAAACATGCTAATTTTAGCTCTAAAACTGATGATCTACCTACAAATGTGAACTGACGTTCAAAAATAAAACATTTGAAAACGGACAATTTTTCACCTTTCTGAAGTGTGACGTAATGGTGGGGTGTTATCTCTTTTGTCAAAAATCACCTGTTTTTGCTTGAACATTAAATGCCTCCAAATGGTATTTAATTCACTTCCCGGGGTGAAGAAACACTTTTTGAGACCTCAGAGTGAGTAAATTGGCCATTTTCATGCACTTTTAACCATTTCACAAATCTTGTGTTTTGGGCCCCTGGAAGCATGAAAATCACTTTAAACATGCTAATTTTAGCTCTAAAACTGATGATCTACCTACAAATGTGAACTGACGTTAAAAAATAAAACATTTGAAAACGGACCATTTTTCACCTTTCTGCAGCATGACGTAATGGGGGGGTGTTATCTCTTTTGTCAAAAATCACCTGTTTTTGCTTGAACATTAAATGCCTCCAAATGGTATTTAATTCACTTCCCGGGCCCCTGGAAGCATGAAAATCACTTTAAACATGCTAATTTTAGCTCTAAAACTGATGATCTACCTACAAATGTGAACTGACGTTCAAAAATAAAACATTTGAAAACGGACAATTTTTCACCTTTCTGAAGTGTGACGTAATGGTGGGGTGTTATCTCTTTTGTCAAAAATCACCTGTTTTTGCTTGAACATTAAATGCCTCCAAATGGTATTTAATTCACTTCCCGGGGTGAAGAAACACTTTTTGAGACCTCAGAGTGAGTAAATTGGCCATTTTCATGCACTTTTAACCATTTCACAAATCTTGTGTTTTGGGCCCCTGGAAGCATGAAAATCACTTTAAACATGCTAATTTTAGCTCTAAAACTGATGATCTACCTACAAATGTGAACTGACGTTAAAAAATAAAACATTTGAAAACGGACCATTTTTCACCTTTCTGCAGCATGACGTAATGGGGGGGTGTTATCTCTTTTGTCAAAAATCACCTGTTTTTGCTTGAACATTAAATGCCTCCAAATGGTATTTAATTCACTTCCCGGGCCCCTGGAAGCATGAAAATCACTTTAAACATGCTAATTTTAGCTCTAAAACTGATGATCTACCTACAAATGTGAACTGACTTTCAAAAATAAAACATTTGAAAACGGACAATTTTTCACCTTTCTGAAGCATGACGTAATGGGGGGGTGTTATCTCTTTTGTCAAAAATCACCAGTTTTTGCTTGAACATTAAATACCTCCAAATGGTATTTAATTCACTTCCCGGGCCCCTGGAAGCATGAAAATAACTTTAAACATGCTAATTTTAGCTCTAAAACTGATGATCTACCTACAAATGTGAACTGACGTTCAAAAATAAAACATTTGAAAACGGACAATTTTTCACCTTTCTGAAGCATGACGTAATGGGGGGGTGTTATCTCTTTTGTCAAAAATCACCTGTTTTTGCTTGAACATTAAATGCCTCCAAATGGTATTTAATTCACTTCCCGGGGTGAAGAAACACTTTTTGAGACCTCAGAGTGAGTAAATTGGCCATTTTCATGCACTTTTAACCATTTCACAAATCTTGTGTTTTGGGCCCCTGGAAGCATGAAAATCACTTTAAACATGCTAATTTTAGCTCTAAAACTGATGATCTACCTACAAATGTGAACTGACGTTAAAAAATGAAACATTTGAAAACGGACCATTTTTCACCTTTCTGCACCATGACGTAATGGGGGGGTGTTATCTCTTTTGTCAAAAATCACCTGTTTTTGCTTGAACATTAAATGCCTCCAAATGGTATTTAATTCACTTCCCGGGCCCCTGGAAGCATGAAAATCACTTTAAACATGCTAATTTTAGCTCTAAAACTGATGATCTACCTACAAATGTGAACTGACGTTCAAAAATAAAACATTTGAAAACGGACAATTTTTCACCTTTCTGAAGTGTGACGTAATGGTGGGGTGTTATCTCTTTTGTCAAAAATCACCTGTTTTTGCTTGAACATTAAATGCCTCCAAATGGTATTTAATTCACTTCCCGGGGTGAAGAAACACTTTTTGAGACCTCAGAGTGAGTAAATTGGCCATTTTCATGCACTTTTAACCATTTCACAAATCTTGTGTTTTGGGCCCCTGGAAGCATGAAAATCACTTTAAACATGCTAATTTTAGCTCTAAAACTGATGATCTACCTACAAATGTGAACTGACGTTAAAAAATAAAACATTTGAAAACGGACCATTTTTCACCTTTCTGCAGCATGACGTAATGGGGGGGTGTTATCTCTTTTGTCAAAAATCACCTGTTTTTGCTTGAACATTAAATGCCTCCAAATGGTATTTAATTCACTTCCCGGGCCCCTGGAAGCATGAAAATCACTTTAAACATGCTAATTTTAGCTCTAAAACTGATGATCTACCTACAAATGTGAACTGACTTTCAAAAATAAAACATTTGAAAACGGACAATTTTTCACCTTTCTGAAGCATGACGTAATGGGGGGGTGTTATCTCTTTTGTCAAAAATCACCAGTTTTTGCTTGAACATTAAATACCTCCAAATGGTATTTAATTCACTTCCCGGGCCCCTGGAAGCATGAAAATAACTTTAAACATGCTAATTTTAGCTCTAAAACTGATGATCTACCTACAAATGTGAACTGACGTTCAAAAATAAAACATTTGAAAACGGACAATTTTTCACCTTTCTGAAGCATGACGTAATGGGGGGGTGTTATCTCTTTTGTCAAAAATCACCTGTTTTTGCTTGAACATTAAATGCCTCCAAATGGTATTTAATTCACTTCCCGGGGTGAAGAAACACTTTTTGAGACCTCAGAGTGAGTAAATTGGCCATTTTCATGCACTTTTAACCATTTCACAAATCTTGTGTTTTGGGCCCCTGGAAGCATGAAAATCACTTTAAACATGCTAATTTTAGCTCTAAAACTGATGATCTACCTACAAATGTGAACTGACGTTAAAAAATGAAACATTTGAAAACGGACCATTTTTCACCTTTCTGCACCATGACGTAATGGGGGGGTGTTATCTCTTTTGTCAAAAATCACCTGTTTTTGCTTGAACATTAAATGCCTCCAAATGGTATTTAATTCACTTCCCGGGCCCCTGGAAGCATGAAAATCACTTTAAACATGCTTATTTTAGCTCTAAAACTGATGATCTACCTACAAATGTGACTTGATGTTCAAAAATAAAACATTTGAAAACGGACCATTTTTCACCTTTCTGAAGCATCACGTAATGGGGGGGTGTTATCTCTTTTGTCAAAAATCACCTGTTTTTGCTTGAACATTAAATGCCGCCAAATGGTATTTAATTCACTTCCCGGGCCCCTGGAAGCATGAAAATCACTTTAAACATGCTAATTTTAGCTCTAAAACTGATGATCTACCTACAAATGTGAACTGACGTTCAAAATTAAAACATTTGAAAACGGACCATTTTTCACCTTTCTGAAGCGTGACATAATGGGGGGTGTTATCTCTTTTGTCAAAAATCACCTGTTTTTGCTTGAACATTAAATGCCTCCAAATGGTATTTAATTCACTTCCCGGGGTGAAGAAACACTTTTTGAGACCTCAGAGTGAGTAAATTGGCCATTTTCATGCACTTTTAACCATTTCACAAATCTTGTGTTTTGGGCCCCTGGAAGCATGAAAATCACTTTAAACATGCTAATTTTAGCTCTAAAACTGATGATCTACCTACAAATGTGAACTGACGTTAAAAAATGAAACATTTGAAAACGGACCATTTTTCACCTTTCTGCAGCATGACGTAATGGGGGGGTGTTATCTCTTTTGTCAAAAATCACCTGTTTTTGCTTGAACATTAAATGCCTCCAAATGGTATTTAATTCACTTCCCGGGCCCCTGGAAGCATGAAAATCACTTTAAACATGCTAATTTTAGCTCTAAAACTGATGATCTACCTACAAATGTGAACTGACTTTCAAAAATAAAACATTTGAAAACGGACAATTTTTCACCTTTCTGAAGCATGACGTAATGGGGGGGTGTTATCTCTTTTGTCAAAAATCACCTGTTTTTGCTTGAACATTAAATACCTCCAAATGGTATTTAATTCACTTCCCGGGCCCCTGGAAGCATGAAAATCACTTTAAACATGCTAATTTTAGCTCTAAAACTGATGATCTACCTACAAATGTGAACTGACGTTCAAAAATAAAACATTTGAAAACGGACCATTTTTCACCTTTCTGAAGCGTGACGTAATGGGGGGTGTTATCTCTTTTGTCAAAAATCACCTGTTTTTGCTTGAACATTAAATGCCTCCAAATGGTATTTAATTCACTTCCCGGGGTGAAGAAACACTTTTTGAGACCTCAGAGTGAGTAAATTGGCCATTTTCATGCACTTTTAACCATTTCACAAATCTTGTGTTTTGGGCCCCTGGAAGCATGAAAATCACTTTAAACATGCTAATTTTAGCTCTAAAACTGATGATCTACCTACAAATGTGAACTGACGTTAAAAAATAAAACATTTGAAAACTGACCATTTTTCACCTTTCTGCAGCATGACGTAATGGGGGGGGTGTTATCTCTTTTGTCAAAAATCACCTGTTTTTGCTTGAACATTAAATGCCTCCAAATGGTATTTAATTCACTTCCCGGGCCCCTGGAAGCATGAAAATCACTTTAAACATGCTAATTTTAGCTCTAAAACTGATGATCTACCTACAAATGTGAACTGAAGTTCAAAAATAAAACATTTGAAAACGTACCATTTTTCACCTTTCTGAAGCATGACGTAATGGGGGGGTGTTATCTCTTTTGTCAAAAATCACCTGTTTTTGCTTGAACATTAAATGCCTCCAAATGGTATTTAATTCACTTCCCGGGGTGAAGAAACACTTTTTGAGACCTCAGAGTGAGTAAATTGGCCATTTTCATGTACTTTTAACCATTTCACAAATCTGGTGTTTTGGGCCCCTGGAAGCATGAAAATCACTTTAAACATGCTAATTTTAGCTCTAAAACTGATGATCTACCTACAAATGTGAACTGACGTTAAAAAATAAAACATTTGAAAACGGACCATTTTTCACCTTTCTGCAGCATGACGTAATGGGGGGGTGTTATCTCTTTTGTCAAAAATCACCTCTTTTTGCTTGAACATTAAATGCCTCCAAATGGTATTTAATTCACTTCCCGGGCCCCTGGAAGCATGAAAATCACTTTAAACATGCTTATTTAAGCTCTAAAACTGATGATCTACCTACAAATGGGAACTGACGTTCAAAAATAAAACATTTGAAAACGGACCATTTTTCACCTTTCTGAAGCATGACGTAATGGGGGGGTGTTATCTCTTTTGTCAAAAATCACCTGTTTTTGCTTGAACATTAAATGCCTCCAAATGGTATTTAATTCACTTCCCGGGCCCCTGGAAGCATGAAAATCACTTTAAACATGCTAATTTTAGCTCTAAAACTGATGGTCTACCTACAAATGTGAACTGACGTTAAAAAATAAAACATTTGAAAACGGACCATTTTTCACCTTTCTGCAGCATGACGTAATGGGGGGGTGTTATCCCTTTTGTGAAAAATCACCTGTTTTTGCTTGAACATTAAATGCCTCCAAATGGTATTTAATTCACTTCCCGGGCCCCTGGAAGCATGAAAATCACTTTAAACATGCTTATTTTAGCTCTAAAACTGATGATCTACCTACAAATGTGACTTGATGTTCAAAAATAAAACATTTGAAAACGGACCATTTTTCACCTTTCTGAAGCATCACGTAATGGGGGGGTGTTATCTCTTTTGTCAAAAATCACCTGTTTTTGCTTGAACATTAAATGCCGCCAAATGGTATTTAATTCACTTCCCGGGCCCCTGGAAGCATGAAAATCACTTTAAACATGCTAATTTTAGCTCTAAAACTGATGATCTACCTACAAATGTGAACTGACGTTCAAAAATAAAACATTTGAAAACGTACCATTTTTCACCTTTCTGAAGCATGACGTAATGGGGGGGTGTTATCTCTTTTGTCAAAAATCACCTGTTTTTGCTTGAACATTAAATGCCTCCAAATGGTATTTAATTCACTTCCCGGGGTGAAGAAACACTTTTTGAGACCTCAGAGTGAGTAAATTGGCCATTTTCATGCACTTTTAACCATTTCACAAATCTTGTGTTTTGGGCCCCTGGAAGCATGAAAATCACTTTAAACATGCTAATTTTAGCTCTAAAACTGATGATCTACCTACAAATGTGAACTGACGTTAAAAAATGAAACATTTGAAAACGGACCATTTTTCACCTTTCTGCACCATGACGTAATGGGGGGGTGTTATCTCTTTTGTCAAAAATCACCTGTTTTTGCTTGAACATTAAATGCCTCCAAATGGTATTTAATTCACTTCCCGGGCCCCTGGAAGCATGAAAATCACTTTAAACATGCTAATTTTAGCTCTAAAACTGATGATCTACCTACAAATGTGAACTGACTTTCAAAAATAAAACATTTGAAAACGGACAATTTTTCACCTTTCTGAAGCATGACGTAATGGGGGGGTGTTATCTCTTTTGTCAAAAATCACCTGTTTTTGCTTGAACATTAAATACCTCCAAATGGTATTTAATTCACTTCCCGGGCCCCTGGAAGCATGAAAATCACTTTAAACATGCTAATTTTAGCTCTAAAACTGATGATCTACCTACAAATGTGAACTGACGTTCAAAAATAAAACATTTGAAAACGGACCATTTTTCACCTTTCTGAAGCGTGACGTAATGGGGGGTGTTATCTCTTTTGTCAAAAATCACCTGTTTTTGCTTGAACATTAAATGCCTCCAAATGGTATTTAATTCACTTCCCGGGGTGAAGAAACACTTTTTGAGACCTCAGAGTGAGTAAATTGGCCATTTTCATGCACTTTTAACCATTTCACAAATCTTGTGTTTTCGGCCCCTGGAAGCATGAAAATCACTTTAAACATGCTAATTTTAGCTCTAAAACTGATGATCTACCTACAAATGTGAACTGACGTTAAAAAATGAAACATTTGAAAACGGACCATTTTTCACCTTTCTGCAGCATGACGTAATGGGGGGGTGTTATCTCTTTTGTCAAAAATCACCTGTTTTTGCTTGAACATTAAATGCCTCCAAATGGTATTTAATTCACTTCCCGGGCCCCTGGAAGCATGAAAATCACTTTAAACATGCTAATTTTAGCTCTAAAACTGATGATCTACCTACAAATGTGAACTGACTTTCAAAAATAAAACATTTGAAAACGGACAATTTTTCACCTTTCTGAAGCATGACGTAATGGGGGGGTGTTATCTCTTTTGTCAAAAATCACCTGTTTTTGCTTGAACATTAAATACCTCCAAATGGTATTTAATTCACTTCCCGGGCCCCTGGAAGCATGAAAATAACTTTAAACATGCTAATTTTAGCTCTAAAACTGATGATCTACCTACAAATGTGAACTGACGTTCAAAAATAAAACATTTGAAAACGGACAATTTTTCACCTTTCTGAAGTGTGACGTAATGGTGGGGTGTTATCTCTTTTGTCAAAAATCACCTGTTTTTGCTTGAACATTAAATGCCTCCAAATGGTATTTAATTCACTTCCCGGGGTGAAGAAACACTTTTTGAGACCTCAGAGTGAGTAAATTGGCCATTTTCATGCACTTTTAACCATTTCACAAATCTTGTGTTTTGGGCCCCTGGAAGCATGAAAATCACTTTAAACATGCTAATTTTAGCTCTAAAACTGATGATCTACCTACAAATGTGAACTGACGTTAAAAAATAAAACATTTGAAAACGGACCATTTTTCACCTTTCTGCAGCATGACGTAATGGGGGGGTGTTATCTCTTTTGTCAAAAATCACCTGTTTTTGCTTGAACATTAAATGCCTCCAAATGGTATTTAATTCACTTCCCGGGCCCCTGGAAGCATGAAAATCACTTTAAACATGCTAATTTTAGCTCTAAAACTGATGATCTACCTACAAATGTGAACTGACTTTCAATAATAAAACATTTGAAAACGGACAATTTTTCACCTTTCTGAAGCATGACGTAATGGGGGGGTGTTATCTCTTTTGTCAAAAATCACCTGTTTTTGCTTGAACATTAAATACCTCCAAATGGTATTTAATTCACTTCCCGGGCCCCTGGAAGCATGAAAATCACTTTAAACATGCTAATTTTAGCTCTAAAACTGATGATCTACCTACAAATGTGAACTGACGTTCAAAAATAAAACATTTGAAAACGGACCATTTTTCACCTTTCTGAAGCGTGACGCAATGGGGGGTGTTATCTCTTTTGTCAAAAATCACCTGTTTTTGCTTGAACATTAAATGCCTCCAAATGGTATTTAATTCACTTCCCGGGGTGAAGAAACACTTTTTGAGACCTCAGAGTGAGTAAATTGGCCATTTTCATGCACTTTTAACCATTTCACAAATCTTGTGTTTTGGGCCCCTGGAAGCATGAAAATCACTTTAAACATGCTAATTTTAGCTCTAAAACTGATGATCTACCTACAAATGTGAACTGACGTTAAAAAATGAAACATTTGAAAACGGACCATTTTTCAGCTTTCTGCAGCATGACGTAATGGGGGGGTGTTATCTCTTTTGTCAAAAATCACCTGTTTTTGCTTGAACATTAAATGCCTCCAAATGGTATTTAATTCACTTCCCGGGCCCCTGGAAGCATGAAAATCACTTTAAACATGCTAATTTTAGCTCTAAAACTGATGATCTACCTACAAATGTGAACTGACTTTCAAAAATAAAACATTTGAAAACGGACAATTTTTCACCTTTCTGAAGCATGACGTAATGGGGGGGTGTTATCTCTTTTGTCAAAAATCACCAGTTTTTGCTTGAACATTAAATACCTCCAAATGGTATTTAATTCACTTCCCGGGCCCCTGGAAGCATGAAAATAACTTTAAACATGCTAATTTTAGCTCTAAAACTGATGATCTACCTACAAATGTGAACTGACGTTCAAAAATAAAACATTTGAAAACGGACAATTTTTCACCTTTCTGAAGTGTGACGTAATGGTGGGGTGTTATCTCTTTTGTCAAAAATCACCTGTTTTTGCTTGAACATTAAATGCCTCCAAATGGTATTTAATTCACTTCCCGGGGTGAAGAAACACTTTTTGAGACCTCAGAGTGAGTAAATTGGCCATTTTCATGCACTTTTAACCATTCCACAAATCTTGTGTTTTGGGCCCCTGGAAGCATGAAAATCACTTTAAACATGCTAATTTTAGCTCTAAAACTGATGATCTACCTACAAATGCGAACTGACGTTAAAAAATAAAACATTTGAAAACGGACCATTTTTCACCTTTCTGCAGCCTGACGTAATGGGGGGGTGTTATCTCTTTTGTCAAAAATCACCTGTTTTTGCTTGAACATTAAATGCCTCCAAATGGTATTTAATTCACTTCCCGGTGTGAAGAAACACTTTTTGAGACCTCAAAGTGAGTAAATTGGCCATTTTCATGCACTTTTAACCATTCCACAAATCTTGAGTTTTGGGCCCCTGGAAGCATGAAAATCACTTTAAACATGCTAATTTTAGCTCTAAAACTGATGATCTACCTACAAATGTGAACTGACTTTCAAAAATAAAACATTTGAAAACGGACAATTTTTCACCTTTCTGAAGCATGACGTAATGGGGGTGTTATCTCTTTTGTCAAAAATCACCTGTTTTTGCTTGAACATTAAATGCCTTCAAATGGTATTTAATTCACTTCTCGGGCCCCTGGCAGCATGAAAATCACTTTAAACATGCTAATTTTAGCTCTAAAACTGATGATCTACCTACAAATGTGAACTGACGTTCAAAAATAAAACATTTGAAAACGGACCATTTTTCACCTTTCTGAAGCATGACGTAATGGGGGGGTGTTATCTCTTTTGTCAAAAATCACCTGTTTTTGCTTGAACATTAAATGCCTCCAAATGGTATTTAATTCACTTCCCGGGGTGAAGAAACACTTTTTGAGACCTCAGAGTGAGTAAATTGGCCATTTTCATGCACTTTTAACCATTCCACAAATCTTGTGTTTTGGGCCCCTGGAAGCATGAAAATCACTTTAAACATGCTAATTTTAGCTCTAAAACTGATGATCTACCTACAAATGCGAACTGACGTTAAAAAATAAAACATTTGAAAACGGACCATTTTTCACCTTTCTGCAGCCTGACGTAATGGGGGGGTGTTATCTCTTTTGTCAAAAATCACCTGTTTTTGCTTGAACATTAAATGCCTCCAAATGGTATTTAATTCACTTCCCGGTGTGAAGAAACACTTTTTGAGACCTCAAAGTGAGTAAATTGGCCATTTTCATGCACTTTTAACCATTCCACAAATCTTGAGTTTTGGGCCCCTGGAAGCATGAAAATCACTTTAAACATGCTAATTTTAGCTCTAAAACTGATGACCTACCTACAAATGTGAACTGACGTTAAAAAATAAAACATTTGAAAACGGACCATTTTTCACCTTTCTGCAGCATGACGTAATGGGGGGGTGTTATCTCTTTTGTCAAAAATCACCTGTTTTTGCTTGAACATTAAATGCCTCCAAATGGTATTTAATTCACTTCCCGGGCCCCTGGAAGCATGAACATCACTTTAAACATGCTAATTTTAGCTCTAAAACTGATGATCTACCTATAAATGTGAACTGACGTTCAAAAATAAAACATTTGAAAACGGACCATTTTTCACCTTTCTGAAGCATGACGTAATGGGGGGGTGTTATCTCTTTTGTCAAAAATCACCTGTTTTTGCTTGAACATTAAATGCCTCCAAATGGTATTTAATTCACTTCCCGGGGTGAAAAAACAATTTTGAGACCTCAGAGTGAGTAAATTGGCCATTTTCATGCACTTTTAACCATTCCACAAATCTTGTGTTTTGGGCCCCTGGAAGCATGAAAATCAATTTAAACATGCTAATTTTAGCTCTAAAACTGATGATCTACCTACAAATGTGAACTCACGTTAAAAAATAAAACATTTGAAAACGGACCATTTTTCACCTTTCTGCAGCATTACGTAATGGGGGGGTGTTATCTCTTTTGTCAAAAATCACCTGTTTTTGCTTGAACATTAAATGCCTCCAAATGGTATTTAATTCACTTCCCGGGGTGAAGAAACACTTTTTGAGACCACAGAGTGAGTAAATTGGCCATTTTCATGCACTTTTAACCATTCCACAAATCTTGAGTTTTGGGCCCCTGGAAGCATGAAAATCACTTTAAACATGCTAATTTTAGCTCTAAAACTGATGACCTACCTACAAATGTGAACTGACGTTAAAAAATAAAACATTTGAAAACGGACCATTTTTCACCTTTCTGAAGCATGACGTAATGGGGGGGTGTTATCTCTTTTGTCAAAAATCACCTGTTTTTGCTTGAACATTAAATGCCTCCAAATGGTATTTAATTCACTTCCCGGGGTGAAGAAACACTTTTTGAGACCTCAGAGTGAGTAAATTGGCCATTTTCATGCACTTTTAACCATTCCACAAATCTTGTGTTTTGGGCCCCTGGAAGCATGAAAATCACTTTAAACATGCTAATTTTAGCTCTAAAACTGATGATCTACCTACAAATGTGAACTCACGTTAAAAAATAAAACATTTGAAAACGGACCATTTTTCACCTTTCTGCAGCATTACGTAATGGGGGGGTGTTATCTCTTTTGTCAAAAATCACCTGTTTTTGCTTGAACATTAAATGCCTCCAAATGGTATTTAATTCACTTCCCGGTGTGAAGAAACACTTTTTGAGACCTCAAAGTGAGTAAATTGGCCATTTTCATGCACTTTTAACCATTCCACAAATCTTGAGTTTTGGGCCCCTGGAAGCATGAAAATCACTTTAAACATGCTAATTTTAGCTCTAAAACTGATGATCTACCTACAAATGTGAACTGACTTTCAAAAATAAAACATTTGAAAACGGACAATTTTTCACCTTTCTGAAGCATGACGTAATGGGGGTGTTATCTCTTTTGTCAAAAATCACCTGTTTTTGCTTGAACATTAAATGCCTTCAAATGGTATTTAATTCACTTCTCGGGCCCCTGGCAGCATGAAAATCACTTTAAACATGCTAATTTTAGCTCTAAAACTGATGATCTACCTACAAATGTGAACTGACGTTCAAAAATAAAACATTTGAAAACGGACCATTTTTCACCTTTCTGAAGCATGACGTAATGGGGGGGTGTTATCTCTTTTGTCAAAAATCACCTGTTTTTGCTTGAACATTAAATGCCTCCAAATGGTATTTAATTCACTTCCCGGGGTGAAGAAACACTTTTTGAGACCTCAGAGTGAGTAAATTGGCCATTTTCATGCACTTTTAACCATTCCACAAATCTTGTGTTTTGGGCCCCTGGAAGCATGAAAATCACTTTAAACATGCTAATTTTAGCTCTAAAACTGATGATCTACCTACAAATGCGAACTGACGTTAAAAAATAAAACATTTGAAAACGGACCATTTTTCACCTTTCTGCAGCCTGACGTAATGGGGGGGTGTTATCTCTTTTGTCAAAAATCACCTGTTTTTGCTTGAACATTAAATGCCTCCAAATGGTATTTAATTCACTTCCCGGTGTGAAGAAACACTTTTTGAGACCTCAAAGTGAGTAAATTGGCCATTTTCATGCACTTTTAACCATTCCACAAATCTTGAGTTTTGGGCCCCTGGAAGCATGAAAATCACTTTAAACATGCTAATTTTAGCTCTAAAACTGATGACCTACCTACAAATGTGAACTGACGTTAAAAAATAAAACATTTGAAAACGGACCATTTTTCACCTTTCTGCAGCATGACGTAATGGGGGGGTGTTATCTCTTTTGTCAAAAATCACCTGTTTTTGCTTGAACATTAAATGCCTCCAAATGGTATTTAATTCACTTCCCGGGCCCCTGGAAGCATGAACATCACTTTAAACATGCTAATTTTAGCTCTAAAACTGATGATCTACCTATAAATGTGAACTGACGTTCAAAAATAAAACATTTGAAAACGGACCATTTTTCACCTTTCTGAAGCATGACGTAATGGGGGGGTGTTATCTCTTTTGTCAAAAATCACCTGTTTTTGCTTGAACATTAAATGCCTCCAAATGGTATTTAATTCACTTCCCGGGGTGAAAAAACAATTTTGAGACCTCAGAGTGAGTAAATTGGCCATTTTCATGCACTTTTAACCATTCCACAAATCTTGTGTTTTGGGCCCCTGGAAGCATGAAAATCAATTTAAACATGCTAATTTTAGCTCTAAAACTGATGATCTACCTACAAATGTGAACTCACGTTAAAAAATAAAACATTTGAAAACGGACCATTTTTCACCTTTCTGCAGCATTACGTAATGGGGGGGTGTTATCTCTTTTGTCAAAAATCACCTGTTTTTGCTTGAACATTAAATGCCTCCAAATGGTATTTAATTCACTTCCCGGGGTGAAGAAACACTTTTTGAGACCACAGAGTGAGTAAATTGGCCATTTTCATGCACTTTTAACCATTCCACAAATCTTGAGTTTTGGGCCCCTGGAAGCATGAAAATCACTTTAAACATGCTAATTTTAGCTCTAAAACTGATGACCTACCTACAAATGTGAACTGACGTTAAAAAATAAAACATTTGAAAACGGACCATTTTTCACCTTTCTGCAGCATGACGTGATGGGGGGGTGTTATCTCTTTTGTCAAAAATCACCTGTTTTTGCTTGAACATTAAATGCCTCCAAATGGTATTTAATTCACTTCCCGGGCCCCTGGAAGCATGAAAATCACTTTAAACATGCTTATTTAAGCTCTAAAACTGATGATCTACCTACAAATGGGAACTGACGTTCAAAAATAAAACATTTGAAAACGGACCATTTTTCACCTTTCTGAAGCATGACGTAATGGGGGGGTGTTATCTCTTTTGTCAAAAATCACCTGTTTTTGCTTGAACATTAAATGCCTCCAAATGGTATTTAATTCACTTCCCGGGCCCCTGGAAGCATGAAAATCACTTTAAACATGCTAATTTTAGCTCTAAAACTGATGGTCTACCTACAAATGTGAACTGACGTTAAAAAATAAAACATTTGAAAACGGACCATTTTTCACCTTTCTGCAGCATGACGTAATGGGGGGGTGTTATCCCTTTTGTGAAAAATCACCTGTTTTTGCTTGAACATTAAATGCCTCCAAATGGTATTTAATTCACTTCCCGGGCCCCTGGAAGCATGAAAATCACTTTAAACATGCTTATTTTAGCTATAAAACTGATGATCTACCTACAAATGTGACTTGATGTTCAAAAATAAAACATTTGAAAACGGACCATTTTTCACCTTTCTGAAGCATGACGTAATGGGGGGGTGTTATCTCTTTTGTCAAAAATCACCTGTTTTTGCTTGAACATTAAATGCCTCCAAATGGTATTTAATTCACTTCCCGGGGTGAAGAAACACTTTTTGAGACCTCAGAGTGAGTAAATTGGCCATTTTCATGCACTTTTAACCATTCCACAAATCTTGTGTTTTGGGCCCCTGGAAGCATGAAAATCACTTTAAACATGCTAATTTTAGCTCTAAAACTGATGATCTACCTACAAATGCGAACTGACGTTAAAAAATAAAACATTTGAAAACGGACCATTTTTCACCTTTCTGCAGCCTGACGTAATGGGGGGGTGTTATCTCTTTTGTCAAAAATCACCTGTTTTTGCTTGAACATTAAATGCCTCCAAATGGTATTTAATTCACTTCCCGGTGTGAAGAAACACTTTTTGAGACCTCAAAGTGAGTAAATTGGCCATTTTCATGCACTTTTAACCATTCCACAAATCTTGAGTTTTGGGCCCCTGGAAGCATGAAAATCACTTTAAACATGCTAATTTTAGCTCTAAAACTGATGACCTACCTACAAATGTGAACTGACGTTAAAAAATAAAACATTTGAAAACGGACCATTTTTCACCTTTCTGCAGCATGACGTAATGGGGGGGTGTTATCTCTTTTGTCAAAAATCACCTGTTTTTGCTTGAACATTAAATGCCTCCAAATGGTATTTAATTCACTTCCCGGGCCCCTGGAAGCATGAAAATCACTTTAAACATGCTAATTTTAGCTCTAAAACTGATGATCTACCTATAAATGTGAACTGACGTTCAAAAATAAAACATTTGAAAACGGACCATTTTTCACCTTTCTGAAGCATGACGTAATGGGGGGGTGTTATCTCTTTTGTCAAAAATCACCTGTTTTTGCTTGAACATTAAATGCCTCCAAATGGTATTTAATTCACTTCCCGGGGTGAAAAAACAATTTTGAGACCTCAGAGTGAGTAAATTGGCCATTTTCATGCACTTTTAACCATTCCACAAATCTTGTGTTTTGGGCCCCTGGAAGCATGAAAATCAATTTAAACATGCTAATTTTAGCTCTAAAACTGATGATCTACCTACAAATGTGAACTCACGTTAAAAAATAAAACATTTGAAAACGGACCATTTTTCACCTTTCTGCAGCATTACGTAATGGGGGGGTGTTATCTCTTTTGTCAAAAATCACCTGTTTTTGCTTGAACATTAAATGCCTCCAAATGGTATTTAATTCACTTCCCGGGGTGAAGAAACACTTTTTGAGACCACAGAGTGAGTAAATTGGCCATTTTCATGCACTTTTAACCATTCCACAAATCTTGAGTTTTGGGCCCCTGGAAGCATGAAAATCACTTTAAACATGCTAATTTTAGCTCTAAAACTGATGACCTACCTACAAATGTGAACTGACGTTAAAAAATAAAACATTTGAAAACGGACCATTTTTCACCTTTCTGCAGCATGACGTGATGGGGGGGTGTTATCTCTTTTGTCAAAAATCACCTGTTTTTGCTTGAACATTAAATGCCTCCAAATGGTATTTAATTCACTTCCTGGGCCCCTGGAAGCATGAAAATCACTTTAAACATGCTTATTTAAGCTCTAAAACTGATGATCTACCTACAAATGGGAACTGACGTTCAAAAATAAAACATTTGAAAACGGACCATTTTTCACCTTTCTGAAGCATGACGTAATGGGGGGGTGTTATCTCTTTTGTCAAAAATCACCTGTTTTTGCTTGAACATTAAATGCCTCCAAATGGTATTTAATTCACTTCCCGGGCCCCTGGAAGCATGAAAATCACTTTAAACATGCTAATTTTAGCTCTAAAACTGATGGTCTACCTACAAATGTGAACTGACGTTAAAAAATAAAACATTTGAAAACGGACCATTTTTCACCTTTCTGCAGCATGACGTAATGGGGGGGTGTTATCCCTTTTGTGAAAAATCACCTGTTTTTGCTTGAACATTAAATGCCTCCAAATGGTATTTAATTCACTTCCCGGGCCCCTGGAAGCATGAAAATCACTTTAAACATGCTTATTTTAGCTATAAAACTGATGATCTACCTACAAATGTGACTTGATGTTCAAAAATAAAACATTTGAAAACGGACCATTTTTCACCTTTCTGAAGCATCACGTAATGGGGGGGTGTTATCTCTTTTGTCAAAAATCACCTGTTTTTGCTTGAACATTAAATGCCGCCAAATGGTATTTAATTCACTTCCCGGGCCCCTGGAAGCATGAAAATCACTTTAAACATGCTAATTTTAGCTCTAAAACTGATGATCTACCTACAAATGTGAACTGACGTTCAAAAATAAAACATTTGAAAACGGACCATTTTTCACCTTTCTGAAGCGTGACGTATTGGGGGGTGTTATCTCTTTTGTCAAAAATCACCTGTTTTTGCTTGAACATTAAATGCCTCCAAATGGTATTTAATTCACTTCCCGGGGTGAAGAAACACTTTTTGAGACCTCAGAGTGAGTAAATTGGCCATTTTCATGCACTTTTAACCATTTCACAAATCTTGTGTTTTGGGCCCCTGGAAGCATGAAAATCACTTTAAACATGCTAATTTTAGCTCTAAAACTGATGATCTACCTACAAATGTGAACTGACGTTAAAAAATGAAACATTTGAAAACGGACCATTTTTCACCTTTCTGCAGCATGACGTAATGGGGGGGTGTTATCTCTTTTGTCAAAAATCACCTGTTTTTGCTTGAACATTAAATGCCTCCAAATGGTATTTAATTCACTTCCCGGGCCCCTGGAAGCATGAAAATCACTTTAAACATGCTAATTTTAGCTCTAAAACTGATGATCTACCTACAAATGTGAACTGACGTTCAAAAATAATCCATTTGAAAACGGACCATTTTTCACCTTTCTGAAGCATGACGTAATGGGGGGTGTTATCCCTTTTGTCAAAAATCACCTGTTTTTGCTTGAACATTAAATGCCTCCAAATGGTATTTAATTCACTTCCCGGGCCCCTGGAAGCATGAAAATCACTTTAAACATGCTAATTTTAGCTCTAAAACTGATGATCTACCTACAAATGTGAACTGACGTTAAAAAATAAAACATTTGAAAACGGACCATTTTTCACCTTTCTGCAGCATGACGTAATGGGGGGGTGTTATCTCTTTTGTCAAAAATCACCTGTTTTTGCTTGAACATTAAATGCCTCCAAATGGTATTTAATTCACTTCCCGGGGTGAAGAAACACTTTTTGAGACCTCAGAGTGAGTAAATTGGCCATTTTCATGCACTTTTAACCATTCCACAAATCTTGTGTTTTGGGCCCCTGGAAGCATGAAAATCACTTTAAACATGCTAATTTTAGCTCTAAAACTGATGATCTACCTACAAATGTGAACTGACGTTAAAAAATAAAACATTTGAAAACTGACCATTTTTCACCTTTCTGCAGCATGACGTAATGGGGGGGTGTTATCTCTTTTGTCAAAAATCACCTGTTTTTGCTTGAACATTAAATGCCTCCAAATGGTATTTAATTCACTTCCCGGGCCCCTGGCAGCATGAAAATCACTTTAAACATGCTAATTTTAGCTCTAAAACTGATGATCTACCTACAAATGTGAACTGACTTTCAAAAATAAAACATTTGAAAACGGACCATTTTTCACCTTTCTGAAGCATGACATAATGGGGGGGGGTGTTATCTCTTTTGTCAAAAATCACCTGTTTTTGCTTGAACATTAAATGCCTCCAAATGGTATTTAATTCACTTCCCGGGATGAAGAAACACTTTTTGAGACCTCAGAGTGAGTAAATTGGCCATTTTCATGCACTTTTAACCATTCCACAAATCTTGTGTTTTGGGCCCCTGGAAGCATGAAAATCACTTTAAACATGCTAATTTTAGCTCTAAAACTGATGATCTACCTACAAATGTGAACTGACTTTCAAAAATAAAACATTTGAAAACGGACAATTTTTCACCTTTCTGAAGCATGACGTAATGGGGGGTGTTATCTCTTTTGTCAAAAATCACCTGTTTTTGCTTGAACATTAAATGCCTCCAAATGGTATTTAATTCACTTCCCGGGCCCCTGGAAGCATGAAAATCACTTTAAACATGCTAATTTTAGCTCTAAAACTGATGATCTACCTACAAATGTGAACTGACGTTCAAAAATAAAACATTTGAAAACGGACCATTTTTCACCTTTCTGAAGCATGACGTAATGGGGGGGTGTTATCTCTTTTGTCAAAAATCACCTGTTTTTGCTTGAACATTAAATGCCTCCAAATGGTATTTAATTCACTTCCCGGGGTGAAGAAACACTTTTTGAGACCTCAGAGTGAGTAAATTGGCCATTTTCATGTACTTTTAACCATTCCACAAATCTTGTGTTTTGGGCCCCTGGAAGCATGAAAATCACTTTAAACATGCTAATTTTAGCTCTAAAACTGATGATCTACCTACAAATGCGAACTGACGTTAAAAAATAAAACATTTGAAAACGGACCATTTTTCACCTTTCTGCAGCCTGACGTAATGGGGGGGTGTTATCTCTTTTGTCAAAAATCACCTGTTTTTGCTTGAACATTAAATGCCTCCAAATGGTATTTAATTTACTTCCCGGGCCCCTGGAAGCATGAAAATCACTTTAAACATGCTAATTTTAGCTCTAAAACTGATGATCTACCTACAAATGTGAAATGACGTTAAAAAATAAAACATTTGAAAACGGACCATTTTTCACCTTTCTGAAGCATGACGTAATGTGGGGGTGTTATCTCTTTTGTCAAAAATCACCTGTTTTTGCTTGAACATTAAATGCCTCCAAATGGTATTTAATTCACTTCCCGGTGTGAAGAAACACTTTTTGAGACCTCAAAGTGAGTAAATTGGCCATTTTCATGCACTTTTAACCATTCCACAAATCTTGAGTTTTGGGCCCCTGGAAGCATGAAAATCACTTTAAACATGCTAATTTTAGCTCTAAAACTGATGACCTACCTACAAATGTGAACTGACGTTAAAAAATAAAACATTTGAAAACGGACCATTTTTCACCTTTCTGCAGCATGACGTAATGGGGGGGTGTTATCTCTTTTGTCAAAAATCACCTGTTTTTGCTTGAACATTAAATGCCTCCAAATGGTATTTAATTCACTTCCCGGGCCCCTGGAAGCATGAAAATCACTTTAAACATGCTAATTTTAGCTCTAAAACTGATGATCTACCTATAAATGTGAACTGACGTTCAAAAATAAAACATTTGAAAACTGACCATTTTTCACCTTTCTGAAGCATGATGTAATGGGGGGGTGTTATCTCTTTTGTCAAAAATCACCTGTTTTTGCTTGAACATTAAATGCCTCCAAATGGTATTTAATTCACTTCCCGGGGTGAAAAAACTATTTTGAGACCTCAGAGTGAGTAAATTGGCCATTTTCATGCACTTTTAACCATTCCACAAATCTTGTGTTTTGGGCCCCTGGAAGCATGAAAATCACTTTAAACATGCTAATTTTAGCTCTAAAACTGATGATCTACCTACAAATGTGAACTGACGTTAAAAAATAAAACATTTGAAAACGGACCATTTTTCACCTTTCTGCAGCATTACGTAATGGGGGGGTGTTATCTCTTTTGTCAAAAATCACCTGTTTTTGCTTGAACATTAAATGCCTCCAAATGGTATTTAATTCACTTCCCGGGGTGAAGAAACACTTTTTGAGACCACAGAGTGAGTAAATTGGCCATTTTCATGCACTTTTAACCATTCCACAAATCTTGAGTTTTGGGCCCCTGGAAGCATGAAAATCACTTTAAACATGCTAATTTTAGCTCTAAAACTGATGACCTACCTACAAATGTGAACTGACGTTAAAAAATAAAACATTTGAAAACGGACCATTTTTCACCTTTCTGCAGCATGACGTGATGGGGGGGTGTTATCTCTTTTGTCAAAAATCACCTGTTTTTGCTTGAACATTAAATGCCTCCAAATGGTATTTAATTCACTTCCCGGGCCCCTGGAAGCATGAAAATCACTTTAAACATGCTAATTTTAGCTCTAAAACTGATCTACCTACAAATGTGAACTGACGTTCAAAAATAAAACATTTGAAAACGGACCATTTTTCACCTTTCTGAAGCATGACGTAATGGGGGGGTTTTATCTCTTTTGTCAAAAATCACCTGTTTTTGCTTGAACATTAAATGCCTCCAAATGGTATTTAATTCACTTCCCGGCCCCTGGAAGCATGAAAATCACTTTAAACATGCTAATTTTAGCTCTAAAACTGATGATCTACCTACAAATGTGAACTGACGTTCAAAAATAAAACATTTGAAAACGGACCATTTTTCACCTTTCTGAAGCATGACGTAATGGGGGGGTGTTATCTCTTTTGTCAAAAATCACCTGTTTTTGCTTGAACATTAAATGCCTCCAAATGGTATTTAATTCACTTCCCGGGCCCCTGGAAGCATGAAAATCACTTTAAACATGCTTATTTTAGCTCTAAAACTGATGATCTACCTACAAATGTGAACTGACGTTAAAAAATAAAACATTTGAAAACGGACCATTTTTCACATTTCTGCAGCATGACATAATGGGGGGTGTTATCTCTTTTGTCAAAAATCACCTGTTTTTGCTTGAACATTAAATGCCTCCAAATGGTATTTAATTCACTTCCCGGGGTGAAGAAAACCTTTTTGAGACCTCAGAGTGAGTAAATTGGCCATTTTCATGCACTTTTAACCATTCCACAAATCTTGTGTTTTGGGCCCCTGGAAGCATGAAAATCACTTTAAACATGCTAATTTTAGCTCTAAAACTGATCTACCTACAAATGTGAACTGACGTTCAAAAATAAAACATTTGAAAACGGACCATTTTTCACCTTTCTGAAGCATGACGTAATGGGGGGGTTTTATCTCTTTTGTCAAAAATCACCTGTTTTTGCTTGAACATTAAATGCCTCCAAATGGTATTTAATTCACTTCCCGGGCCCCTGGAAGCATGAAAATCACTTTAAACATGCTTATTTTAGCTCTAAAACTGATGATCTACCTACAAATGTGAACTGACGTTCAAAAATAAAACATTTGAAAACGGACAATTTTTCACCTTTCTGAAGCATGACGTAATGGGGGGGTGTTATCTCTTTTGTCAAAAATCACCTGTTTTTGCTTGAACATTAAATGCCTCCAAATGGTATTTAATTCACTTCCCGGGCCCCTGGAAGCATGAAAATCACTTTAAACATGCTTATTTTAGCTCTAAAACTGATGATCTACCTACAAATGTGAACTGACGTTCAAAAATAAAACATTTGAAAACGGACCATTTTTCACCTTTCTGAAGCATGACGTAATGGGGGGGTGTTATCTCTTTTGTCAAAAATCACCTGTTTTTGCTTGAACATTAAATGCCTCCAAATGGTATTTAATTCACTTCCCGGGCCCCTGGAAGCATGAAAATCACTTTAAACATGCTAATTTTAGCTCTAAAACTGATGATCTACCTACAAATGTGAACTGACGTTCAAAAATAAAACATTTGAAAACGGACCATTTTTCACCTTTCTGAAGCATGACGTAATGGGGGGGCATTATCCCTTTTGTCAAAAATCACCTGTTTTTGCTTGAACATTAAATGCCTCCAAATGGTTTTTAATTCACTTCCCGGGGTGAAGAAACACTTTTTGAGACCTCAGAGTGAGTAAATTGGCCATTTTCATGCACTTTTAACCATTTCACAAATCTTGTGTTTTGGGCCCCTGGAAGCATGAAAATCACTTTAAACATGCTAATTTTAGCTCTAAAACTGATGATCTACCTACAAATGTGAACTGACGTTAAAAAATAAAACATTTGAAAACTGACCATTTTTCACCTTTCTGCAGCATTACGTAATGGGGGGGTGTTATCTCTTTTGTCAAAAATCACCTGTTTTTGCTTGAACATTAAATGCCTCCAAATGGTATTTAATTCACTTCCCGGGCCCCTGGAAGCATGAAAATCACTTTAAACATGCTAATTTTAGCTCTAAAACTGATGATCTACCTACAAATGTGAACTGACGTTCAAAAATAAAACATTTGAAAACGGACCATTTTTCACCTTTCTGAAGCATGACGTAATAGGGGGTGTTATCTCTTTTGTCAAAAATCTCCTGTTTTTGCTTGAACATTAAATGCCTCCAAATGGTATTTAATTCACTTCCCGGGCCCCTGGAAGCATGAAAATCACTTTAAACATGCTTATTTTAGCTCTAAAACTGATGATCTACCTACAAATGTGAACTGACGTTAAAAAATAAAACATTTGAAAACTGACCATTTTTCACCTTTTTGAAGCATGACGTAATGGGGGGGTGTTATCTCTTTTGTCAAAAATCACCTGTTTTTGCTTGAACATTAAATGCCTCCAAATGGTATTTAATTCACTTCCCGGGCCCCTGGAAGCATGAAAATCACTTTAAACATGCTAATTTTAGCTCTAAAACTGATGATCTACCTACAAATGTGAACTGACGTTCAAAAATAATCCATTTGAAAACGGACCATTTTTCACCTTTCTGAAGCATGACGTAATGGGGGGTGTTATCCCTTTTGTCAAAAATCACCTGTTTTTGCTTGAACATTAAATGCCTCCAAATGGTATTTAATTCACTTCCCGGGCCCCTGGAAGCATGAAAATCACTTTAAACATGCTAATTTTAGCTCTAAAACTGATGATCTACCTACAAATGTGAACTGACGTTCAAAAATAAAACATTTGAAAACGGACCATTTTTCACCTTTCTGAAGCGTGACGTATTGGGGGGTGTTATCTCTTTTGTCAAAAATCACCTGTTTTTGCTTGAACATTAAATGCCTCCAAATGGTATTTAATTCACTTCCCGGGCCCCTGGAAGCATGAAAATCACTTTAAACATGCTAATTTTAGCTCTAAAACTGATGATCTACCTACAAATGTGAACTGACGTTCAAAAATAAAACATTTGAAAACTGACCATTTTTCACCTTTCTGAAGCATGACGTAATGGGGGGGCATTATCCCTTTTGTCAAAAATCACCTGTTTTTGCTTGAACATTAAATGCCTCCAAATGGTTTTTTATTCACTTCCCGGGGTGAAGAAACACTTTTTGAGACCTCAGAGTGAGTAAATTGGCCATTTTCATGCACTTTTAACCATTTCACAAATCTTGTGTTTTGGGCCCCTGGAAGCATGAAAATCACTTTAAACATGCTAATTTTAGCTCTAAAACTGATGATCTACCTACAAATGTGAACTGACGTTAAAAAATAAAACATTTGAAAACTGACCATTTTTCACCTTTTTGAAGCATGACGTAATGGGGGGGTGTTATCTCTTTTGTCAAAAATCACCTGTTTTTGCTTGAACATTAAATGCCTCCAAATGGTATTTAATTCACTTCCCGGGCCCCTGGAAGCATGAAAATCACTTTAAACATGCTAATTTTAGCTCTAAAACTGATGATCTACCTACAAATGTGAACTGACGTTCAAAAATAAAACATTTGAAAACGGACCATTTTTCACCTTTCTGAAGCATGACGTAATAGGGGGTGTTATCTCTTTTGTCAAAAATCTCCTGTTTTTGCTTGAACATTAAATGCCTCCAAATGGTATTTAATTCACTTCCCGGGCCCCTGGAAGCATGAAAATCACTTTAAACATGCTTATTTTAGCTCTAAAACTGATGATCTACCTACAAATGTGAACTGACGTTAAAAAATAAAACATTTGAAAACTGATCATTTTTCACCTTTTTGAAGCATGACGTAATGGGGGGGTGTTATCTCTTTTGTCAAAAATCACCTGTTTTTGCTTGAACATTAAATGCCTCCAAATGGTATTTAATTCACTTCCCGGGCCCCTGGAAGCATGAAAATCACTTTAAACATGCTTATTTTAGCTCTAAAACTGATGATCTACCTACAAATGTGAACTGACTTTCAAAAATAGAACATTTGAAAACGGACAATTTTTCACCTTTCTGAAGCATGACGTAATGGGGGGGTGTTATCTCTTTTGTCAAAAATCACCTGTTTTTGCTTGAACATTAAATGCCTCCAAATGGTATTTAATTCACTTCCCGGGCCCCTGGAAGCATGAAAATCACTTTAAACATGCTAATTTTAGCTCTAAAACTGATGATCTACCTACAAATGTGAACTGACGTTCAAAAATAAAACATTTGAAAACGGACCATTTTTCACCTTTCTGAAGCATGACGTAATGGGGGGGTGTTATCTCTTTTGTCAAAAATCACCTGTTTTTGCTTGAACATTAAATGCCTCCAAATGGTATTTAATTCACTTCACGGGCCCCTGGAAGCATGAAAATCACTTTAAACATGCTAATTTTAGCTCTAAAACTGATGATCTACCTACAAATGTGAACTGACGTTAAAAAATAAAACATTTGAAAACGGACCATTTTTCACCTTTCTGCAGCATGACGTAATGGGGGGGTGTTATCTCTTTTGTCAAAAATCACCTGTTTTTGCTTGAACATTAAATGCCTCCAAATGGTATTTAATTCACTTCCCGGGCCCCTGGAAGCATGAAAATCACTTTAAACATGCTCATTTTAGCTCTAAAACTGATGATCTACCTACAAATGTGAACTGACGTTCAAAAATAAAACCATTGAAAACGGACCATTTTTCACCTTTCTGAAGCATGACGTAATGGGGGGGTGTTATCTCTTTTGTCAAAAATCACCTGTTTTTGCTTGAACATTAAATGCCTCCAAATGGTATTTAATTCATTTCCCGGGCCCCTGGAAGCATGAAAATCACTTTAAACATGCTTATTTTAGCTCTAAAACTGATGATCTACCAACAAATGTGAACTGACGTCAAAAAATAAAACATTTGAAAACGGACCATTTTTCACATTTCTGCAGCATGACATAATGGGGAGGTGTTATCTCTTTTGTCAAAAATCACCTGTTTTTGCTTGAACATTAAATGCCTCCAAATGGTATTTAATTCACTTCCCGGGGTGAAGAAATACTTTTTGAGACCTCAGAGTGAGTAAATTGGCCATTTTCATGCACTTTTAACCATTCCACAAATCTTGTGTTTTGGGCCCCTGGAAGCATGAAAATCACTTTAAACATGCTAATTTTAGCTCTAAAACTGATCTACCTACAAATGTGAACTGACGTTCAAAAATAAAACATTTGAAAACGGACCATTTTTCACCTTTCTGAAGCATGACGTAATGGGGGGGGGTTTATCTCTTTTGTCAAAAATCACCTGTTTTTGCTTGAACATTAAATGCCTCCAAATGGTATTTAATTCACTTCCCGGGCCCCTGGAAGCATGAAAATCACTTTAAACATGCTTATTTTAGCTCTAAAACTGATGATCTACCTACAAATGTGAACTGACGTTCAAAAATAAAACATTTGAAAACGGACCATTTTTCACCTTTCTGAAGCATGACGTAATGGGGGGGCATTATCCCTTTTGTCAAAAATCACCTGTTTTTGCTTGAACATTAAATGCCTCCAAATGGTATTTAATTCACTTCCCGGGGTGAAGAAACACTTTTTGAGACCTCAGAGTTAGTAAATTGGCCATTTTCATGCACTTTTAACCATTTCACAAATCTTGTGTTTTGGGCCCCTGGAAGCATGAAAATCACTTTAAACATGCTAATTTTAGCTCTAAAACTGATGATCTACCTACAAATGTGAACTGACGTTAAAAAATAAAACATTTGAAAACTGACCATTTTTCACCTTTTTGAAGCATGACGTAATGGGGGGGTGTTATCTCTTTTGTCAAAAATCACCTGTTTTTGCTTGAACATTAAATGCCTCCAAATGGTATTTAATTCACTTCCCGGGCCCCTGGAAGCATGAAAATCACTTTAAACATGCTAATTTTAGCTCTAAAACTGATGATCTACCTACAAATGTGAACTGACGTTCAAAAATAAAACATTTGAAAACGGACCATTTTTCACCTTTCTGAAGCATGACGTAATAGGGGGTGTTATCTCTTTTGTCAAAAATCTCCTGTTTTTGCTTGAACATTAAATGCCTCCAAATGGTATTTAATTCACTTCCCGGGCCCCTGGAAGCATGAAAATCACTTTAAACATGCTTATTTTAGCTCTAAAACTGATGATCTACCTACAAATGTGAACTGACGTTAAAAAATAAAACATTTGAAAACTGACCATTTTTCACCTTTTTGAAGCATGACGTAATGGGGGGGTGTTATCTCTTTTGTCAAAAATCACCTGTTTTTGCTTGAACATTAAATGCCTCCAAATGGTATTTAATTCACTTCCCGGGCCCCTGGAAGCATGAAAATCACTTTAAACATGCTTATTTTAGCTCTAAAACTGATGATCTACCTACAAATGTGAACTGACGTTAAAAAATTAAAACATTTGAAAACGGACCATTTTTCACATTTCTGCAGCATGACGTAATGGGGGGGGTGTTATCTCTTTTGTCAAAAATCACCTGTTTTTGCTTGAACATTAAATGCCTCCAAATGGTATTTAATTCACTTCCCGGGGTGAAGAAACACTTTTTGAGACCTCAGAGTGAGTAAATTGGCCATTTTCATGCACTTTTAACCATTCCACAAATCTTGTGTTTTGGGCCCCTGGAAGCATGAAAATCACTTTAAACATGCTAATTTTAGCTCTAAAACTGATGATCTACCTACAAATGTGAACTGACTTTCAAAAATAGAACATTTGAAAACGGACAATTTTTCACCTTTCTGAAGCATGACGTAATGGGGGGGTGTTATCTCTTTTGTCAAAAATCACCTGTTTTTGCTTGAACATTAAATGCCTCCAAATGGTATTTAATTCACTTCCCGGGGTGAAGAAACACTTTTTGAGACCTCAGAGTGAGTAAATTGGCCATTTTCATGCACTTTTAACTATTCCACAAATCTTGTGTTTTGGGCCCCTGGAAGCATGAAAATCACTTTAAACATGCTAATTTTAGCTCTAAAACTGATCTACCTACAAATGTGAACTGACGTTCAAAAATAAAACATTTGAAAACGGACCATTTTTCACCTTTCTGAAGCATGACGTAATGGGGGGGGTTTTATCTCTTTTGTCAAAAATCACCTGTTTTTGCTTGAACATTAAATGCCTCCAAATGGTATTTAATTCACTTCCCGGGCCCCTGGAAGCATGAAAATCACTTTAAACATGCTAATTTTAGCTCTAAAACTGATGATCTACCTACAAATGTGAACTGACGTTCAAAAATAAAACATTTGAAAACTGACCATTTTTCACCTTTCTGAAGCATGACGTAATGGGGGGGCATTATCCCTTTTGTCAAAAATCACCTGTTTTTGCTTGAACATTAAATGCCTCCAAATGGTTTTTTATTCACTTCCCGGGGTGAAGAAACACTTTTTGAGACCTCAGAGTGAGTAAATTGGCCATTTTCATGCACTTTTAACCATTTCACAAATCTTGTGTTTTGGGCCCCTGGAAGCATGAAAATCACTTTAAACATGCTAATTTTAGCTCTAAAACTGATGATCTACCTACAAATGTGAACTGACGTTAAAAAATAAAACATTTGAAAACTGACCATTTTTCACCTTTTTGAAGCATGACGTAATGGGGGGGTGTTATCTCTTTTGTCAAAAATCACCTGTTTTTGCTTGAACATTAAATGCCTCCAAATGGTATTTAATTCACTTCCCGGGCCCCTGGAAGCATGAAAATCACTTTAAACATGCTAATTTTAGCTCTAAAACTGATGATCTACCTACAAATGTGAACTGACGTTCAAAAATAAAACATTTGAAAACGGACCATTTTTCACCTTTCTGAAGCATGACGTAATAGGGGGTGTTATCTCTTTTGTCAAAAATCTCCTGTTTTTGCTTGAACATTAAATGCCTCCAAATGGTATTTAATTCACTTCCCGGGCCCCTGGAAGCATGAAAATCACTTTAAACATGCTTATTTTAGCTCTAAAACTGATGATCTACCTACAAATGTGAACTGACGTTAAAAAATAAAACATTTGAAAACTGATCATTTTTCACCTTTTTGAAGCATGACGTAATGGGGGGGTGTTATCTCTTTTGTCAAAAATCACCTGTTTTTGCTTGAACATTAAATGCCTCCAAATGGTATTTAATTCACTTCCCGGGCCCCTGGAAGCATGAAAATCACTTTAAACATGCTTATTTTAGCTCTAAAACTGATGATCTACCTACAAATGTGAACTGACTTTCAAAAATAGAACATTTGAAAACGGACAATTTTTCACCTTTCTGAAGCATGACGTAATGGGGGGGTGTTATCTCTTTTGTCAAAAATCACCTGTTTTTGCTTGAACATTAAATGCCTCCAAATGGTATTTAATTCACTTCCCGGGGTGAAGAAACACTTTTTGAGACCTCAGAGTGAGTAAATTGGCCATTTTCATGCACTTTTAACCATTCCACAAATCTTGTGTTTTGGGCCCCTGGAAGCATGAAAATCACTTTAAACATGCTAATTTTAGCTCTAAAACTGATCTACCTACAAATGTGAACTGACGTTCAAAAATAAAACATTTGAAAACGGACCATTTTTCACCTTTCTGAAGCATGACGTAATGGGGGCGGTTTTATCTCTTTTGTCAAAAATCACCTGTTTTTGCTTGAACATTAAATGCCTCCAAATGGTATTTAATTCACTTCCCGGGCCCCTGGAAGCATGAAAATCACTTTAAACATGCTAATTTTAGCTCTAAAACTGATGATCTACCTACAAATGTGAACTGACGTTCAAAAATAAAACATTTGAAAACTGACCATTTTTCACCTTTCTGAAGCATGACGTAATGGGGGGGCATTATCCCTTTTGTCAAAAATCACCTGTTTTTGCTTGAACATTAAATGCCTCCAAATGGTTTTTTATTCACTTCCCGGGGTGAAGAAACACTTTTTGAGACCTCAGAGTGAGTAAATTGGCCATTTTCATGCACTTTTAACCATTTCACAAATCTTGTGTTTTGGGCCCCTGGAAGCATGAAAATCACTTTAAACATGCTAATTTTAGCTCTAAAACTGATGATCTACCTACAAATGTGAACTGACGTTAAAAAATAAAACATTTGAAAACTGACCATTTTTCACCTTTTTGAAGCATGACGTAATGGGGGGGTGTTATCTCTTTTGTCAAAAATCACCTGTTTTTGCTTGAACATTAAATGCCTCCAAATGGTATTTAATTCACTTCCCGGGCCCCTGGAAGCATGAAAATCACTTTAAACATGCTAATTTTAGCTCTAAAACTGATGATCTACCTACAAATGTGAACTGACGTTCAAAAATAAAACATTTGAAAACGGACCATTTTTCACCTTTCTGAAGCATGACGTAATAGGGGGTGTTATCTCTTTTGTCAAAAATCTCCTGTTTTTGCTTGAACATTAAATGCCTCCAAATGGTATTTAATTCACTTCCCGGGCCCCTGGAAGCATGAAAATCACTTTAAACATGCTTATTTTAGCTCTAAAACTGATGATCTACCTACAAATGTGAACTGACGTTAAAAAATAAAACATTTGAAAACTGATCATTTTTCACCTTTTTGAAGCATGACGTAATGGGGGGGTGTTATCTCTTTTGTCAAAAATCACCTGTTTTTGCTTGAACATTAAATGCCTCCAAATGGTATTTAATTCACTTCCCGGGCCCCTGGAAGCATGAAAATCACTTTAAACATGCTTATTTTAGCTCTAAAACTGATGATCTACCTACAAATGTGAACTGACTTTCAAAAATAGAACATTTGAAAACGGACAATTTTTCACCTTTCTGAAGCATGACGTAATGGGGGGGTGTTATCTCTTTTGTCAAAAATCACCTGTTTTTGCTTGAACATTAAATGCCTCCAAATGGTATTTAATTCACTTCCCGGGCCCCTGGAAGCATGAAAATCACTTTAAACATGCTAATTTTAGCTCTAAAACTGATGATCTACCTACAAATGTGAACTGACGTTCAAAAATAAAACATTTGAAAACGGACCATTTTTCACCTTTCTGAAGCATGACGTAATGGGGGGGCATTATCCCTTTTGTCAAAAATCACCTGTTTTTGCTTGAACATTAAATGCCTCCAAATGGTTTTTAATTCACTTCCCGGGGTGAAGAAACACTTTTTGAGACCTCAGAGTGAGTAAATTGGCCATTTTCATGCACTTTTAACCATTTCACAAATCTTGTGTTTTGGGCCCCTGGAAGCATGAAAATCACTTTAAACATGCTAATTTTAGCTCTAAAACTGATGATCTACCTACAAATGTGAACTGACGTTAAAAAATAAAACATTTGAAAACTGACCATTTTTCACCTTTTTGAAGCATGACGTAATGGGGGGGTGTTATCTCTTTTGTCAAAAATCACCTGTTTTTGCTTGAACATTAAATGCCTCCAAATGGTATTTAATTCACTTCCCGGGCCCCTGGAAGCATGAAAATCACTTTAAACATGCTTATTTTAGCTCTAAAACTGATGATCTACCTACAAATGTGAACTGACGTTAAAAAATAAAACATTTGAAAACTGATCATTTTTCACCTTTTTGAAGCATGACGTAATGGGGGGGTGTTATCTCTTTTGTCAAAAATCACCTGTTTTTGCTTGAACATTAAATGCCTCCAAATGGTATTTAATTCACTTCCCGGGGTGAAGAAACACTTTTTGAGACCTCAGAGTGAGTAAATTGGCCATTTTCATGCACTTTTAACCATTCCACAAATCTTGTGTTTTGGGCCCCTGGAAGCATGAAAATCACTTTAAACATGCTAATTTTAGCTCTAAAACTGATCTACCTACAAATGTGAACTGACGTTCAAAAATAAAACATTTGAAAACGGACCATTTTTCACCTTTCTGAAGCATGACGTAATGGGGGGGTTTTATCTCTTTTGTCAAAAATCACCTGTTTTTGCTTGAACATTAAATGCCTCCAAATGGTATTTAATTCACTTCCCGGGCCCCTGGAAGCATGAAAATCACTTTAAACATGCTTATTTTAGCTCTAAAACTGATGATCTACCTACAAATGTGAACTGACGTTCAAAAATAAAACATTTGAAAACGGACAATTTTTCACCTTTCTGAAGCATGACGTAATGGGGGGGTGTTATCTCTTTTGTCAAAAATCACCTGTTTTTGCTTGAACATTAAATGCCTCCAAATGGTATTTAATTCACTTCCCGGGCCCCTGGAAGCATGAAAATCACTTTAAACATGCTTATTTTAGCTCTAAAACTGATGATCTACCTACAAATGTGAACTGACGTTAAAAAATAAAACATTTGAAAACTGACCATTTTTCACCTTTCTGCAGCATGACGTAATGGGGGGGTGTTATCTCTTTTGTCAAAAATCACCTGTTTTTGCTTGAACATTAAATGCCTCCAAATGGTATTTAATTCACTTCCCGTGCCCCTGGAAGCATGAAAATCACTTTAAACATGCTTATTTTAGCTCTAAAACTGATGATCTACCTACAAATGTGAACTGACGTTCAAAAATAAAACCATTGAAAACGGACCATTTTTCACCTTTCTGAAGCATGACGTAATGGGGGGGTGTTATCTCTTTTGTCAAAAATCACCTGGTTTTGCTTGAACATTAAATGCCTCCAAATGGTATTTAATTCATTTCCCGGGCCCCTGGAAGCATGAAAATCACTTTAAACATGCTTATTTTAGCTCTAAAACTGATGATCTACCTACAAATGTGAACTGACGTCAAAAAATAAAACATTTGAAAACGGACCATTTTTCACATTTCTGCAGCATGACATAATGGGGGGGTGTTATCTCTTTTGTCAAAAATCACCTGTTTTTGCTTGAACATTAAATGCCTCCAAATGGTATTTAATTCACTTCCCGGGGTGAAGAAACACTTTTTGAGACCTCAGAGTGAGTAAATTGGCCATTTTCATGCACTTTTAACCATTCCACAAATCTTGTGTTTTGGGCCCCTGGAAGCATGAAAATCACTTTAAACATGCTAATTTTAGCTCTAAAACTGATCTACCTACAAATGTGAACTGACGTTCAAAAATAAAACATTTGAAAACGGACCATTTTTCACCTTTCTGAAGCATGACGTAATGGGGGGGTTTTATCTCTTTTGTCAAAAATCACCTGTTTTTGCTTGAACATTAAATGCCTCCAAATGGTATTTAATTCACTTCCCGGGCCCCTGGAAGCATGAAAATCACTTTAAACATGCTAATTTTAGCTCTAAAACTGATGATCTACCTACAAATGTGAACTGACGTTCAAAGATAAAACATTTGAAAAGGGACCATTTTTCACCTTTCTGAAGCATGACGTAATGGGGGGGGCATTATCCCTTTTGTCAAAAATCACCTGTTTTTGCTTGAACATTAAATGCCTCCAAATGGTTTTTAATTCACTTCCCGGGGTGAAGAAACACTTTTTGAGACCTCAGAGTTAGTAAATTGGCCATTTTCATGCACTTTTAACCATTTCACAAATCTTGTGTTTTGGGCCCCTGGAAGCATGAAAATCACTTTAAACATGCTAATTTTAGCTCTAAAACTGATGATCTACCTACAAATGTGAACTGACGTTAAAAAATAAAACATTTGAAAACTGACCATTTTTCACCTTTTTGAAGCATGACGTAATGGGGGGGTGTTATCTCTTTTGTCAAAAATCACCTGTTTTTGCTTGAACATTAAATGCCTCCAAATGGTATTTAATTCACTTCCCGGGCCCCTGGAAGCATGAAAATCACTTTAAACATGCTAATTTTAGCTCTAAAACTGATGATCTACCTACAAATGTGAACTGACGTTCAAAAATAAAACATTTGAAAACGGACCATTTTTCACCTTTCTGAAGCATGACGTAATAGGGGGTGTTATCTCTTTTGTCAAAAATCTCCTGTTTTTGCTTGAACATTAAATGCCTCCAAATGGTATTTAATTCACTTCCCGGGCCCCTGGAAGCATGAAAATCACTTTAAACATGCTTATTTTAGCTCTAAAACTGATGATCTACCTACAAATGTGAACTGACGTTAAAAAATAAAACATTTGAAAACTGATCATTTTTCACCTTTTTGAAGCATGACGTAATGGGGGGGTGTTATCTCTTTTGTCAAAAATCACCTGTTTTTGCTTGAACATTAAATGCCTCCAAATGGTATTTAATTCACTTCCCGGGCCCCTGGAAGCATGAAAATCACTTTAAACATGCTTATTTTAGCTCTAAAACTGATGATCTACCTACAAATGTGAACTGACGTTAAAAAATTAAAACATTTGAAAACGGACCATTTTTCACATTTCTGCAGCATGACGTAATGGGGGGGTGTTATCTCTTTTGTCAAAAATCAACTGTTTTTGCTTGAACATTAAATGCCTCCAAATGGTATTTAATTCACTTCCCGGGGTGAAGAAACACTTTTTGAGACCTCAGAGTGAGTAAATTGGCCATTTTCATGCACTTTTAACCATTCCACAAATCTTGTGTTTTGGGCACCTGGAAGCATGAAAATCACTTTAAACATGCTAATTTTAGCTCTAAAACTGATGATCTACCTACAAATGTGAACTGACTTTCAAAAATAGAACATTTGAAAACGGACAATTTTTCACCTTTCTGAAGCATGACGTAATGGGGGGGTGTTATCTCTTTTGTCAAAAATCACCTGTTTTTGCTTGAACATTAAATGCCTCCAAATGGTATTTAATTCACTTCCCGGGCCCCTGGAAGCATGAAAATCACTTTAAACATGCTAATTTTAGCTCTAAAACTGATGATCTACCTACAAATGTGAACTGACGTTCAAAAATAAAACATTTGAAAACGGACCATTTTTCACCTTTCTGAAGCATGACGTAATGGGGGGGTGTTATCTCTTTTGTCAAAAATCACCTGTTTTTGCTTGAACATTAAATGCCTCCAAATGGTATTTAATTCACTTCCCGGGGTGAAGAAACACTTTTTGAGACCTCAGAGTGAGTAAATTGGCCATTTTCATGCACTTTTAACCATTCCACAAATCTTGTGTTTTGGGCCCCTGGAAGCATGAAAATCACTTTAAACATGCTAATTTTAGCTCTAAAACTGATGATCTACCTACAAATGTGAACTGACGTTAAAAAATAAAACATTTGAAAACGGACCATTTTTCACATTTCTGCAGCATGACGTAATGGGGGGGTGTTATCTCTTTTGTCAAAAATCACCTGTTTTTGCTTGAACATTAAATGCCTCCAAATGGTATTTAATTCACTTCCCGGGCCCCTGGAAGCATGAAAATCACTTTAAACATGCTAATTTTAGCTCTAAAACTGATGATCTACCTACAAATGTGAACTGACGTTCAAAAATAAAACATTTGAAAACGGACCATTTTTCACCTTTCTGAAGCATGACGTAATGGGGGGGTGTTATCTCTTTTGTCAAAAATCACCTGTTTTTGCTTGAACATTAAATGCCTCCAAATGGTATTTAATTCACTTCACGGGCCCCTGGAAGCATGAAAATCACTTTAAACATGCTAATTTTAGCTCTAAAACTGATGATCTACCTACAAATGTGAACTGACGTTAAAAAATAAAACATTTGAAAACGGACCATTTTTCACATTTCTGCAGCATGACGTAATGGGGGGGTGTTATCTCTTTTGTCAAAAATCACCTGTTTTTGCTTGAACATTAAATGCCTCCAAATGGTATTTAATTCACTTCCCGGGCCCCTGGAAGCATGAAAATCACTTTAAACATGCTCATTTTAGCTCTAAAACTGATGATCTACCTACAAATGTGAACTGACGTTCAAAAATAAAACCATTGAAAACGGACCATTTTTCACCTTTCTGAAGCATGACGTAATGGGGGGGCGTTATCTCTTTTGTCAAAAATCACCTGTTTTTGCTTGAACATTAAATGCCTCCAAATGGTATTTAATTCATTTCCCGGGCCCCTGGAAGCATGAAAATCACTTTAAACATGCTTATTTTAGCTCTAAAACTGATGATCTACCTACAAATGTGAACTGACGTTCAAAAATAAAACATTTGAAAACGGACCATTTTTCACCTTTCTGAAGCATGACGTAATGGGGGGGTTTTATCTCTTTTGTCAAAAATCACCTGTTTTTGCTTGAACATTAAATGCCTCCAAATGGTATTTAATTCACTTCCCGGGCCCCTGGAAGCATGAAAATCACTTTAAACATGCTAATTTTAGCTCTAAAACTGATGATCTACCTACAAATGTGAACTGACGTTCAAAGATAAAACATTTGAAAAGGGACCATTTTTCACTTTTCTGAAGCATGACGTAATGGGGGGGCATTATCCCTTTTGTCAAAAATCACCTGTTTTTGCTTGAACATTAAATGCCTCCAAATGGTTTTTAATTCACTTCCCGGGGTGAAGAAACACTTTTTGAGACCTCAGAGTTAGTAAATTGGCCATTTTCATGCACTTTTAACCATTTCACAAATCTTGTGTTTTCGGCCCCTGGAAGCATGAAAATCACTTTAAACATGCTAATTTTAGCTCTAAAACTGATGATCTACCTACAAATGTGAACTGACGTTAAAAAATAAAACATTTGAAAACTGACCATTTTTCACCTTTTTGAAGCATGACGTAATGGGGGGGTGTTATCTCTTTTGTCAAAAATCACCTGTTTTTGCTTGAACATTAAATGCCTCCAAATGGTATTTAATTCACTTCCCGGGCCCCTGGAAGCATGAAAATCACTTTAAACATGCTAATTTTAGCTCTAAAACTGATGATCTACCTACAAATGTGAACTGACGTTCAAAAATAAAACATTTGAAAACGGACCATTTTTCACCTTTCTGAAGCATGACGTAATAGGGGGTGTTATCTCTTTTGTCAAAAATCTCCTGTTTTTGCTTGAACATTAAATGCCTCCAAATGGTATTTAATTCACTTCCCGGGCCCCTGGAAGCATGAAAATCACTTTAAACATGCTTATTTTAACTCTAAAACTGATGATCTACCTACAAATGTGAACTGACGTTAAAAAATAAAACATTTGAAAACTGATCATTTTTCACCTTTTTGAAGCATGACGTAATGGGGGGGTGTTATCTCTTTTGTCAAAAATCACCTGTTTTTGCTTGAACATTAAATGCCTCCAAATGGTATTTAATTCACTTCCCGGGCCCCTGGAAGCATGAAAATCACTTTAAACATGCTTATTTTAGCTCTAAAACTGATGATCTACCTACAAATGTGAACTGACGTTAAAAAATTAAACATTTGAAAACGGACCATTTTTCACCTTTCTGAAGCATGACGTAATGGGGGGGTTTTATCTCTTTTGTCAAAAATCACCTGTTTTTGCTTGAACATTAAATGCCTCCAAATGGTATTTAATTCACTTCCCGGGCCCCTGGAAGCATGAAAATCACTTTAAACATGCTTATTTTAGCTCTAAAACTGATGATCTACCTACAAATGTGAACTGACGTTAAAAAATAAAACATTTGAAAACTGATCATTTTTCACCTTTTTGAAGCATGACGTAATGGGGGGGTGTTATCTCTTTTGTCAAAAATCACCTGTTTTTGCTTGAACATTAAATGCCTCCAAATGGTATTTAATTCACTTCCCGGGCCCCTGGAAGCATGAAAATAACTTTAAACATGCTTATTTTAGCTCTAAAACTGATGATCTACCTACAAATGTGAACTGACGTTAAAAAATAAAACATTTGAAAACTGATCATTTTTCACCTTTTTGAAGCATGACGTAATGGGGGGGTGTTATCTCTTTTGTCAAAAATCACCTGTTTTTGCTTGAACATTAAATGCCTCCAAATGGTATTTAATTCACTTCCCGGGCCCCTGGAAGCATGAAAATCACTTTAAACATGCTTATTTTAGCTCTAAAACTGATCTACCTACAAATGTGAACTGACGTTCAAAAATAAAAAATTTGAAAACGGACCATTTTTCACCTTTCTGAAGCATGACGTAATGGGGGGGTTTATCTCTTTTGTCAAAAATCACCTGTTTTTGCTTGAACATTAAATGCCTCCAAATGGTATTTAATTCACTTCCCGGGCCCCTGGAAGCATGAAAATCACTTTAAACATGCTAATTTTAGCTCTAAAACTGATGATCTACCTACAAATGTGAACTGACGTTCAAAGATAAAACATTTGAAAAGGGACCATTTTTCACCTTTCTGAAGCATGACGTAATGGGGGGGCATTATCCCTTTTGTCAAAAATCACCTGTTTTTGCTTGAACATTAAATGCCTCCAAATGGTATTTAATTCACTTCCCGGGCCCCTGGAAGCATGAAAATCACTTTAAACATGCTAATTTTAGCTCTAAAACTGATGATCTACCTACAAATGTGAACTGACGTTCAAAAATAAAACATTTGAAAACGGACCATTTTTCACCTTTGTGAAGCATGACGTAATGGGGGGGTGTTATCTCTTTTGTCAAAAATCACCTGTTTTTGCTTGAACATTAAATGCCTCCAAATGGTATTTAATTCACTTCCCGGGCCCCTGGAAGCATGAAAATCACTTTAAACATGCTAATTTTAGCTCTAAAACTGATGATCTACCTACAAATGTGAACTGACGTTCAAAAATAAAACATTTGAAAACGGACCATTTTTCACCTTTCTGAAGCATGACGTAATGGGGGGGTGTTATCTCTTTTGTCAAAAATCACCTGTTTTTGCTTGAACATTAAATGCCTCCAAATGGTATTTAATTCATTTCCCGGGCCCCTGGAAGCATGAAAATCACTTTAAACTTGCTTATTTTAGCTCTAAAACTGATGATCTACCTACAAATGTGAACTGACGTCAAAAAATAAAACATTTGAAAACGGACCATTTTTCACATTTCTGCAGCATGACATAATGGGGGGGTGTTATCTCTTTTATCAAAAATCACCTGTTTTTGCTTGAACATTAAATGCCTCCAAATGGTATTTAATTCACTTCCTGGGGTGAAGAAACACTTTTTGAGACCTCAGAGTGAGTAAATTGGCCATTTTCATGCACTTTTAACCATTCCACAAATCTTGTGTTTTGGGCCCCTGGAAGCATGAAAATCACTTTAAACATGCTAATTTTAGCTCTAAAACTGATCTACCTACAAATGTGAACTGACGTTCAAAAATAAAACATTTGAAAACGGACCATTTTTCACCTTTCTGAAGCATGACGTAATGGGGGGGTTTTATCTCTTTTGTCAAAAATCACCTGTTTTTGCTTGAACATTAAATGCCTCTAAATGGTATTTAATTCACTTCCCGGGCCCCTGGAAGCATGAAAATCACTTTAAACATGCTTATTTTAGCTCTAAAACTGATGATCTACCTACAAATGTGAACTGACGTTCAAAAATAAAACATTTGAAAACGGACCATTTTTCACATTTCTGCAGCATGACGTAATGGGGGGGTGTTATCTCTTTTGTCAAAAATCACCTGTTTTTGCTTGAACATTAAATGCCTCCAAATGGTATTTAATTCACTTCCCGGGCCCCTGGAAGCATGAAAATCACTTTAAACATGCTAATTTTAGCTCTAAAACTGATGATCTACCTACAAATGTGAACTGACGTTCAAAAATAAAACATTTGAAAACGGACCATTTTTCACCTTTCTGAAGCATGACGTAATGGGGGGGTGTTATCTCTTTTGTCAAAAATCACCTGTTTTTGCTTGAACATTAAATGCCTCCAAATGGTATTTAATTCACTTCACGGGCCCCTGGAAGCATGAAAATCACTTTAAACATGCTAATTTTAGCTCTAAAACTGATGATCTACCTACAAATGTGAACTGACGTTAAAAAATAAAACATTTGAAAACGGACCATTTTTCACCTTTCTGCAGCATGACGTAATGGGGGGGTGTTATCTCTTTTGTCAAAAATCACCTGTTTTTGCTTGAACATTAAATGCCTCCAAATGGTATTTAATTCACTTCCCGGGCCCCTGGAAGCATGAAAATCACTTTAAACATGCTCATTTTAGCTCTAAAACTGATGATCTACCTACAAATGTGAACTGACGTTCAAAAATAAAACCATTGAAAACGGACCATTTTTCACCTTTCTGAAGCATGACGTAATGGGGGGGCGTTATCTCTTTTGTCAAAAATCACCTGTTTTTGCTTGAACATTAAATGCCTCCAAATGGTATTTAATTCATTTCCCGGGCCCCTGGAAGCATGAAAATCACTTTAAACATGCTTATTTTAGCTCTAAAACTGATGATCTACCTACAAATGTGAACTGACGTTCAAAAATAAAACATTTGAAAACGGACCATTTTTCACCTTTCTGAAGCATGACGTAATGGGGGGGTTTTATCTCTTTTGTCAAAAATCACCTGTTTTTGCTTGAACATTAAATGCCTCCAAATGGTATTTAATTCACTTCCCGGGCCCCTGGAAGCATGAAAATCACTTTAAACATGCTAATTTTAGCTCTAAAACTGATGATCTACCTACAAATGTGAACTGACGTTCAAAGATAAAACATTTGAAAAGGGACCATTTTTCACCTTTCTGAAGCATGACGTAATGGGGGGGCATTATCCCTTTTGTCAAAAATCACCTGTTTTTGCTTGAACATTAAATGCCTCCAAATGGTTTTTAATTCACTTCCCGGGGTGAAGAAACACTTTTTGAGACCTCAGAGTTAGTAAATTGGCCATTTTCATGCACTTTTAACCATTTCACAAATCTTGTGTTTTCGGCCCCTGGAAGCATGAAAATCACTTTAAACATGCTAATTTTAGCTCTAAAACTGATGATCTACCTACAAATGTGAACTGACGTTAAAAAATAAAACATTTGAAAACTGACCATTTTTCACCTTTTTGAAGCATGACGTAATGGGGGGGTGTTATCTCTTTTGTCAAAAATCACCTGTTTTTGCTTGAACATTAAATGCCTCCAAATGGTATTTAATTCACTTCCCGGGCCCCTGGAAGCATGAAAATCACTTTAAACATGCTAATTTTAGCTCTAAAACTGATGATCTACCTACAAATGTGAACTGACGTTCAAAAATAAAACATTTGAAAACGGACCATTTTTCACCTTTCTGAAGCATGACGTAATAGGGGGTGTTATCTCTTTTGTCAAAAATCTCCTGTTTTTGCTTGAACATTAAATGCCTCCAAATGGTATTTAATTCACTTCCCGGGCCCCTGGAAGCATGAAAATCACTTTAAACATGCTTATTTTAGCTCTAAAACTGATGATCTACCTACAAATGTGAACTGACGTTAAAAAATAAAACATTTGAAAACTGATCATTTTTCACCTTTTTGAAGCATGACGTAATGGGGGGGTGTTATCTCTTTTGTCAAAAATCACCTGTTTTTGCTTGAACATTAAATGCCTCCAAATGGTATTTAATTCACTTCCCGGGCCCCTGGAAGCATGAAAATCACTTTAAACATGCTTATTTTAGCTCTAAAACTGATGATCTACCTACAAATGTGAACTGACGTTAAAAAATTAAACATTTGAAAACGGACCATTTTTCACCTTTCTGAAGCATGACGTAATGGGGGGGTTTTATCTCTTTTGTCAAAAATCACCTGTTTTTGCTTGAACATTAAATGCCTCCAAATGGTATTTAATTCACTTCCCGGGCCCCTGGAAGCATGAAAATCACTTTAAACATGCTTATTTTAGCTCTAAAACTGATGATCTACCTACAAATGTGAACTGACGTTAAAAAATAAAACATTTGAAAACTGATCATTTTTCACCTTTTTGAAGCATGACGTAATGGGGGGGTGTTATCTCTTTTGTCAAAAATCACCTGTTTTTGCTTGAACATTAAATGCCTCCAAATGGTATTTAATTCACTTCCCGGGCCCCTGGAAGCATGAAAATAACTTTAAACATGCTTATTTTAGCTCTAAAACTGATGATCTACCTACAAATGTGAACTGACGTTAAAAAATAAAACATTTGAAAACTGATCATTTTTCACCTTTTTGAAGCATGACGTAATGGGGGGGTGTTATCTCTTTTGTCAAAAATCACCTGTTTTTGCTTGAACATTAAATGCCTCCAAATGGTATTTAATTCACTTCCCGGGCCCCTGGAAGCATGAAAATCACTTTAAACATGCTTATTTTAGCTCTAAAACTGATCTACCTACAAATGTGAACTGACGTTCAAAAATAAAAAATTTGAAAACGGACCATTTTTCACCTTTCTGAAGCATGACGTAATGGGGGGGTTTATCTCTTTTGTCAAAAATCACCTGTTTTTGCTTGAACATTAAATGCCTCCAAATGGTATTTAATTCACTTCCCGGGCCCCTGGAAGCATGAAAATCACTTTAAACATGCTAATTTTAGCTCTAAAACTGATGATCTACCTACAAATGTGAACTGACGTTCAAAGATAAAACATTTGAAAAGGGACCATTTTTCACCTTTCTGAAGCATGACGTAATGGGGGGGCATTATCCCTTTTGTCAAAAATCACCTGTTTTTGCTTGAACATTAAATGCCTCCAAATGGTATTTAATTCACTTCCCGGGCCCCTGGAAGCATGAAAATCACTTTAAACATGCTAATTTTAGCTCTAAAACTGATGATCTACCTACAAATGTGAACTGACGTTCAAAAATAAAACATTTGAAAACGGACCATTTTTCACCTTTGTGAAGCATGACGTAATGGGGGGGTGTTATCTCTTTTGTCAAAAATCACCTGTTTTTGCTTGAACATTAAATGCCTCCAAATGGTATTTAATTCACTTCCCGGGCCCCTGGAAGCATGAAAATCACTTTAAACATGCTAATTTTAGCTCTAAAACTGATGATCTACCTACAAATGTGAACTGACGTTCAAAAATAAAACATTTGAAAACGGACCATTTTTCACCTTTCTGAAGCATGACGTAATGGGGGGGTGTTATCTCTTTTGTCAAAAATCACCTGTTTTTGCTTGAACATTAAATGCCTCCAAATGGTATTTAATTCATTTCCCGGGCCCCTGGAAGCATGAAAATCACTTTAAACTTGCTTATTTTAGCTCTAAAACTGATGATCTACCTACAAATGTGAACTGACGTCAAAAAATAAAACATTTGAAAACGGACCATTTTTCACATTTCTGCAGCATGACATAATGGGGGGGTGTTATCTCTTTTATCAAAAATCACCTGTTTTTGCTTGAACATTAAATGCCTCCAAATGGTATTTAATTCACTTCCTGGGGTGAAGAAACACTTTTTGAGACCTCAGAGTGAGTAAATTGGCCATTTTCATGCACTTTTAACCATTCCACAAATCTTGTGTTTTGGGCCCCTGGAAGCATGAAAATCACTTTAAACATGCTAATTTTAGCTCTAAAACTGATCTACCTACAAATGTGAACTGACGTTCAAAAATAAAACATTTGAAAACGGACCATTTTTCACCTTTCTGAAGCATGACGTAATGGGGGGGTTTTATCTCTTTTGTCAAAAATCACCTGTTTTTGCTTGAACATTAAATGCCTCTAAATGGTATTTAATTCACTTCCCGGGCCCCTGGAAGCATGAAAATCACTTTAAACATGCTTATTTTAGCTCTAAAACTGATGATCTACCTACAAATGTGAACTGACGTTCAAAAATAAAACATTTGAAAACGGACCATTTTTCACATTTCTGCAGCATGACGTAATGGGGGGGTGTTATCTCTTTTGTCAAAAATCACCTGTTTTTGCTTGAACATTAAATGCCTCCAAATGGTATTTAATTCACTTCCCGGGCCCCTGGAAGCATGAAAATCACTTTAAACATGCTAATTTTAGCTCTAAAACTGATGATCTACCTACAAATGTGAACTGACGTTCAAAAATAAAACATTTGAAAACGGACCATTTTTCACCTTTCTGAAGCATGACGTAATGGGGGGGTGTTATCTCTTTTGTCAAAAATCACCTGTTTTTGCTTGAACATTAAATGCCTCCAAATGGTATTTAATTCACTTCACGGGCCCCTGGAAGCATGAAAATCACTTTAAACATGCTAATTTTAGCTCTAAAACTGATGATCTACCTACAAATGTGAACTGACGTTAAAAAATAAAACATTTGAAAACGGACCATTTTTCACCTTTCTGCAGCATGACGTAATGGGGGGGTGTTATCTCTTTTGTCAAAAATCACCTGTTTTTGCTTGAACATTAAATGCCTCCAAATGGTATTTAATTCACTTCCCGGGCCCCTGGAAGCATGAAAATCACTTTAAACATGCTCATTTTAGCTCTAAAACTGATGATCTACCTACAAATGTGAACTGACGTTCAAAAATAAAACCATTGAAAACGGACCATTTTTCACCTTTCTGAAGCATGACGTAATGGGGGGGCGTTATCTCTTTTGTCAAAAATCACCTGTTTTTGCTTGAACATTAAATGCCTCCAAATGGTATTTAATTCATTTCCCGGGCCCCTGGAAGCATGAAAATCACTTTAAACATGCTTATTTTAGCTCTAAAACTGATGATCTACCTACAAATGTGAACTGACGTTCAAAAATAAAACATTTGAAAACGGACCATTTTTCACCTTTCTGAAGCATGACGTAATGGGGGGGTTTTATCTCTTTTGTCAAAAATCACCTGTTTTTGCTTGAACATTAAATGCCTCCAAATGGTATTTAATTCACTTCCCGGGCCCCTGGAAGCATGAAAATCACTTTAAACATGCTAATTTTAGCTCTAAAACTGATGATCTACCTACAAATGTGAACTGACGTTCAAAGATAAAACATTTGAAAAGGGACCATTTTTCACCTTTCTGAAGCATGACGTAATGGGGGGGCATTATCCCTTTTGTCAAAAATCACCTGTTTTTGCTTGAACATTAAATGCCTCCAAATGGTTTTTAATTCACTTCCCGGGGTGAAGAAACACTTTTTGAGACCTCAGAGTTAGTAAATTGGCCATTTTCATGCACTTTTAACCATTTCACAAATCTTGTGTTTTCGGCCCCTGGAAGCATGAAAATCACTTTAAACATGCTAATTTTAGCTCTAAAACTGATGATCTACCTACAAATGTGAACTGACGTTAAAAAATAAAACATTTGAAAACTGACCATTTTTCACCTTTTTGAAGCATGACGTAATGGGGGGGTGTTATCTCTTTTGTCAAAAATCACCTGTTTTTGCTTGAACATTAAATGCCTCCAAATGGTATTTAATTCACTTCCCGGGCCCCTGGAAGCATGAAAATCACTTTAAACATGCTAATTTTAGCTCTAAAACTGATGATCTACCTACAAATGTGAACTGACGTTCAAAAATAAAACATTTGAAAACGGACCATTTTTCACCTTTCTGAAGCATGACGTAATAGGGGGTGTTATCTCTTTTGTCAAAAATCTCCTGTTTTTGCTTGAACATTAAATGCCTCCAAATGGTATTTAATTCACTTCCCGGGCCCCTGGAAGCATGAAAATCACTTTAAACATGCTTATTTTAGCTCTAAAACTGATGATCTACCTACAAATGTGAACTGACGTTAAAAAATAAAACATTTGAAAACTGATCATTTTTCACCTTTTTGAAGCATGACGTAATGGGGGGGTGTTATCTCTTTTGTCAAAAATCACCTGTTTTTGCTTGAACATTAAATGCCTCCAAATGGTATTTAATTCACTTCCCGGGCCCCTGGAAGCATGAAAATCACTTTAAACATGCTTATTTTAGCTCTAAAACTGATGATCTACCTACAAATGTGAACTGACGTTAAAAAATTAAACATTTGAAAACGGACCATTTTTCACCTTTCTGAAGCATGACGTAATGGGGGGGTTTTATCTCTTTTGTCAAAAATCACCTGTTTTTGCTTGAACATTAAATGCCTCCAAATGGTATTTAATTCACTTCCCGGGCCCCTGGAAGCATGAAAATCACTTTAAACATGCTTATTTTAGCTCTAAAACTGATGATCTACCTACAAATGTGAACTGACGTTAAAAAATAAAACATTTGAAAACTGATCATTTTTCACCTTTTTGAAGCATGACGTAATGGGGGGGTGTTATCTCTTTTGTCAAAAATCACCTGTTTTTGCTTGAACATTAAATGCCTCCAAATGGTATTTAATTCACTTCCCGGGCCCCTGGAAGCATGAAAATAACTTTAAACATGCTTATTTTAGCTCTAAAACTGATGATCTACCTACAAATGTGAACTGACGTTAAAAAATAAAACATTTGAAAACTGATCATTTTTCACCTTTTTGAAGCATGACGTAATGGGGGGGTGTTATCTCTTTTGTCAAAAATCACCTGTTTTTGCTTGAACATTAAATGCCTCCAAATGGTATTTAATTCACTTCCCGGGCCCCTGGAAGCATGAAAATCACTTTAAACATGCTTATTTTAGCTCTAAAACTGATCTACCTACAAATGTGAACTGACGTTCAAAAATAAAACATTTGAAAACGGACCATTTTTCACCTTTCTGAAGCATGACGTAATGGGGGGGTTTATCTCTTTTGTCAAAAATCACCTGTTTTTGCTTGAACATTAAATGCCTCCAAATGGTATTTAATTCACTTCCCGGGCCCCTGGAAGCATGAAAATCACTTTAAACATGCTAATTTTAGCTCTAAAACTGATGATCTACCTACAAATGTGAACTGACGTTCAAAGATAAAACATTTGAAAAGGGACCATTTTTCACCTTTCTGAAGCATGACGTAATGGGGGGGCATTATCCCTTTTGTCAAAAATCACCTGTTTTTGCTTGAACATTAAATGCCTCCAAATGGTATTTAATTCACTTCCCGGGCCCCTGGAAGCATGAAAATCACTTTAAACATGCTAATTTTAGCTCTAAAACTGATGATCTACCTACAAATGTGAACTGACGTTCAAAAATAAAACATTTGAAAACGGACCATTTTTCACCTTTGTGAAGCATGACGTAATGGGGGGGTGTTATCTCTTTTGTCAAAAATCACCTGTTTTTGCTTGAACATTAAATGCCTCCAAATGGTATTTAATTCACTTCCCGGGCCCCTGGAAGCATGAAAATCACTTTAAACATGCTAATTTTAGCTCTAAAACTGATGATCTACCTACAAATGTGAACTGACGTTCAAAAATAAAACATTTGAAAACGGACCATTTTTCACCTTTCTGAAGCATGACGTAATGGGGGGGTGTTATCTCTTTTGTCAAAAATCACCTGTTTTTGCTTGAACATTAAATGCCTCCAAATGGTATTTAATTCATTTCCCGGGCCCCTGGAAGCATGAAAATCACTTTAAACATGCTTATTTTAGCTCTAAAACTGATGATCTACCTACAAATGTGAACTGACGTCAAAAAATAAAACATTTGAAAACGGACCATTTTTCACATTTCTGCAGCATGACATAATGGGGGGGTGTTATCTCTTTTATCAAAAATCACCTGTTTTTGCTTGAACATTAAATGCCTCCAAATGGTATTTAATTCACTTCCTGGGGTGAAGAAACACTTTTTGAGACCTCAGAGTGAGTAAATTGGCCATTTTCATGCACTTTTAACCATTCCACAAATCTTGTGTTTTGGGCCCCTGGAAGCATGAAAATCACTTTAAACATGCTAATTTTAGCTCTAAAACTGATCTACCTACAAATGTGAACTGACGTTCAAAAATAAAACATTTGAAAACGGACCATTTTTCACCTTTCTGAAGCATGACGTAATGGGGGGGTTTTATCTCTTTTGTCAAAAATCACCTGTTTTTGCTTGAACATTAAATGCCTCTAAATGGTATTTAATTCACTTCCCGGGCCCCTGGAAGCATGAAAATCACTTTAAACATGCTTATTTTAGCTCTAAAACTGATGATCTACCTACAAATGTGAACTGACGTTCAAAAATAAAACATTTGAAAACGGACAATTTTTCACCTTTCTGAAGCATGCCGTAATGGGGGGGTGTTATCTCTTTTGTCAAAAATCACCTGTTTTTGCTTGAACATTAAATGCCTCCAAATGGTATTTAATTCACTTCCCGGGCCCCTGGAAGCATGAAAATCACTTTAAACATGCTAATTTTAGCTCTAAAACTGATGATCTACCTACAAATGTGAACTGACGTTCAAAAATAAAACATTTGAAAACGGACCATTTTTCACCTTTCTGAAGCATGACGTAATGGGGGGGCATTATCCCTTTTGTCAAAAATCACCTGTTTTTGCTTGAACATTAAATGCCTCCAAATGGTTTTTAATTCACTTCCCGGGGTGAAGAAACACTTTTTGAGACCTCAGAGTGAGTAAATTGGCCATTTTCATGCACTTTTAACCATTTCACAAATCTTGTGTTTTGGGCCCCTGGAAGCATGAAAATCACTTTAAACATGCTAATTTTAGCTCTAAAACTGATGATCTACCTACAAATGTGAACTGACGTTCAAAAATAAAACATTTGAAAACGGACAATTTTTCACCTTTCTGAAGCATGACGTAATGGGGGGGTGTTATCTCTTTTGTCAAAAATCACCTGTTTTTGCTTGAACATTAAATGCCTCCAAATGGTATTTAATTCACTTCCCGGGCCCCTGGAAGCATGAAAATCACTTTAAACATGCTAATTTTAGCTCTAAAACTGATGATCTACCTACAAATGTGAACTGACGTTCAAAGATAAAACATTTGAAAACGGACCATTTTTCACCTTTCTGAAGCATGACGTAATGGGGGGGTTTTATCTCTTTTGTCAAAAATCACCTGTTTTTGCTTGAACATTAAATGCCTCCAAATGGTATTTAATTCACTTCCCGGGCCCCTGGAAGCATGAAAATCACTTTAAACATGCTAATTTTAGCTCTAAAACTGATGATCTACCTACAAATGTGAACTGACGTTCAAAGATAAAACATTTGAAAAGGGACCATTTTTCACCTTTCTGAAGCATGACGTAATGGGGGGGCATTATCCCTTTTGTCAAAAATCACCTGTTTTTGCTTGAACATTAAATGCCTCCAAATGGTATTTAATTCACTTCCCGGGCCCCTGGAAGCATGAAAATCACTTTAAACATGCTAATTTTAGCTCTAAAACTGATGATCTACCTACAAATGTGAACTGACGTTCAAAAATAAAACATTTGAAAACGGACCATTTTTCACCTTTGTGAAGCATGACGTAATGGGGGGGTGTTATCTCTTTTGTCAAAAATCACCTGTTTTTGCTTGAACATTAAATGCCTCCAAATGGTATTTAATTCACTTCCCGGGCCCCTGGAAGCATGAAAATCACTTTAAACATGCTAATTTTAGCTCTAAAACTGATGATCTACCTACAAATGTGAACTGACGTTCAAAAATAAAACATTTGAAAACGGACCATTTTTCACCTTTCTGAAGCATGACGTAATGGGGGGGTGTTATCTCTTTTGTCAAAAATCACCTGTTTTTGCTTGAACATTAAATGCCTCCAAATGGTATTTAATTCATTTCCCGGGCCCCTGGAAGCATGAAAATCACTTTAAACATGCTTATTTTAGCTCTAAAACTGATGATCTACCTACAAATGTGAACTGACGTCAAAAAATAAAACATTTGAAAACAGACCATTTTTCACATTTCTGCAGCATGACATAATGGGGGGGTGTTATCTCTTTTGTCAAAAATCACCTGTTTTTGCTTGAACATTAAATGCCTCCAAATGGTATTTAATTCACTTCCCGGGGCGAAGAAACACTTTTTGAGACCTCAGAGTGAGTAAATTGGCCATTTTCATGCACTTTTAACCATTCCACAAATCTTGTGTTTTGGGCCCCTGGAAGCATGAAAATCACTTTAAACATGCTAATTTTAGCTCTAAAACTGATCTACCTACAAATGTGAACTGACGTTCAAAAATAAAACATTTGAAAACGGACCATTTTTCACCTTTCTGAAGCATGACGTAATGGGGGGTTTTATCTCTTTTGTCAAAAATCACCTGTTTTTGCTTGAACATTAAATGCCTCTAAATGGTATTTAATTCACTTCCCGGGCCCCTGGAAGCATGAAAATCACTTTAAACATGCTTATTTTAGCTCTAAAACTGATGATCTACCTACAAATGTGAACTGACGTTAAAAAATAAAACATTTGAAAACGGACAATTTTTCACCTTTCTGAAGCATGACGTAATGGGGGGGTGTTATCTCTTTTGTCAAAAATCACCTGTTTTTGCTTGAACATTAAATGCCTCCAAATGGTATTTAATTCACTTCCCGGGCCCCTGGAAGCATGAAAATCACTTTAAACATGCTAATTTTAGCTCTAAAACTGATGATCTACCTACAAATGTGAACTGACGTTCAAAAATAAAACATTTGAAAACGGACCATTTTTCACCTTTCTGAAGCATGACGTAATGGGGGGGCATTATCCCTTTTGTCAAAAATCACCTGTTTTTGCTTGAACATTAAATGCCTCCAAATGGTTTTTAATTCACTTCCCGGGGTGAAGAAACACTTTTTGAGACCTCAGAGTGAGTAAATTGGCCATTTTCATGCACTTTTAACCATTTCACAAATCTTGTGTTTTGGGCCCCTGGAAGCATGAAAATCACTTTAAACATGCTAATTTTAGCTCTAAAACTGATGATCTACCTACAAATGTGAACTGACGTTAAAAAATAAAACATTTGAAAACTGACCATTTTTCACCTTTTTGAAGCATGACGTAATGGGGGGGTGTTATCTCTTTTGTCAAAAATCACCTGTTTTTGCTTGAACATTAAATGCCTCCAAATGGTATTTAATTCACTTCCCGGGCCCCTGGAAGCATGAAAATCACTTTAAACATGCTAATTTTAGCTCTAAAACTGATGATCTACCTACAAATGTGAACTGACGTTCAAAAATAAAACATTTGAAAACGGACCATTTTTCACCTTTCTGAAGCATGACATAATAGGGGGTGTTATCTCTTTTGTCAAAAATCTCCTGTTTTTGCTTGAACATTAAATGCCTCCAAATGGTATTTAATTCACTTCCCGGGCCCCTGGAAGCATGAAAATCACTTCAAACATGCTTATTTTAGCTCTAAAACTGATGATCTACCTACAAATGTGAACTGACGTTAAAAAATAAAACATTTGAAAACTGACCATTTTTCACCTTTTTGAAGCATGACGTAATGGGGGGGTGTTATCTCTTTTGTCAAAAATCACCTGTTTTTGCTTGAACATTAAATGCCTCCAAATGGTATTTAATTCACTTCCCGGGCCCCTGGAAGCATGAAAATCACTTTAAACATGCTTATTTTAGCTCTAAAACTGATGATCTACCTACAAATGTGAACTGACGTTAAAAAATTAAAACATTTGAAAACGGACCATTTTTCACATTTCTGCAGCATGACGTAATGGGGGGGTGTTATCTCTTTTGTCAAAAATCACCTGTTTTTGCTTGAACATTAAATGCCTCCAAATGGTATTTAATTCACTTCCCGGGGTGAAGAAACACTTTTTGAGACCTCAGAGTGAGTAAATTGGCCATTTTCATGCACTTTTAACCATTCCACAAATCTTGTGTTTTGGGCCCCTGGAAGCATGAAAATCACTTTAAACATGCTAATTTTAGCTCTAAAACTGATGATCTACCTACAAATGTGAAATGACTTTCAAAAATAGAACATTTGAAAACGGACAATTTTTCACCTTTCTGAAGCATGACGTAATGGGGGGTGTTATCTCTTTTGTCAAAAATCACCTGTTTTTGCTTGAACATTAAATGCCTCCAAATGGTATTTAATTCACTTCCCGGGGTGAAGAAACACTTTTTGAGACCTCAGAGTGAGTAAATTGGCCATTTTCATGCACTTTTAACCATTCCACAAATCTTGTGTTTTGGGCCCCTGGAAGCATGAAAATCACTTTAAACATGCTAATTTTAGCTCTAAAACTGATCTACCTACAAATGTGAACTGACGTTAAAAAATAAAACATTTGAAAACTGACCATTTTTCACCTTTTTGAAGCATGACGTAATGGGGGGGTGTTATCTCTTTTGTCAAAAATCACCTGTTTTTGCTTGAACATTAAATGCCTCCAAATGGTATTTAATTCACTTCCCGGGCCCCTGGAAGCATGAAAATCACTTTAAACATGCTTATTTTAGCTCTAAAACTGATGATCTACCTACAAATGTGAACTGACGTCAAAAAATAAAACATTTGAAAACGGACCATTTTTCACATTTCTGCAGCATGACATAATGGGGGGGTGTTATCTCTTTTGTCAAAAATCACCTGTTTTTGCTTGAACATTAAATGCCTCCAAATGGTATTTAATTCACTTCCCGGGGTGAAGAAACACTTTTTGAGACCTCAGAGTGAGTAAATTGGCCATTTTCATGCACTTTTAACCATTCCAAAAATCTTGTGTTTTGGGCCCCTGGAAGCATGAAAATCACTTTAAACATGCTCATTTTAGCTCTAAAACTGATCTACCTACAAATGTGAACTGACGTTCAAAAATAAAACATTTGAAAACGGACCATTTTTCACCTTTCTGAAGCATGACGTAATGGGGGGGTTTTATCTCTTTTGTCAAAAATCACCTGTTTTTGCTTGAACATTAAATGCCTCCAAATGGTATTTAATTCACTTCCCGGGCCCCTGGAAGCATGAAAATCACTTTAAACATGCTTATTTTAGCTCTAAAACTGATGATCTACCTACAAATGTGAACTGACGTTCAAAAATAAAACATTTGAAAACGGACAATTTTTCACCTTTCTGAAGCATGACGTAATGGGGGGGTGTTATCTCTTTTGTCAAAAATCACCTGTTTTTGCTTGAACATTAAATGCCTCCAAATGGTATTTAATTCACTTCCCGGGCCCCTGGAAGCATGAAAATCACTTTAAACATGCTAATTTTAGCTCTAAAACTGATGATCTACCTACAAATGTGAACTGACGTTCAAAAATAAAACATTTGAAAACGGACCATTTTTCACCTTTCTGAAGCATGACGTAATGGGGGGGCATTATCCCTTTTGTCAAAAATCACCTGTTTTTGCTTGAACATTAAATGCCTCCAAATGGTTTTTAATTCACTTCCCGGGGTGAAGAAACACTTTTTGAGACCTCAGAGTGAGTAAATTGGCCATTTTCATGCACTTTTAACCATTTCACAAATCTTGTGTTTTGGGCCCCTGGAAGCATGAAAATCACTTTAAACATGCTAATTTTAGCTCTAAAACTGATGATCTACCTACAAATGTGAACTGACGTTAAAAAATAAAACATTTGAAAACTGATCATTTTTCACCTTTTTGAAGCATGACGTAATGGGGGGGTGTTATCTCTTTTGTCAAAAATCACCTGTTTTTGCTTGAACATTAAATGCCTCCAAATGGTATTTAATTCATTTCCCGGGCCCCTGGAAGCATGAAAATCACTTTAAACATGCTAATTTTAGCTCTAAAACTGATGATCTACCTACAAATGTGAACTGACGTTCAAAAATAAAACATTTGAAAACGGACAATTTTTCACCTTTCTGAAGCATGACATAATAGGGGGTGTTATCTCTTTTGTCAAAAATCTCCTGTTTTTGCTTGAACATTAAATGCCTCCAAATGGTATTTAATTCATTTCCCGGGCCCCTGGAAGCATGAAAATCACTTTAAACATGCTAATTTTAGCTCTAAAACTGATGATCTACCTACAAATGTGAACTGACGTTCAAAAATAAAACATTTGAAAACGGACCATTTTTCACCTTTCTGAAGCATGACGTAATGGGGGGGCATTATCCCTTTTGTCAAAAATCACCTGTTTTTGCTTGAACATTAAATGCCTCCAAATGGTTTTTAATTCACTTCCCGGGGTGAAGAAACACTTTTTGAGACCTCAGAGTGAGTAAATTGGCCATTTTCATGCACTTTTAACCATTTCACAAATCTTGTGTTTTGGGCCCCTGGAAGCATGAAAATCACTTTAAACATGCTAATTTTAGCTCTAAAACTGATGATCTACCTACAAATGTGAACTGACGTTAAAAAATAAAACATTTGAAAACTGACCATTTTTCACCTTTTTGAAGCATGACGTAATGGGGGGGTGTTATCTCTTTTGTCAAAAATCACCTGTTTTTGCTTGAACATTAAATGCCTCCAAATGGTATTTAATTCACTTCCCGGGCCCCTGGAAGCATGAAAATCACTTTAAACATGCTTATTTTAGCTCTAAAACTGATGATCTACCTACAAATGTGAACTGACGTTAAAAAATAAAACATTTGAAAACTGATCATTTTTCACCTTTTTGAAGCATGACGTAATGGGGGGGTGTTATCTCTTTTGTCAAAAATCACCTGTTTTTGCTTGAACATTAAATGGCTCCAAATGGTATTTAATTCACTTCCCGGGCCCCTGGAAGCATGAAAATCACTTTAAACATGCTTATTTTAGCTCTAAAACTGATGATCTACCTACAAATGTGAACTGACGTTAAAGAATTAAAACATTTGAAAACGGACCATGTTTCACATTTCTGCAGCATGACGTAATGGGGGGGTGTTATCTCTTTTGTCAAAAATCACCTGTTTTTGCTTGAACATTAAATGCCTCCAAATGGTATTTAATTCACTTCCCGGGGTGAAGAAACACTTTTTGAGACCTCAGAGTGAGTAAATTGGCCATTTTCATGCACTTTTAACCATTCCACAAATCTTGTGTTTTGGGCACCTGGAAGCATGAAAATCACTTTAAACATGCTAATTTTAGCTCTAAAACTGATGATCTACCTACAAATGTGAACTGACTTTCAAAAATAGAACATTTGAAAACGGACAATTTTTCACCTTTCTGAAGCATGACGTAATGGGGGGTGTTATCTCTTTTGTCAAAAATCACCTGTTTTTGCTTGACATTAAATGCCTCCAAATGGTATTTAATTCACTTCCCGGGCCCCTGGAAGCATGAAAATCACTTTAAACATGCTAATTTTAGCTCTAAAACTGATGATCTACCTACAAATGTGAACTGACGTTCAAAAATAAAACATTTGAAAACGGACCATTTTTCACCTTTCTGAAGCAAGACGTAATGGGGGGGTGTTATCTGTTTTGTCAAAAAACACCTGTTTTTGCTTGAACATTAAATGCCTCCAAATGGTATTTAATTCACTTCCCGGGGTGAAGAAACACTTTTTGAGACCTCAGAGTGAGTAAATTGGCCATTTTCATGCACTTTTAACCATTCCACAAATCTTGTGTTTTGGGCCCCTGGAAGCATGAAAATCACTTTAAACATGCTAATTTTAGCTCTAAAACTGATGATCTACCTACAAATGTGAACTGACGTTAAAAAATAAAACATTTGAAAACGGACCATTTTTCACATTTCTGCAGCATGACGTAATGGGGGGGTGTTATCTCTTTTGTCAAAAATCACCTGTTTTTGCTTGAACATTAAATGCCTCCAAATGGTATTTAATTCACTTCCCGGGCCCCTGGAAGCATGAAAATCACTTTAAACATGCTAATTTTAGCTCTAAAACTGATGATCTACCTACAAATGTGAACTGACGTTCAAAAATAAAACATTTGAAAACGGACCATTTTTCACCTTTCTGAAGCATGACGTAATGGGGGGGTGTTATCTCTTTTGTCAAAAATCACCTGTTTTTGCTTGAACATTAAATGCCTCCAAATGGTATTTAATTCACTTCCCGGGCCCCTGGAAGCATGAAAATCACTTTAAACATGCTAATTTTAGCTCTAAAACTGATGATCTACCTACAAATGTGAACTGACGTTCAAAAATAAAACATTTGAAAACGGACCATTTTTCACCTTTCTGAAGCATGACGTAATGGGGGGTGTTATCTCTTTTGTCAAAAATCACCTGTTTTTGCTTGAACATTAAATGCCTCCAAATGGTATTTAATTCACTTCACGGGCCCCTGGAAGCATGAAAATCACTTTAAACATGCTAATTTTAGCTTTAAAACTGATGATCTACCTACAAATGTGAACTGACGTTAAAAAATAAAACATTTGAAAACGGACCATTTTTCACCTTTCTGCAGCATGACGTAATGGGGGGATGTTATCTCTTTTGTCAAAAATCACCTGTTTTTGCTTGAACATTAAATGCCTCCAAATGGTATTTAATTCACTTCCCGGGCCCCTGGAAGCATGAAAATCACTTTAAACATGCTAATTTTAGCTCTAAAACTGATGATCTACCTACAAATGTGAACTGACGTTCAAAAATAAAACATTTGAAAACGGACCATTTTTCACCTTTCTGAAGCATGACGTAATGGGGGGGTGTTATCTCTTTTGTCAAAAATCACCTGTTTTTGCTTGAACATTAAATGCCTCCAAATGGTATTTAATTCACTTCCCGGGCCCCTGGAAGCATGAAAATCACTTTAAACATGCTAATTTTAGCTCTAAAACTGATGATCTACCTACAAATGTGAACTGACGTTCAAAAATAAAACATTTGAAAACGGACCATTTTTCACCTTTCTGAAGCATGACGTAATGGGGGGGTGTTATCTCTTTTGTCAAAAATCACCTGTTTTTGCTTGAACATTAAATGCCTCCAAATGGTATTTAATTCACTTCACGGGCCCCTGGAAGCATGAAAATCACTTTAAACATGCTAATTTTAGCTCTAAAACTGATGATCTACCTACAAATGTGAACTGACGTTAAAAAATAAAACATTTGAAAACGGACCATTTTTCACCTTTCTGCAGCATGACGTAATGGGGGGGTGTTATCTCTTTTGTCAAAAATCACCTGTTTTTGCTTGAACATTAAATGCCTCCAAATGGTATTTAATTCACTTCCCGGGCCCCTGGAAGCATGAAAATCACTTTAAACATGCTAATTTTAGCTCTAAAACTGATGATCTACCTACAAATGTGAACTGACGTTCAAAAATAAAACATTTGAAAACGGACCATTTTTCACCTTTCTGAAGCATGACGTAATGGGGGGGCATTATCCCTTTTGTCAAAAATCACCTGTTTTTGCTTGAACATTAAATGCCTCCAAATGGTTTTTAATTCACTTCCCGGGGTGAAGAAACACTTTTTGAGACCTCAGAGTGAGTAAATTGGCCATTTTCATGCACTTTTAACCATTTCACAAATCTTGTGTTTTGGGCCCCTGGAAGCATGAAAATCACTTTAAACATGCTAATTTTAGCTCTAAAACTGATGATCTACCTACAAATGTGAACTGACGTTAAAAAATAAAACATTTGAAAACTGACCATTTTTCACCTTTTTGAAGCATGACGTAATGGGGGGGTGTTATCTCTTTTGTCAAAAATCTCCTGTTTTTGCTTGAATATTAAATGCCTCCAAATGGTATTTAATTCACTTCCCGGGCCCCTGGAAGCATGAAAATCACTTTAAACATGCTTATTTTAGCTCTAAAACTGATGATCTACCTACAAATGTGAACTGACGTTAAAAAATAAAACATTTGAAAACTGACCATTTTTCACCTTTTTGAAGCATGACGTAATGGGGGGGTGTTATCTCTTTTGTCAAAAATCACCTGTTTTTGCTTGAACATTAAATGCCTCCAAATGGTATTTAATTCACTTCCCGGGCCCCTGGAAGCATGAAAATCACTTTAAACATGCTTATTTTAGCTCTAAAACTGATGATCTACCTACAAATGTGAACTGACGTTAAAAAATTAAAACATTTGAAAACGGACCATTTTTCACATTTCTGCAGCATGACGTAAAGGGGGGGTGTTATCTCTTTTGTCAAAAATCACCTGTTTTTGCTTGAACATTAAATGCCTCCAAATGGTATTTAATTCACTTCCCGGGGTGAAGAAACACTTTTTGAGACCTCAGAGTGAGTAAATTGGCCATTTTCATGCACTTTTAACCATTCCACAAATCTTGTGTTTTGGGCCCCTGGAAGCATGAAAATCACTTTAAACATGCTAATTTTAGCTCTAAAACTGATGATCTACCTACAAATGTGAACTGACTTTCAAAAATAGAACATTTGAAAACGGACAATTTTTCACCTTTCTGAAGCATGACATAATGGGGGGGGTGTTATCTCTTTTGTCAAAAATCACCTGTTTTTGCTTGAACATTAAATGCCTCCAAATGGTATTTAATTCACTTCCCGGGGTGAAGAAACACTTTTTGAGACGTCAGAGTGAGTAAATTGGCCATTTTCATGCACTTTTAACCATTCCACAAATCTTGTGTTTTGGGCCCCTGGAAGCATGAAAATCACTTTAAACATGCTAATTTTAGCTCTAAAACTGATGATCTACCTACAAATGTGAACTGACGTTCAAAAATAAAACATTTGAAAACGGACCATTTTTCACCTTTCTGAAGCATGACGTAATGGGGGGGTGTTATCTCTTTTGTCAAAAATCACCTGTTTTTGCTTGAACATTAAATGCCTCCAAATGGTATTTAATTCACTTCCCGGGCCCCTGGAAGCATGAAAATCACTTTAAACATGCTAATTTTAGCTCTAAAACTGATGATCTACCTACAAATGTGAACTGACGTTCAAAAATAAAACATTTGAAAACGGACCATTTTTCACCTTTCTGAAGCATGACGTAATGGGGGGGTGTTATCTCTTTTGTCAAAAATCACCTGTTTTTGCTTGAACATTAAATGCCTCCAAATGGTATTTAATTCACTTCACGGGCCCCTGGAAGCATGAAAATCACTTTAAACATGCTAATTTTAGCTCTAAAACTGATGATCTACCTACAAATGTGAACTGACGTTAAAAAATAAAACATTTGAAAACGGACCATTTTTCACCTTTCTGCAGCATGACGTAATGGGGGGGTGTTATCTCTTTTGTCAAAAATCACCTGTTTTTGCTTGAACATTAAATGCCTCCAAATGGTATTTAATTCACTTCCCGGGCCCCTGGAAGCATGAAAATCACTTTAAACATGCTAATTTTAGCTCTAAAACTGATGATCTACCTACAAATGTGAACTGACGTTCAAAAATAAAACATTTGAAAACGGACCATTTTTCACCTTTCTGAAGCATGACGTAATGGGGGGGTGTTATCTCTTTTGTCAAAAATCACCTGTTTTTGCTTGAACATTAAATGCCTCCAAATGGTATTTAATTCACTTCCCGGGCCCCTGGAAGCATGAAAATCACTTTAAACATGCTAATTTTAGCTCTAAAACTGATGATCTACCTACAAATGTGAACTGACGTTCAAAAATAAAACATTTGAAAACGGACCATTTTTCACCTTTCTGAAGCATGACGTAATGGGGGGGTGTTATCTCTTTTGTCAAAAATCACCTGTTTTTGCTTGAACATTAAATGCCTCCAAATGGTATTTAATTCACTTCACGGGCCCCTGGAAGCATGAAAATCACTTTAAACATGCTAATTTTAGCTCTAAAACTGATGATCTACCTACAAATGTGAACTGACGTTAAAAAATAAAACATTTGAAAACGGACCATTTTTCACCTTTCTGCAGCATGACGTAATGGGGGGGTGTTATCTCTTTTGTCAAAAATCACCTGTTTTTGCTTGAACATTAAATGCCTCCAAATGGTATTTAATTCACTTCCCGGGCCCCTGGAAGCATGAAAATCACTTTAAACATGCTAATTTTAGCTCTAAAACTGATGATCTACCTACAAATGTGAACTGACGTTCAAAAATAAAACATTTGAAAACGGACCATTTTTCACCTTTCTGAAGCATGACGTAATGGGGGGGTGTTATCTCTTTTGTCAAAAATCACCTGTTTTTGCTTGAACATTAAATGCCTCCAAATGGTATTTAATTCACTTCCCTGGGTGAAGAAACACTTTTTGAGACCTCAGAGTGAGTAAATTGGCCATTTTCATGCACTTTTAACCATTCCACAAATCTTGTGTTTTGGGCCCCTGGAAGCATGAAAATCACTTTAAACATGCTAATTTTAGCTCTAAAACTGATCTACCTACAAATGTGAACTGACGTTCAAAAATAAAACATTTGAAAACGGACCATTTTTCACCTTTCTGAAGCATGACGTAATGGGGGGGTTTTATCTCTTTTGTCAAAAATCACCTGTTTTTGCTTGAACATTAAATGCCTCCAAATGGTATTTAATTCACTTCCCGGGCCCCTGGAAGCATGAAAATCACTTTAAACATGCTTATTTTAGCTCTAAAACTGATGATCTACCTACAAATGTGAACTGACGTTCAAAAATAAAACATTTGAAAACGGACAATTTTTCACCTTTCTGAAGCATGACGTAATGGGGGGGTGTTATCTCTTTTGTCAAAAATCACCTGTTTTTGCTTGAACATTGAATGCCTCCAAATGGTATTTAATTCACTTCCCGGGCCCCTGGAAGCATGAAAATCACTTTAAACATGCTAATTTTAGCTCTAAAACTGATGATCTACCTACAAATGTGAACTGACGTTCAAAAATAAAACATTTGAAAACGGACCATTTTTCACCTTTCTGAAGCATGACGTAATGGGGGGGCATTATCCCTTTTGTCAAAAATCACCTCTTTTTGCTTGAACATTAAATGCCTCCAAATGGTTTTTAATTCACTTCCCGGGGTGAAGAAACACTTTTTGAGACCTCAGAGTGAGTAAATTGGCCATTTTCATGCACTTTTAACCATTTCACAAATCTTGTGTTTTGGGCCCCTGGAAGCATGAAAATCACTTTAAACATGCTAATTTTAGCTCTAAAACTGATGATCTACCTACAAATGTGAACTGACGTTAAAAAATAAAACATTTGAAAACTGACCATTTTTCACCTTTTTGAAGCATGACGTAATGGGGGGGTGTTATCTCTTTTGTCAAAAATCTCCTGTTTTTGCTTGAATATTAAATGCCTCCAAATGGTATTTAATTCACTTCCCGGGCCCCTGGAAGCATGAAAATCACTTTAAACATGCTTATTTTAGCTCTAAAACTGATGATCTACCTACAAATGTGAACTGACGTTAAAAAATAAAACATTTGAAAACTGACCATTTTTCACCTTTTTGAAGCATGACGTAATGGGGGGGTGTTATCTCTTTTGTCAAAAATCACCTGTTTTTGCTTGAACATTAAATGCCTCCAAATGGTATTTAATTCACTTCCCGGGCCCCTGGAAGCATGAAAATCACTTTAAACATGCTTATTTTAGCTCTAAAACTGATGATCTACCTACAAATGTGAACTGACGTTAAAAAATTAAAACATTTGAAAACGGACCATTTTTCACATTTCTGCAGCATGACGTAAAGGGGGGGTGTTATCTCTTTTGTCAAAAATCACCTGTTTTTGCTTGAACATTAAATGCCTCCAATTGGTATTTAATTCACTTCCCGGGGTGAAGAAACACTTTTTGAGACCTCAGAGTGAGTAAATTGGCCATTTTCATGCACTTTTAACCATTCCACAAATCTTGTGTTTTGGGCCCCTGGAAGCATGAAAATCACTTTAAACATGCTAATTTTAGCTCTAAAACTGATGATCTACCTACAAATGTGAACTGACTTTCAAAAATAGAACATTTGAAAACGGACAATTTTTCACCTTTCTGAAGCATGACATAATGGGGGGGTGTTATCTCTTTTGTCAAAAATCACCTGTTTTTGCTTGAACATTAAATGCCTCCAAATGGTATTTAATTCACTTCCCGGGGTGAAGAAACACTTTTTGAGACCTCAGAGTGAGTAAATTGGCCATTTTCATGCACTTTTAACCATTCCACAAATCTTGTGTTTTGGGCCCCTGGAAGCATGAAAATCACTTTAAACATGCTAATTTTAGCTCTAAAACTGATGATCTACCTACAAATGTGAACTGACGTTAAAAAATAAAACATTTGAAAACTGACCATTTTTCACCTTTCTGAAGCATGACGTAATGGGGGGGTGTTATCTCTTTTGTCAAAAATCACCTGTTTTTGCTTGAACATTAAATGCCTCCAAATGGTTTTTAATTCACTTCCCGGGGTGAAGAAACACTTTTTGAGACCTCAGAGTGAGTAAATTGGCCATTTTCATGCACTTTTAACCATTTCACAAATCTTGTGTTTTGGGCCCCTGGAAGCATGAAAATCACTTTAAACATGCTAATTTTAGCTCTAAAACTGATGATCTACCTACAAATGTGAACTGACGTTAAAAAATAAAACATTTGAAAACTGACCATTTTTCACCTTTTTGAAGCATGACGTAATGGGGGGGTGTTATCTCTTTTGTCAAAAATCACCTGTTTTTGCTTGAACATTAAATGCCTCCAAATGGTATTTAATTCACTTCCCGGGCCCCTGGAAGCATGAAAATCACTTTAAACATGCTAATTTTAGCTCTAAAACTGATGATCTACCTACAAATGTGAACTGACGTTCAAAAATAAAACATTTGAAAACGGACCATTTTTCACCTTTCTGAAGCATGACGTAATAGGGGGTGTTATCTCTTTTGTCAAAAATCTCCTGTTTTTGCTTGAACATTAAATGCCTCCAAATGGTATTTAATTCACTTCCCGGGCCCCTGGAAGCATGAAAATCACTTTAAACATGCTTATTTTAGCTCTAAAACTGATGATCTACCTACAAATGTGAACTGACGTTAAAAAATAAAACATTTGAAAACTGATCATTTTTCACCTTTTTGAAGCATGACGTAATGGGGGGGTGTTATCTCTTTTGTCAAAAATCACCTGTTTTTGCTTGAACATTAAATGCCTCCAAATGGTATTTAATTCACTTCCCGGGCCCCTGGAAGCATGAAAATCACTTTAAACATGCTTATTTTAGCTCTAAAACTGATGATCTACCTACAAATGTGAACTGACGTTAAAAAATTAAAACATTTGAAAACGGACCATTTTTCACATTTCTGCAGCATGACGTAATGGGGGGGTGTTATCTCTTTTGTCAAAAATCACCTGTTTTTGCTTGAACATTAAATGCCTCCAAATGGTATTTAATTCACTTCCCGGGGTGAAGAAACACTTTTTGAGACCTCAGAGTGAGTAAATTGGCCATTTTCATGCACTTTTAACCATTCCACAAATCTTGTGTTTTGGGCCCCTGGAAGCATGAAAATCACTTTAAACATGCTAATTTTAGCTCTAAAACTGATGATCTACCTACAAATGTGAACTGACGTTAAAAAATAAAACATTTGAAAACGGACCATTTTTCACATTTCTGCAGCATGACGTAATGTTATCTCTTTTGTCAAAAATCACCTGTTTTTGCTTGAACATTAAATGCCTCCAAATGGTATTTAATTCACTTCCCGGGCCCCTGGAAGCATGAAAATCACTTTAAACATGCTAATTTTAGCTCTAAAACTGATGATCTACCTACAAATGTGAACTGACGTTAAAAAATAAAACATTTGAAAACGGACCATTTTTCACCTTTCTGCAGCATGACGTAATGGGGGGGTGTTATCTCTTTTGTCAAAAATCACCTGTTTTTGCTTGAACATTAAATGCCTCCAAATGGTATTTAATTCACTTCCCGGGCCCCTGGAAGCATGAAAATCACTTTAAACATGCTAATTTTAGCTCTAAAACTGATGATCTACCTACAAATGTGAACTGACGTTCAAAAATAAAACATTTGAAAACGGACCATTTTTCACCTTTCTGAAGCATGACGTAATGGGGGGGTGTTATCTCTTTTGTCAAAAATCACCTGTTTTTGCTTGAACATTAAATGCCTCCAAATGGTATTTAATTCATTTCCCGGGCCCCTGGAAGCATGAAAATCACTTTAAACATGCTTATTTTAGCTCTAAAACTGATGATCTACCTACAAATGTGAACTGACGTTAAAAAATAAAACATTTGAAAACGGACCATTTTTCACATTTCTGCAGCATGACATAATGGGGGGGTGTTATCTCTTTTGGCAAAAATCACCTGTTTTTGCTTGAACATTAAATGCCTCCAAATGGTATTTAATTCACTTCCCTGGGTGAAGAAACACTTTTTGAGACCTCAGAGTGAGTAAATTGGCCATTTTCATGCACTTTTAACCATTCCACAAATCTTGTGTTTTGGGCCCCTGGAAGCATGAAAATCACTTTAAACATGCTAATTTTAGCTCTAAAACTGATCTACCTACAAATGTGAACTGACGTTCAAAAATAAAACATTTGAAAACGGACCATTTTTCACCTTTCTGAAGCATGACGTAATGGGGGGGTTTTATCTCTTTTGTCAAAAATCACCTGTTTTTGCTTGAACATTAAATGCCTCCAAATGGTATTTAATTCACTTCCCGGGCCCCTGGAAGCATGAAAATCACTTTAAACATGCTTATTTTAGCTCTAAAACTGATGATCTACCTACAAATGTGAACTGACGTTCAAAAATAAAACATTTGAAAACGGAAAATTTTTCACCTTTCTGAAGCATGACGTAATGGGGGGGTGTTATCTCTTTTGTCAAAAATCACCTGTTTTTGCTTGAACATTAAATGCCTCCAAATGGTATTTAATTCACTTCCCGGGCCCCTGGAAGCATGAAAATCACTTTAAACATGCTAATTTTAGCTCTAAAACTGATGATCTACCTACAAATGTGAACTGATGTTCAAAAATAAAACATTTGAAAACGGACCATTTTTCACCTTTCTGAAGCATGACGTAATGGGGGGGCATTATCCCTTTTGTCAAAAATCACCTGTTTTTGCTTGAACATTAAATGCCTCCAAATGGTTTTTAATTCACTTCCCGGGGTGAAGAAACACTTTTTGAGACCTCAGAGTGAGTAAATTGGCCATTTTCATGCACTTTTAACCATTTCACAAATCTTGTGTTTTGGGCCCCTGGAAGCATGAAAATCACTTTAAACATGCTAATTTTAGCTCTAAAACTGATGATCTACCTACAAATGTGAACTGACGTTAAAAAATAAAACATTTGAAAACTGACCATTTTTCACCTTTTTGAAGCATGACGTAATGGGGGGGTGTTATCTCTTTTGTCAAAAATCACCTGTTTTTGCTTGAACATTAAATGCCTCCAAATGGTATTTAATTCACTTCCCGGGCCCCTGGAAGCATGAAAATCACTTTAAACATGCTAATTTTAGCTCTAAAACTGATGATCTACCTACAAATGTGAACTGACGTTCAAAAATAAAACATTTGAAAACGGACCATTTTTCACCTTTCTGAAGCATGACATAATAGGGGGTGTTATCTCTTTTGTCAATGATCTCCTGTTTTTGCTTGAACATTAAATGCCTCCAAATGGTATTTAATTCACTTCCCGGGCCCCTGGAAGCATGAAAATCACTTTAAACATGCTTATTTTAGCTCTAAAACTGATGATCTACCTACAAATGTGAACTGACGTTAAAAAATAAAACATTTGAAAACTGACCATTTTTCACCTTTTTGAAGCATGACGTAATGGGGGGGGTGTTATCTCTTTTGTCAAAAATCACCTGTTTTTGCTTGAACATTAAATGCCTCCAAATGGTATTTAATTCACTTCCCGGGCCCCTGGAAGCATGAAAATCACTTTAAACATGCTTATTTTAGCTCTAAAACTGATGATCTACCTACAAATGTGAACTGACGTTAAAAAATTAAAACATTTGAAAACGGACCATTTTTCACATTTCTGCAGCATGACGTAATGGGGGGGTGTTATCTCTTTTGTCAAAAATCACCTGTTTTTGCTTGGACATTAAATGCCTCCAAATGGTATTTAACTCACTTACCGGGGTGAAGAAACACTTTTTGAGACCTCAGAGTGAGTAAATTGGCCATTTTCATGCACTTTTAACCATTCCACAAATCTTGTGTTTTGGGCCCCTGGAAGCATGAAAATCACTTTAAACATGCTAATTTTAGCTCTAAAACTGATGATCTACCTACAAATGTGAACTGACTTTCAAAAATAGAACATTTGAAAACGGACAATTTTTCACCTTTCTGAAGCATGACGTAATGGGGGGGTGTTATCTCTTTTGTCAAAAATCACCTGTTTTTGCTTGAACATTAAATGCCTCCAAATGGTATTTAATTCACTTCCCGGGGTGAAGAAACACTTTTTGAGACCTCAGCGTGAGTAAATTGGCCATTTTCATGCACTTTTAACCATTCCACAAATCTTGTGTTTTGGGCCCCTGGAAGCATGAAAATCACTTTAAACATGCTAATTTTAGCTCTAAAACTGATCTACCTACAAATGTGAACTGATGTTCAAAAATAAAACATTTGAAAACGGACCATTTTTCACCTTTCTGAAGCATGACGTAATGGGGGGGTTTTATCTCTTTTGTCAAAAATCACCTGTTTTTGCTTGAACATTAAATGCCTCCAAATGGTATTTAATTCACTTCCCGGGCCCCTGGAAGCATGAAAATCACTTTAAACATGCTTATTTTAGCTCTAAAACTGATGATCTACCTACAAATGTGAACTGACGTTCAAAAATAAAACATTTGAAAACGGACAATTTTTCACCTTTCTAAAGCATGACGTAATGGGGGGGTGTTATCTCTTTTGTCAAAAATCACCTGTTTTTGCTTGAACATTAAATGCCTCCAAATGGTATTTAATTCACTTCCCGGGCCCCTGGAAGCATGAAAATCACTTTAAACATGCTTATTTTAGCTCTAAAACTGATGACCTACCTACAAATGTGAACTGACATTCAAAAATAAAACATTTGAAAACGGACCATTTTTCACCTTTCTGAAGCATGACGTAATGGGGGGGTGTTATCTCTTTTGTCAAAAATCACCTGTTTTTGCTTGAACATTAAATGCCTCCAAATGGTATTTAATTCACTTCCCGGGCCCCTGGAAGCATGAAAATCACTTTAAACATGCTAATTTTAGCTCTAAAACTGATGATCTACCTACAAATGTGAACTGACGTTCAAAAATAAAACATTTGAAAACGGACCATTTTTCACCTTTCTGAAGCATGACGTAATGGGGGGGCATTATCCCTTTTGTCAAAAATCACCTGTTTTTGCTTGAACATTAAATGCCTCCAAATGGTTTTTAATTCACTTCCCGGGGTGAAGAAACACTTTTTGAGACCTCAGAGTGAGTAAATTGGCCATTTTCATGCACTTTTAACCATTTCACAAATCTTGTGTTTTGGGCCCCTGGAAGCATGAAAATCACTTTAAACATGCTAATTTTAGCTCTAAAACTGATGATCTACCTACAAATGTGAACTGACGTTAAAAAATAAAAAATTTGAAAACTGACCATTTTTCACCTTTTTGAAGCATGACGTAATGGGGGGTGTTATCTCTTTTGTCAAAAATCACCTGTTTTTGCTTGAACATTAAATGCCTCCAAATGGTATTTAATTCACTTCCCGGGCCCCTGGAAGCATGAAAATCACTTTAAACATGCTAATTTTAGCTCTAAAACTGATGATCTACCTACAAATGTGAACTGACGTTCAAAAATAAAACATTTGAAAACGGACCATTTTTCACCTTTCTGAAGCATGACGTAATAGGGGGTGTTATCTCTTTTGTCAAAAATCTCCTGTTTTTGCTTGAACATTAAATGCCTCCAAATGGTATTTAATTCACTTCCCGGGCCCCTGGAAGCATGAAAATCACTTTAAACATGCTTATTTTAGCTCTAAAACTGATGATCTACCTACAAATGTGAACTGACGTTAAAAAATAAAACATTTGAAAACTGATCATTTTTCACCTTTTTGAAGCATGACGTAATGGGGGGGTGTTATCTCTTTTGTCAAAAATCACCTGTTTTTGCTTGAACATTAAATGCCTCCAAATGGTATTTAATTCACTTCCCGGGCCCCTGGAAGCATGAAAATCACTTTAAACATGCTTATTTTAGCTCTAAAACTGATGATCTACCTACAAATGTGAACTGACGTTAAAAAATAAAACATTTGAAAACTGATCATTTTTCACCTTTTTGAAGCATGACGTAATGGGGGGGTGTTATCTCTTTTGTCAAAAATCACCTGTTTTTGCTTGAACATTAAATGCCTCCAAATGGTATTTAATTCACTTCCCGGGCCCCTGGAAGCATGAAAATCACTTTAAACATGCTTATTTTAGCTCTAAAACTGATGATCTACCTACAAATGTGAACTGACGTTAAAAAATTAAAACATTTGAAAACGGACCATTTTTCACATTTCTGCAGCATGACGTAATGGGGGGGTGTTATCTCTTTTGTCAAAAATCACCTGTTTTTGCTTGAACATTAAATGCCTCCAAATGGTATTTAATTCACTTCCCGGGGTGAAGAAACACTTTTTGAGACCTCAGAGTGAGTAAATTGGCCATTTTCATGCACTTTTAACCATTCCACAAATCTTGTGTTTTGGGCACCTGGAAGCATGAAAATCACTTTAAACATGCTAATTTTAGCTCTAAAACTGATGATCTACCTACAAATGTGAACTGACTTTCAAAAATAGAACATTTGAAAACGGACAATTTTTCACCTTTCTGAAGCATGACGTAATGGGGGGGGGGTGTTATCTCTTTTGTCAAAAATCAACTGTTTTTGCTTGAACATTAAATGCCTCCAAATGGTATTTAATTCACTTCCCGGGCCCCTGGAAGCATGAAAATCACTTTAAACATGCTAATTTTAGCTCTAAAACTGATGATCTACCTACAAATGTGAACTGACGTTCAAAAATAAAACATTTGAAAACGGACCATTTTTCACCTTTCTGAAGCATGACGTAATGGGGGGGGTGTTATCTCTTTTGTCAAAAATCACCTGTTTTTGCTTCAACATTAAATGCCTCCAAATGGTATTTAATTCACTTCCCGGGGTGAAGAAACACTTTTTGAGACCTCAGAGTGAGTAAATTGGCCATTTTCATGCACTTTTAACCATTCCACAAATCTTGTGTTTTGGGCCCCTGGAAGCATGAAAATCACTTTAAACATGCTAATTTTAGCTCTAAAACTGATGATCTACCTACAAATGTGAACTGACGTTAAAAAATAAAACATTTGAAAACGGACCATTTTTCACATTTCTGCAGCATGACGTAATGGGGGGGTGTTATCTCTTTTGTCAAAAATCACCTGTTTTTGCTTGAACATTAAATGCCTCCAAATGGTATTTAATTCACTACCCGGGCCCCTGGAAGCATGAAAATCACTTTAAACATGCTAATTTTAGCTCTAAAACTGATGATCTACCTACAAATGTGAACTGACGTTCAAAAATAAAACATTTGAAAATGGACCATTTTTCACCTTTCTGAAGCATGACGTAATGGGGGGGTGTTATCTCTTTTGTCAAAAATCACCTGTTTTTGCTTGAACATTAAATGCCTCCAAATGGTATTTAATTCACTTCCCGGGCCCCTGGAAGCATGAAAATCACTTTAAACATGCTAATTTTAGCTCTAAAACTGATGATCTACCTACAAATGTGAACTGACGTTCAAAAATAAAACATTTGAAAACGGACCATTTTTCACCTTTCTGAAGCATGACGTAATGGGGGGGTGTTATCTCTTTTGTCAAAAATCACCTGTTTTTGCTTGAACATTAAATGCCTCCAAATGGTATTTAAATCACTTCAAGGGCCCCTGGAAGCATGAAAATCACTTTAAACATGCTAATTTTAGCTCTAAAACTGATGATCTACCTACAAATGTGAACTGACGTTAAAAAATAAAACATTAGAAAACGGACCATTTTTCACCTTTCTGCAGCATGACGTAATGGGGGGGTGTTATCTCTTTTGTCAAAAATCACCTGTTTTTGCTTGAACATTAAATGCCTCCAAATGGTATTTAATTCACTTCCCGGGCCCCTGGAAGCATGAAAATCACTTTAAACATGCTAATTTTAGCTCTAAAACTGATGATCTACCTACAAATGTGAACTGACGTTCAAAAATAAAACATTTGAAAACGGACCATTTTTCACCTTTCTGAAGCATGACGTAATGGGGGGGTGTTATCTCTTTTGTCAAAAATCACCTGTTTTTGCTTGAACATTAAATGCCTCCAAATGGTATTTAATTCACTTCCCGGGCCCCTGGAAGCATGAAAATCACTTTAAACATGCTAATTTTAGCTCTAAAACTGATCTACCTACAAATGTGAACTGACGTTCAAAAATAAAACATTTGAAAACGGACCATTTTTCACCTTTCTGAAGCATGACGTAATGGGGGGGTTTTATCTCTTTTGTCAAAAATCACCTGTTTTTGCTTGAACATTAAATGCCTCCAAATGGTATTAAATTCACTTCCCGGGCCCCTGGAAGCATGAAAATCACTTTAAACATGCTAATTTTAGCTCTAAAACTGATGATCTACCTACAAATGTGAACTGACGTTCAAAAATAAAACATTTGAAAATGGACCATTTTTCACCTTTCTGAAGCATGACATAATAGGGGGTGTTATCTCTTTTGTCAAAAATCTCCTGTTTTTGCTTGAACATTAAATGCCTCCAAATGGTATTTAATTCACTTCCCGGGCCCCTGGAAGCATGAAAATCACTTTAAACATGCTTATTTTAGCTCTAAAACTGATGATCTACCTACAAATGTGAACTGACGTTAAAAAATAAAACATTTGAAAACTGATCATTTTTCACCTTTTTGAAGCATGACGTAATGGGGGGGTGTTATCTCTTTTGTCAAAAATCACCTGTTTTTGCTTGAACATTAAATGCCTCCAAATGGTATTTAATTCACTTCCCGGGCCCCTGGAAGCATGAAAATCACTTTAAACATGCTTATTTTAGCTCTAAAACTGATGATCTACCTACAAATGTGAACTGACGTTAAAAAATTAAAACATTTGAAAACGGACCATTTTTCACATTTCTGCAGCATGACGTAATGGGGGGGTGTTATCTCTTTTGTCAAAAATCACCTGTTTTTGCTTGAACATTAAATGCCTCCAAATGGTATTTAATTCACTTCCCGGGGTGAAGAAACACTTTTTGAGACCTCAGAGTGAGTAAATTGGCCATTTTCATGCACTTTTAACCATTCCACAATTCTTGTGTTTTGGGCCCCTGGAAGCTTGAAAATCACTTTAAACATGCTAATTTTAGCTCTAAAACTGATGATCTACCTACAAATGTGAACTGACTTTCAAAAATAGAACATTTGAAAACTGACAATTTTTCACCTTTCTGAAGCATGACGTAATGGGGGGGTGTTATCTCTTTTGTCAAAAATCACCTGTTTTTGCTTGAACATTAAATGCCTCCAAATGGTATTTAATTCACTTCCCGGGGTGAAGAAACACTTTTTGAGACCTCAGAGTGAGTAAATTGGCCATTTTCATGCACTTTTAACCATTCCACAAATCTTGTGTTTTGGGCCCCTGGAAGCATGAAAATCACTTTAAACATGCTAATTTTAGCTCTAAAACTGATCTATCTACAAATGTGAACTGACGTTCAAAAATAAAACATTTGAAAACGGACCATTTTTCACCTTTCTGAAGCATGACGTAATGGGGGGGTTTTATCTCTTTTGTCAAAAATCACCTGTTTTTGCTTGAACATTAAATGCCTCCAAATGGTATTTAATTCACTTCCCGGGCCCCTGGAAGCATGAAAATCACTTTAAACATGCTAATTTTAGCTCTAAAACTGATGATCTACCTACAAATGTGAACTGACTTTCAAAAATAAAACATTTGAAAACGGACCATTTTTCACCTTTCTGAAGCATGACATAATGGGGGGGGGTGTTATCTCTTTTGTCAAAAATCACCTGTTTTTGCTTGAACATTAAATGCCTCCAAATGGTATTTAATTCACTTCCCGGGATGAAGAAACACTTTTTGAGACCTCAGAGTGAGTAAATTGGCCATTTTCATGCACTTTTAACCATTCCACAAATCTTGTGTTTTGGGCCCCTGGAAGCATGAAAATCACTTTAAACATGCTAATTTTAGCTCTAAAACTGATGATCTACCTACAAATGTGAACTGACTTTCAAAAATAAAACATTTGAAAACGGACAATTTTTCACCTTTCTGAAGCATGACGTAATGGGGGTGTTATCTCTTTTGTCAAAAATCACCTGTTTTTGCTTGAACATTAAATGCCTCCAAATGGTATTTAATTCACTTCCCGGGCCCCTGGAAGCATGAAAATCACTGTAAACATGCTTATTTTAGCTCTAAAACTGATGATCTACCTACAAATGTGAACTGACATTCAAAAATAAAACATTTGAAAACGGACCATTTTTCACCTTTCTGAAGCATGACGTAATGGGGGGGTGTTATCTCTTTTGTCAAAAATCACCTGTTTTTGCTTGAACATTAAATGCCTCCAAATGGTATTTAATTCACTTCCCGGGCCCCTGGAAGCATGAAAATCACTTTAAACATGCTAATTTTAGCTCTAAAACTGATGATCTACCTACAAATGTGAACTGACGTTCAAAAATAAAACATTTGAAAACGGACCATTTTTCACCTTTCTGAAGCATGACGTAATGGGGGGCATTATCCCTTTTGTCAAAAATCACCTGTTTTTGCTTGAACATTAAATGCCTCCAAATGGTTTTTAATTCACTTCCCGGGGTGAAGAAACACTTTTTGAGACCTCAGAGTGAGTAAATTGGCCATTTTCATGTACTTTTAACCATTTCACAAATCTTGTGTTTTGGGCCCCTGGAAGCATGAAAATCACTTTAAACATGCTAATTTTAGCTCTAAAACTGATGATCTACCTACAAATGTGAACTGACGTTAAAAAATAAAACATTTGAAAACTGACCATTTTTCACCTTTTTGAAGCATGACGTAATGGGGGGGTGTTATCTCTTTTGTCAAAAATCACCTGTTTTTGCTTGAACATTAAATGCCTCCAAATGGTATTTAATTCACTTCCCGGGCCCCTGGAAGCATGAAAATCACTTTAAACATGCTAATTTTAGCTCTAAAACTGATGATCTACCTACAAATGTGAACTGACGTTCAAAAATAAAACATTTGAAAACGGACCATTTTTCACCTTTCTGAAGCATGACGTAATAGGGGGTGTTATCTCTTTTGTCAAAAATCTCCTGTTTTTGCTTGAACATTAAATGCCTCCAAATGGTATTTAATTCACTTCCCGGGCCCCTGGAAGCATGAAAATCACTTTAAACATGCTTATTTTAGCTCTAAAACTGATGATCTACCTACAAATGTGAACTGACGTTAAAAAATAAAACATTTGAAAACTGATCATTTTTCACCTTTTTGAAGCATGACGTAATGGGGGGTGTTATCTCTTTTGTCAAAAATCACCTGTTTTTGCTTGAACATTAAATGCCTCCAAATGGTATTTAATTCACTTTCCGGGCCCCTGGAAGCATGAAAATCACTTTAAACATGCTTATTTTAGCTCTAAAACTGATGATCTACCTACAAATGTGAACTGACGTTAAAAAATTAAAACATTTGAAAACGGACCATTTTTCACATTTCTGCAGCATGACGTAATGGGGGGGGTGTTATCTCTTTTGTCAAAAATCACCTGTTTTTGCTTGAACATTTAATGCCTCCAAATGGTATTTAATTCACTTCCCGGGCCCCTGGAAGCATGAAAATCACTTTAAACATGCTAATTTTAGCTCTAAAACTGATGATCTACCTACAAATGTGAACTGACGTTCAAAAATAAAACATTTGAAAACGGACCATTTTTCACCTTTCTGAAGCATGACGTAATGGGGGGGCATTATCCCTTTTGTCAAAAATCACCTGTTTTTGCTTGAACATTAAATGCCTCCAAATGGTTTTTAATTCACTTCCCGGGGTGAAGAAACACTTTTTGAGACCTCAGAGTGAGTAAATTGGCCATTTTCATGCACTTTTAACCATTTCACAAATCTTGTGTTTTGGGCCCCTGGAAGCATGAAAATCACTTTAAACATGCTAATTTTAGCTCTAAAACTGATGATCTACCTACAAATGTGAACTGACGTTAAAAAATAAAACATTTGAAAACTGACCATTTTTCACCTTTTTGAAGCATGACGTAATGGGGGGGTGTTATCTCTTTTGTCAAAAATCACCTGTTTTTGCTTGAACATTAAATGCCTCCAAATGGTATTTAATTCACTTCCCGGGCCCCTGGAAGCATGAAAATCACTTTAAACATGCTAATTTTAGCTCTAAAACTGATGATCTACCTACAAATGTGAACTGACGTTCAAAAATAAAACATTTGAAAACGGACCATTTTTCACCTTTCTGAAGCATGACGTAATAGGGGGTGTTATCTCTTTTGTCAAAAATCTCCTGTTTTTGCTTGAACATTAAATGCCTCCAAATGGTATTTAATTCACTTCCCGGGCCCCTGGAAGCATGAAAATCACTTTAAACATGCTTATTTTAGCTCTAAAACTGATGATCTACCTACAAATGTGAACTGACGTTAAAAAATAAAACATTTGAAAACTGATCATTTTTCACCTTTTTGAAGCATGACGTAATGGGGGGGTGTTATCTCTTTTGTCAAAAATCACCTGTTTTTGCTTGAACATTAAATGCCTCCAATTGGTATTTAATTCACTTTCCGGGCCCCTGGAAGCATGAAAATCACTTTAAACATGCTTATTTTAGCTCTAAAACTGATGATCTACCTACAAATGTGAACTGACGTTAAAAAATTAAAACATTTGAAAACGGACCATTTTTCACATTTCTGCAGCATGACGTAATGGGGGGGGTGTTATCTCTTTTGTCAAAAATCACCTGTTTTTGCTTGAACATTAAATGCCTCCAAATGGTATTTAATTTACTTCCCGGGCCCCTGGAAGCATGAAAATCACTTTAAACATGCTAATTTTAGCTCTAAAACTGATGATCTACCTACAAATGTGAACTGACGTTCAAAAATAAAACATTTGAAAACGGACCATTTTTCACCTTTCTGAAGCATGACGTAATGGGGGGTGTTATCTCTTTTGTCAAAAATCACCTGTTTTTGCTTGAACATTAAATGCCTCCAAATGGTATTTAATTCACTTCCCGGGCCCCTGGAAGCATGAAAATCACTTTAAACATGCTTATTTTAGCTCTAAAACTGATGATCTACCTACAAATGTGAACTGACGTTCAAAAATAAAACATTTGAAAACGGACCATTTTTCACCTTTCTGAAGCATGACGTAATGGGGGGGTGTTATCTCTTTTGTCAAAAATCACCTGTTTTTGCTTGAACATTAAATGCCTCCAAATGGTATTTAATTCACTTCCCGGGCCCCTGGAAGCATGAAAATCACTTTAAACATGCTAATTTTAGCTCTAAAACTGATGATCTACCTACAAATGTGAACTGACGTTCAAAAATAAAACATTTGAAAACGGACCATTTTTCACCTTTCTGAAGCATGACGTAATGGGGGGGTGTTATCTCTTTTGTCAAAAATCACCTGTTTTTGCTTGAACATTAAATGCCTCCAAATGGTATTTAATTCACTTCACGGGCCCCTGGAAGCATGAAAATCACTTTAAACATGCTAATTTTAGCTCTAAAACTGATGATCTACCTACAAATGTGAACTGACGTTAAAAAATAAAACATTTGAAAACTGACCATTTTTCACCTTTCTGCAGCATGACGTAATGGGGGGTGTTATCTCTTTTGTCAAAAATCACCTGTTTTTGCTTGAACATTAAATGCCTCCAAATGGTATTTAATTCACTTCCCGGGCCCCTGGAAGCATGAAAATCACTTTAAACATGCTAATTTTAGCTCTAAAACTGATGATCTACCTACAAATGTGAACTGACGTTCAAAAATAAAACATTTGAAAACGGACCATTTTTCAACTTTCTGAAGCATGACGTAATGGGGGGGTGTTATCTCTTTTGTCAAAAATCACCTGTTTTTGCTTGAACATTAAATGCCTCCAAATGGTATTTAATTTACTTCCCGGGCCCCTGGAAGCATGAAAATCACTTTAAACATGCTAATTTTAGCTCTAAAACTGATGATCTACCTACAAATGTGAACTGACGTTAAAAAATAAAACATTTGAAAACGGACCATTTTTCACCTTTCTGAAGCATGACGTAATGGGGGGGTGTTATCTCTTTTGTCAAAAATCACCTGTTTTTGCTTGAACATTAAATGCCTCCAAATGGTATTTAATTCACTTCCCGGGCCCCTGGAAGCATGAAAATCACTTTAAACATGCTTATTTTAGCTCTAAAACTGATGATCTACCTACAAATGTGAACTGACGTTCAAAAATAAAACATTTGAAAACGGACCATTTTTCACCTTTCTGAAGCATGACGTAATGGGGGGGTGTTATCTCTTTTGTCAAAAATCACCTGTATTTGCTTGAACATTAAATGCCTCCAAATGGTATTTAATTCACTTCCCGGGCCCCTGGAAGCATGAAAATCACTTTAAACATGCTAATTTTAGCTCTAAAACTGATGATCTACCTACAAATGTGAACTGACGTTCAAAAATAAAACATTTGAAAACGGACCATTTTTCACCTTTCTGAAGCATGACGTAATGGGGGGGTGTTATCTCTTTTGTCAAAAATCACCTGTTTTTGCTTGAACATTAAATGCCTCCAAATGGTATTTAATTCACTTCACGGGCCCCTGGAAGCATGAAAATCACTTTAAACATGCTAATTTTAGCTCTAAAACTGATGATCTACCTACAAATGTGAACTGACGTTAAAAAATAAAACATTTGAAAACTGACCATTTTTCACCTTTCTGCAGCATGACGTAATGGGGGGTGTTATCTCTTTTGTCAAAAATCACCTGTTTTTGCTTGAACATTAAATGCCTCCAAATGGTATTTAATTCACTTCCCGGGCCCCTGGAAGCATGAAAATCACTTTAAACATGCTAATTTTAGCTCTAAAACTGATGATCTACCTACAAATGTGAACTGACGTTCAAAAATAAAACATTTGAAAACGGACCATTTTTCAACTTTCTGAAGCATGACGTAATGGGGGGGTGTTATCTCTTTTGTCAAAAATCACCTGTTTTTGCTTGAACATTAAATGCCTCCAAATGGTATTTAATTCACTTCCCGGGCCCCTGGAAGCATGAAAATCACTTTAAACATGCTTATTTTAGCTCTAAAACTGATGATCTACCTACAAATGTGAACTGACGTTAAAAAATAAAACATTTGAAAACGGACCATTTTTCACCTTTCTGAAGCATGACGTAATGGGGGGGTGTTATCTCTTTTGTCAAAAATCACCTGTTTTTGCTTGAACATTAAATGCCTCCAAATGGTATTTAATTCACTTCCCGGGCCCCTGGAAGCATGAAAATCACTTTAAACATGCTTATTTTAGCTCTAAAACTGATGATCTACCTACAAATGTGAACTGACGTTCAAAAAGTAAAACATTTGAAAACGGACCATTTTTCACCTTTCTGAAGCATGACGTAATGGGGGGGTGTTATCTCTTTTGTCAAAAATCACCTGTTTTTGCTTGAACATTAAATGCCTCCAAATGGTATTTAATTCACTTCCCGGGCCCCTGGAAGCATGAAAATCACTTTAAACATGCTAATTTTAGCTCTAAAACTGATGATCTACCTACAAATGTGAACTGACGTTCAAAAATAAAACATTTGAAAACGGACCATTTTTCACCTTTCTGAAGCATGACGTAATGGGGGGGTGTTATCTCTTTTGTCAAAAATCACCTGTTTTTGCTTGAACATTAAATGCCTCCAAATGGTATTTAATTCACTTCCCGGGGTGAAGAAACACTTTTTGAGACGTCAGAGTGAGTAAATTGGCCATTTTCATGCACTTTTAACCATTCCACAAATCTTGTGTTTTGGGCCCCTGGAAGCATGAAAATCACTTTAAACATGCTAATTTTAGCTCTAAAACTGATGATCTACCTACAAATGTGAACTGACATTAAAAAATAAAACATTTGAAAACGGACCATTTTTCACCTTTCTGCAGCATGACGTAATGGGGGGGTGTTATCTCTTTTGTCAAAAATCACCTGTTTTTGCTTGAACATTAAATGCCTCCAAATGGTATTTAATTCACTTCCCGGGGTGAAGAAACACTTTTTGAGACCTCAGAGTGAGTAAATTGGCCATTTTCATGCACTTTTAACCATTCCACAAATCTTGTGTTTTGGGCCCCTGGAAGCATGAAAATCACTTTAAACATGCTAATTTTAGCTCTAAAACTGATGATCTACCTACAAATGTGAACTGACTTTCAAAAATAGGACATTTGAAAACGGACAATTTTTCACCTTTCTGAAGCATGACGTAATGGGGGGGGTGTTATCTCTTTTGTCAAAAATCACCTGTTTTTGCTTGAACATTAAATGCCTCCAAATGGTATTTAATTCACTTCCCGGGCCCCTGGAAGCATGAAAATCACTTTAAACATGCTAATTTTAGCTCTAAAACTGATGATCTACCTACAAATGTGAACTGACGTTCAAAAATAAAACATTTGAAAACGGACCATTTTTCACCTTTCTGAAGCATGACGTAATGGGGGGGGTGTTATCTCTTTTGTCAAAAATCACCTGTTTTTGCTTGAACATTAAATGCCTCCAAATGGTATTTAATTCACTTCCCGGGCCCCTGGAAGCATGAAAATCACTTTAAACATGCTCATTTTAGCTCTAAAACTGATGATCTACCTACAAATGTGAACTGACGTTCAAAAATAAAACATTTAAAAACGGACCATTTTTCACCTTTCTGAAGCATGACGTAATGGGGGGGTGTTATCTCTTTTGTCAAAAATCACCTGTTTTTGCTTGAACATTAAATGCCTCCAAATGGTATTTAATTCACTTCCCGGGCCCCTGGAAGCATGAAAATCACTTTAAACATGCTAATTTTAGCTCTAAAACTGATGATCTACCTACAAATGTGAACTGACGTTCAAAAATAAAACATTTGAAAACGGACCATTTTTCACCTTTCTGAAGCATGACGTAATGGGGGGGGTGTTATCTCTTTTGTCAAAAATCACCTGTTTTTGCTTGAACATTAAATGCCTCCAAATGGTATTTAATTCACTTCCCGGGCCCCTGGAAGCATGAAAATCACTTTAAACATGCTAATTTTAGCTCTAAAACTGATGATCTACCTACAAATGTGAACTGACGTTAAAAAATAAAACATTTGCAAAACTGACCATTTTTCACCTTTCTGCAGCATGACGTAATGGGGGGGTGTTATCTCTTTTGTCAAAAATCACCTGTTTTTGCTTGAACATTAAATGCCTCCAAATGGTATTTAATTCACTTCCCGGGGTGAAGAAACACTTTTTGAGACCTCAGAGTGAGTAAATTGGCCATTTTCATGCACTTTTAACCATTCCACAAATCTTGTGTTTTGGGCCCCTGGAAGCATGAAAATCACTTTAAACATGCTAATTTTAGCTCTAAAACTGATGATCTACCTACAAATGTGAACTGACGTTCAAAAATAAAACATTTGAAAACGGACCATTTTTCACCTTTCTGAAGCATGACGTAATGGGGGGGTTTTATCTCTTTTGTCAAAAATCACCTGTTTTTGCTTGAACATTAAATGCCTCCAAATGGTATTTAATTCACTTCCCGGGCCCCTGGAAGCATGAAAATCACTTTAAACATGCTTATTTTAGCTCTAAAACTGATGATCTACCTACAAATGTGAACTGACGTTCAAAAATAAAACATTTGAAAACGGACAATTTTTCACCTTTCTGAAGCATGACGTAATGGGGGGGGGGTGTTATCTCTTTTGTCAAAAATCACCTGTTTTTGCTTGAACATTAAATGCCTCCAAATGGTATTTAATTCACTTCCCGGGCCCCTGGAAGCATGAAAATCACTTTAAACATGCTTATTTTAGCTCTAAAACTGATGATCTACCTACAAATGTGAACTGACGTTCAAAAATAAAACATTTGAAAACGGACCATTTTTCACCTTTCTGAAGCATGACGTAATGGGGGGGTGTTATCTCTTTTGTCAAAAATCACCTGTTTTTGCTTGAACATTAAATGCCTCCAAATGGTATTTAATTCACTTCCTGGGCCCCTGGAAGCATGAAAATCACTTTAAACATGCTAATTTTAGCTCTAAAACTGATGATCTACCTACAAATGTGAACTGACGTTCAAAAATAAAACATTTGAAAACGGACCATTTTTCACCTTTCTGAAGCATGACGTAATGGGGGGGCATTATCCCTTTTGTCAAAAATCACCTGTTTTTGCTTGAACATTAAATAACTCCAAATGGTATTTAATTCACTTCCCGGGGTGAAGAAACACTTTTTGAGACCTCAGAGTGAGTAAATTGGCCATTTTCATGCACTTTTAACCATTCCACAAATTTTGTGTTTTGGGCCCCTGGAAGCATGAAAATCACTTTAAACATGCTAATTTTAGCTCTAAAACTGATGATCTACCTACAAATGTGAACTGACGTTAAAAAATAAAACATTTGAAAACTGACCATTTTTCACCTTTTTGAAGCATGACGTAATGGGGGGGTGTTATCTCTTTTGTCAAAAATCACCTGTTTTTGCTTGAACATTAAATGCCTCCAAATGGTATTTAATTCACTTCCCGGGCCCCTGGAAGCATGAAAATCACTTTAAACATGCTAATATTAGCTCTAAAACTGATGATCCACCTACAAATGTGAACTGACGTTCAAAAATAAAACATTTGAAAACGGACCATTTTTCACCTTTCTGAAGCATGACGTAATGGGGGTGTTATCTCTTTTGTCAAAAATCACCTGTTTTTGCTTGAACATTAAATGCCTCCAAATGGTATTTAATTCACTTCCCGGGGTGAAGAAACACTTTTTGAGACCTCAGAGTGAGTAAATTGGCCATTTTCATGCACTTTTAACCATTCCACAAATCTTGTGTTTTGGGCCCCTGGAAGCATGAAAATCACTTTAAACATGCTAATTTTAGCTCTAAAACTGATGATCTACCTACAAATGTGAACTGACGTTAAAAAATAAAACATTTGAAAACGGACCATTTTTCACATTTCTGCAGCATGACGTAATGGGGGGGTGTTATCTCTTTTGTCAAAAATCACCTGTTTTTGCTTGAACATTAAATGCCTCCAAATGGTATTTAATTCACTTCCCGGGGTGAAGAAACACTTTTTGAGACCTCAGAGTGAGTAAATTGGCCATTTTCATGCACTTTTAACCATTCCACAAATCTTGTGTTTTGGGCGCCTGGAAGCATGAAAATCACTTTAAACATGCTAATTTTAGCTCTAAAACTGATGATCTACCTACAAATGTGAACTGACTTTCAAAAATAGAACATTTGAAAACGGACAATTTTTCACCTTTCTGAAGCATGACGTAATGGGGGGGTGTTATCTCTTTTGTCAAAAATCACCTGTTTTTGCTTGAACATTAAATGCCTCCAAATAGTATTTAATTCACTTCCCGGGCCCCTGGAAGCATGAAAATCACTTTAAACATGCTAATTTTAGCTCTAAAACTGATGATCTACCTACAAATGTGAACTGACGTTCAAAAATAAAACATTTGAAAACGGACCATTTTTCACCTTTCTGAAGCATGACGTAATGGGGGGGTGTTATCTCTTTTGTCAAAAATCACCTGTTTTTGCTTAAACATTAAATGCCTCCAAATGGTATTTAATTCACTTCCCGGGCCCCTGGAAGCATGAAAATCACTTTAAACATGCTAATTTTAGCTCTAAAACTGATGACCTACCTACAAATGTGAACTGACGGTCAAAAATAAAACATTTGAAAACGGACCATTTTTCACCTTTCTGAAGCATGACGTAATGGGGGGTGTTATCTCTTTTGTCAACAATCACCTGTTTTTGCTTGAACATTAAATGCCTCCAAATGGTATTTAATTCACTTCCCGGGGTGAAGAAACACTTTTTGAGACCTCAGAGTGAGTAAATTGGCCATTTTCATGCACTTTTAACCATTCCACAAATCTTGTGTTTTGGGCGCCTGGAAGCATGAAAATCACTTTAAACATGCTAATTTTAGCTCTAAAACTGATGATCTACCTACAAATGTGAACTGACTTTCAAAAATAGAACATTTGAAAACGGACAATTTTTCACCTTTCTGAAGCATGACGTAATGGGGGGGTGTTATCTCTTTTGTCAAAAATCACCTGTTTTTGCTTGAACATTAAATGCCTCCAAATGGTATTTAATTCACTTCCCGGGCCCCTGGAAGCATGAAAATCACTTTAAACATGCTAATTTTAGCTCTAAAACTGATGATCTACCTACAAATGTGAACTGACGTTCAAAAATAAAACATTTGAAAACGGACCATTTTTCACCTTTCTGAAGCATGACGTAATGGGGGGGTGTTATCTCTTTTGTCAAAAATCACCTGTTTTTGCTTGAACATTAAATGCCTCCAAATGGTATTTAATTCACTTCCCGGGCCCCTGGAAGCATGAAAATCACTTTAAACATGCAAATTTTAGCTCTAAAACTGATGACCTACCTACAAATGTGAACTGACGGTCAAAAATAAAACATTTGAAAACGGACCATTTTTCACCTTTCTGAAGCATGACGTAATGGGGGGGTGTTATCTCTTTTGTCAAAAATCACCTGTTTTTGCTTGAACATTAAATGCCTCCAAATGGTATTTAATTCACTTCCCGGGCACCTGGAAGCATGAAAATCACTTTAAACATGCTTATTTTAGCGCTAAAACTGATGATCTACCTACAAATGTGAACTGACGTTCAAAAATAAAACATTTGAAAACTGACCATTTTTCACCTTTTTGAAGCATGACGTAATGGGGGGGGTGTTATCTCTTTTGTCAAAAATCACCTGTTTTTGCTTGAACATTAAATGCCTCCAAATGGTATTTAATTCACTTCCCGGGGTGAAGAAACACTTTTTGAGACCTCAGAGTGAGTAAATTGGCCATTTTCATGCACTTTTAACCATTCCACAAATCTTGTGTTTTGGGCCCCTGGAAGCATGAAAATCACTTTAAACATGCTAATTTTAGCTCTAAAACTGATGATCTACCTACAAATGTGAACTGACGTTAAAAAAATAAAACATTTGAAAACGGACCATTTTTCACCTTTCTGCAGCATGACGTAATGGGGGGTGTTATCTCTTTTGTCAAAAATCACCTGTTTTTGCTTACACATTAAATGCCTCCAAATGGTATATAATTCACTTCCCGGGCCCCTGGAAGCATGAAAATCACTTTAAACATGCTAATTTTAGCTCTAAAACTGATGATCTACCTACAAATGTGAACTGACTTTCAAAAATAAAACATTTGAAAACGGACAATTTTTCACCTTTCTGAAGCATGACGTAATGGGGGGGTGTTATCTCTTTTGTCAAAAATCACCTGTTTTTGCTTGAACATTAAATGCCTCCAAATGGTATTTAATTCACTTCCCGGGCCCCTGGAAGCATGAAAAACACTTTAAACATGCTAATTTTAGCTCTAAAACTGATGATCTACCTACAAATGTGAACTGACGTTCAAAAATAAAACATTTGAAAACGGACCATTTTTCATCTTTCTGTAGCATGACGTAATGGGGGGTGTTATCTCTTTTGTCAAAAATCACCTGTTTTTGCTTGAACATTAAATGCCTCCAAATGGTATTTAATTCACTTCCCGGGCCCCTGGAAGCATGAAAATCACTTTAAACATGCTAATTTTAGCTCTAAAACTGATGATCTACCTACAAATGTGAACTGACGTTCAAAAACTAAAACATTTGAAAACGGACCATTTTTCACCTTTCTGAAGCATGACGTAATGGGGGGGTGTTATCTCTTTTGTCAAAAATCACCTGTTTTTGCTTGAACATTAAATGCCTCCAAATGGTATTTAATTCACTTCACGGGCCCCTGGAAGCATGAAAATCACTTTAAACATGCTAAGTTTAGCTCTAAAACTGATGATCTACCTACAAATGTGAACTGACGTTAAAAAATAAAACATTTGAAAACGGACCATTTTTCACCTTTCTGAAGCATGACATAATGGGGGGGGTGTTATCTCTTTTGTCAAAAATCACCTGTTTTTGCTTGAACATTAAATGCCTCCAAATGGTATTTAATTCACTTCCCGGGATGAAGAAACACTTTTTGAGACCTCAGAGTGAGTAAATTGGCCATTTTCATGCACTTTTAACCATTCCACAAATCTTGTGTTTTGGGCCCCTGGAAGCATGAAAATCACTTTAAACATGCTAATTTTAGCTCTAAAACTGATGATCTACCTACAAATGTGAACTGACTTTCAAAAATAAAACATTTGAAAACGGACAATTTTTCACCTTTCTGAAGCATGACGTAATGGGGGTGTTATCTCTTTTGTCAAAAATCAACTGTTTTTGCTTGAACATTAAATGCCTCCAAATGGTATTTAATTCACTTCCCGGGCCCCTGGAAGCATGAAAATCACTGTAAACATGCTTATTTTAGCTCTAAAACTGATGATCTACCTACAAATGTGAACTGACATTCAAAAATAAAACATTTGAAAACGGACCATTTTTCACCTTTCTGAAGCATGACGTAATGGGGGGGTGTTATCTCTTTTGTCAAAAATCACCTGTTTTTGCTTGAACATTAAATGCCTCCAAATGGTATTTAATTCACTTCCCGGGCCCCTGGAAGCATGAAAATCACTTTAAACATGCTAATTTTAGCTCTAAAACTGATGATCTACCTACAAATGTGAACTGACGTTCAAAAATAAAACATTTGAAAACGGACCATTTTTCACCTTTCTGAAGCATGACGTAATGGGGGGCATTATCCCTTTTGTCAAAAATCACCTGTTTTTGCTTGAACATTAAATGCCTCCAAATGGTTTTTAATTCACTTCCCGGGGTGAAGAAACACTTTTTGAGACCTCAGAGTGAGTAAATTGGCCATTTTCATGTACTTTTAACCATTTCACAAATCTTGTGTTTTGGGCCCCTGGAAGCATGAAAATCACTTTAAACATGCTAATTTTAGCTCTAAAACTGATGATCTACCTACAAATGTGAACTGACGTTAAAAAATAAAACATTTGAAAACTGACCATTTTTCACCTTTTTGAAGCATGACGTAATGGGGGGGTGTTATCTCTTTTGTCAAAAATCACCTGTTTTTGCTTGAACATTAAATGCCTCCAAATGGTATTTAATTCACTTCCCGGGCCCCTGGAAGCATGAAAATCACTTTAAACATGCTAATTTTAGCTCTAAAACTGATGATCTACCTACAAATGTGAACTGACGTTCAAAAATAAAACATTTGAAAACGGACCATTTTTCACCTTTCTGAAGCATGACGTAATAGGGGGTGTTATCTCTTTTGTCAAAAATCTCCTGTTTTTGCTTGAACATTAAATGCCTCCAAATGGTATTTAATTCACTTCCCGGGCCCCTGGAAGCATGAAAATCACTTTAAACATGCTTATTTTAGCTCTAAAACTGATGATCTACCTACAAATGTGAACTGACGTTAAAAAATAAAACATTTGAAAACTGATCATTTTTCACCTTTTTGAAGCATGACGTAATGGGGGGGTGTTATCTCTTTTGTCAAAAATCACCTGTTTTTGCTTGAACATTAAATGCCTCCAAATGGTATTTAATTCACTTTCCGGGCCCCTGGAAGCATGAAAATCACTTTAAACATGCTTATTTTAGCTCTAAAACTGATGATCTACCTACAAATGTGAACTGACGTTAAAAAATTAAAACATTTGAAAACGGACCATTTTTCACATTTCTGCAGCATGACGTAATGGGGGGGGTGTTATCTCTTTTGTCAAAAATCACCTGTTTTTGCTTGAACATTTAATGCCTCCAAATGGTATTTAATTCACTTCCCGGGCCCCTGGAAGCATGAAAATCACTTTAAACATGCTAATTTTAGCTCTAAAACTGATGACCTACCTACAAATGTGAACTGACGGTCAAAAATAAAACATTTGAAAACGGACCATTTTTCACCTTTCTGAAGCATGACGTAATGGGGGGTGTTATCTCTTTTGTCAACAATCACCTGTTTTTGCTTGAACATTAAATGCCTCCAAATGGTATTTAATTCACTTCCCGGGGTGAAGAAACACTTTTTGAGACCTCAGAGTGAGTAAATTGGCCATTTTCATGCACTTTTAACCATTCCACAAATCTTGTGTTTTGGGCGCCTGGAAGCATGAAAATCACTTTAAACATGCTAATTTTAGCTCTAAAACTGATGATCTACCTACAAATGTGAACTGACTTTCAAAAATAGAACATTTGAAAACGGACAATTTTTCACCTTTCTGAAGCATGACGTAATGGGGGGGTGTTATCTCTTTTGTCAAAAATCACCTGTTTTTGCTTGAACATTAAATGCCTCCAAATGGTATTTAATTCACTTCCCGGGCCCCTGGAAGCATGAAAATCACTTTAAACATGCTAATTTTAGCTCTAAAACTGATGATCTACCTACAAATGTGAACTGACGTTCAAAAATAAAACATTTGAAAACGGACCATTTTTCACCTTTCTGAAGCATGACGTAATGGGGGGGTGTTATCTCTTTTGTCAAAAATCACCTGTTTTTGCTTGAACATTAAATGCCTCCAAATGGTATTTAATTCACTTCCCGGGCCCCTGGAAGCATGAAAATCACTTTAAACATGCAAATTTTAGCTCTAAAACTGATGACCTACCTACAAATGTGAACTGACGGTCAAAAATAAAACATTTGAAAACGGACCATTTTTCACCTTTCTGAAGCATGACGTAATGGGGGGGTGTTATCTCTTTTGTCAAAAATCACCTGTTTTTGCTTGAACATTAAATGCCTCCAAATGGTATTTAATTCACTTCCCGGGCACCTGGAAGCATGAAAATCACTTTAAACATGCTTATTTTAGCGCTAAAACTGATGATCTACCTACAAATGTGAACTGACGTTCAAAAATAAAACATTTGAAAACTGACCATTTTTCACCTTTTTGAAGCATGACGTAATGGGGGGGGTGTTATCTCTTTTGTCAAAAATCACCTGTTTTTGCTTAAACATTAAATGCCTCCAAATGGTATTTAATTCACTTCCCGGGGTGAAGAAACACTTTTTGAGACCTCAGAGTGAGTAAATTGGCCATTTTCATGCACTTTTAACCATTCCACAAATCTTGTGTTTTGGGCCCCTGGAAGCATGAAAATCACTTTAAACATGCTAATTTTTGCTCTAAAACTGATGATCTACCTACAAATGTGAACTGACGTTAAAAAAATAAAACATTTGAAAACGGACCATTTTTCACCTTTCTGCAGCATGACGTAATGGGGGGTGTTATCTCTTTTGTCAAAAATCACCTGTTTTTGCTTACACATTAAATGCCTCCAAATGGTATATAATTCACTTCCCGGGCCCCTGGAAGCATGAAAATCACTTTAAACATGCTAATTTTAGCTCTAAAACTGATGATCTACCTACAAATGTGAACTGACTTTCAAAAATAAAACATTTGAAAACGGACAATTTTTCACCTTTCTGAAGCATGACGTAATGGGGGGGTGTTATCTCTTTTGTCAAAAATCACCTGTTTTTGCTTGAACATTAAATGCCTCCAAATGGTATTTAATTCACTTCCCGGGCCCCTGGAAGCATGAAAAACACTTTAAACATGCTAATTTTAGCTCTAAAACTGATGATCTACCTACAAATGTGAACTGACGTTCAAAAATAAAACATTTGAAAACGGACCATTTTTCATCTTTCTGTAGCATGACGTAATGGGGGGTGTTATCTCTTTTGTCAAAAATCACCTGTTTTTGCTTGAACATTAAATGCCTCCAAATGGTATTTAATTCACTTCCCGGGCCCCTGGAAGCATGAAAATCACTTTAAACATGCTAATTTTAGCTCTAAAACTGATGATCTACCTACAAATGTGAACTGACGTTCAAAAACTAAAACATTTGAAAACGGACCATTTTTCACCTTTCTGAAGCATGACGTAATGGGGGGGTGTTATCTCTTTTGTCAAAAATCACCTGTTTTTGCTTGAACATTAAATGCCTCCAAATGGTATTTAATTCACTTCACGGGCCCCTGGAAGCATGAAAATCACTTTAAACATGCTAAGTTTAGCTCTAAAACTGATGATCTACCTACAAATGTGAACTGACGTTAAAAAATAAAACATTTGAAAACGGACCATTTTTCACCTTTCTGAAGCATGACATAATGGGGGGGGTGTTATCTCTTTTGTCAAAAATCACCTGTTTTTGCTTGAACATTATATGCCTCCAAATGGTATTTAATTCACTTCCCGGGATGAAGAAACACTTTTTGAGACCTCAGAGTGAGTAAATTGGCCATTTTCATGCACTTTTAACCATTCCACAAATCTTGTGTTTTGGGCCCCTGGAAGCATGAAAATCACTTTAAACATGCTAATTTTAGCTCTAAAACTGATGATCTACCTACAAATGTGAACTGACTTTCAAAAATAAAACATTTGAAAACGGACAATTTTTCACCTTTCTGAAGCATGACGTAATGGGGGTGTTATCTCTTTTGTCAAAAATCAACTGTTTTTGCTTGAACATTAAATGCCTCCAAATGGTATTTAATTCACTTCCCGGGCCCCTGGAAGCATGAAAATCACTGTAAACATGCTTATTTTAGCTCTAAAACTGATGATCTACCTACAAATGTGAACTGACATTCAAAAATAAAACATTTGAAAACGGACCATTTTTCACCTTTCTGAAGCATGACGTAATGGGGGGGTGTTATCTCTTTTGTCAAAAATCACCTGTTTTTGCTTGAACATTAAATGCCTCCAAATGGTATTTAATTCACTTCCCGGGCCCCTGGAAGCATGAAAATCACTTTAAACATGCTAATTTTAGCTCTAAAACTGATGATCTACCTACAAATGTGAACTGACGTTCAAAAATAAAACATTTGAAAACGGACCATTTTTCACCTTTCTGAAGCATGACGTAATGGGGGGCATTATCCCTTTTGTCAAAAATCACCTGTTTTTGTTTGAACATTAAATGCCTCCAAATGGTTTTTAATTCACTTCCCGGGGTGAAGAAACACTTTTTGAGACCTCAGAGTGAGTAAATTGGCCATTTTCATGTACTTTTAACCATTTCACAAATCTTGTGTTTTGGGCCCCTGGAAGCATGAAAATCACTTTAAACATGCTAATTTTAGCTCTAAAACTGATGATCTACCTACAAATGTGAACTGACGTTAAAAAATAAAACATTTGAAAACTGACCATTTTTCACCTTTTTGAAGCATGACGTAATGGGGGGGTGTTATCTCTTTTGTCAAAAATCACCTGTTTTTGCTTGAACATTAAATGCCTCCAAATGGTATTTAATTCACTTCCCGGGCCCCTGGAAGCATGAAAATCACTTTAAACATGCTAATTTTAGCTCTAAAACTGATGATCTACCTACAAATGTGAACTGACGTTCAAAAATAAAACATTTGAAAACGGACCATTTTTCACCTTTCTGAAGCATGACGTAATAGGGGGTGTTATCTCTTTTGTCAAAAATCTCCTGTTTTTGCTTGAACATTAAATGCCTCCAAATGGTATTTAATTCACTTCCCGGGCCCCTGGAAGCATGAAAATCACTTTAAACATGCTTATTTTAGCTCTAAAACTGATGATCTACCTACAAATGTGAACTGACGTTAAAAAATAAAACATTTGAAAACTGATCATTTTTCACCTTTTTGAAGCATGACGTAATGGGGGGGTGTTATCTCTTTTGTCAAAAATCACCTGTTTTTGCTTGAACATTAAATGCCTCCAAATGGTATTTAATTCACTTTCCGGGCCCCTGGAAGCATGAAAATCACTTTAAACATGCTTATTTTAGCTCTAAAACTGATGATCTACCTACAAATGTGAACTGACGTTAAAAAATTAAAACATTTGAAAACGGACCATTTTTCACATTTCTGCAGCATGACGTAATGGGGGGGGTGTTATCTCTTTTGTCAAAAATCACCTGTTTTTGCTTGAACATTTAATGCCTCCAAATGGTATTTAATTCACTTCCCGGGCCCCTGGAAGCATGAAAATCACTTTAAACATGCTAATTTTAGCTCTAAAACTGATGATCTACCTACAAATGTGAACTGACGTTCAAAAATAAAACATTTGAAAACGGACCATTTTTCACCTTTCTGAAGCATGACGTAATGGGGGGGCATTATCCCTTTTGTCAAAAATCACCTGTTTTTGCTTGAACATTAAATGCCTCCAAATGGTTTTTAATTCACTTCCCGGGGTGAAGAAACACTTTTTGAGACCTCAGAGTGAGTAAATTGGCCATTTTCATGCACTTTTAACCATTTCACAAATCTTGTGTTTTGGGCCCCTGGAAGCATGAAAATCACTTTAAACATGCTAATTTTAGCTCTAAAACTGATGATCTACCTACAAATGTGAACTGACGTTAAAAAATAAAACATTTGAAAACTGACCATTTTTCACCTTTTTGAAGCATGACGTAATGGGGGGGTGTTATCTCTTTTGTCAAAAATCACCTGTTTTTGCTTGAACATTAAATGCCTCCAAATGGTATTTAATTCACTTCCCGGGCCCCTGGAAGCATGAAAATCACTTTAAACATGCTAATTTTAGCTCTAAAACTGATGATCTACCTACAAATGTGAACTGACGTTCAAAAATAAAACATTTGAAAACGGACCATTTTTCACCTTTCTGAAGCATGACGTAATAGGGGGTGTTATCTCTTTTGTCAAAAATCTCCTGTTTTTGCTTGAACATTAAATGCCTCCAAATGGTATTTAATTCACTTCCCGGGCCCCTGGAAGCATGAAAATCACTTTAAACATGCTTATTTTAGCTCTAAAACTGATGATCTACCTACAAATGTGAACTGACGTTAAAAAATAAAACATTTGAAAACTGATCATTTTTCACCTTTTTGAAGCATGACGTAATGGGGGGGTGTTATCTCTTTTGTCAAAAATCACCTGTTTTTGCTTGAACATTAAATGCCTCCAAATGGTATTTAATTCACTTTCCGGGCCCCTGGAAGCATGAAAATCACTTTAAATATGCTTATTTTAGCTCTAAAACTGATGATCTACCTACAAATGTGAACTGACGTTAAAAAATTAAAACATTTGAAAACGGACCATTTTTCACATTTCTGCAGCATGACGTAATGGGGGGGGTGTTATCTCTTTTGTCAAAAATCACCTGTTTTTGCTTGAACATTAAATGCCTCCAAATGGTATTTAATTTACTTCCCGGGCCCCTGGAAGCATGAAAATCACTTTAAACATGCTAATTTTAGCTCTAAAACTGATGATCTACCTACAAATGTGAACTGACGTTCAAAAATAAAACATTTGAAAACGGACCATTTTTCACCTTTCTGAAGCATGACGTAATGGGGGGTGTTATCTCTTTTGTCAAAAATCACCTGTTTTTGCTTGAACATTAAATGCCTCCAAATGGTATTTAATTCACTTCCCGGGCCCCTGGAAGCATGAAAATCACTTTAAACATGCTTATTTTAGCTCTAAAACTGATGATCTACCTACAAATGTGAACTGACGTTCAAAAATAAAACATTTGAAAACGGACCATTTTTCACCTTTCTGAAGCATGACGTAATGGGGGGGTGTTATCTCTTTTGTCAAAAATCACCTGTTTTTGCTTGAACATTAAATGCCTCCAAATGGTATTTAATTCACTTCCCGGGCCCCTGGAAGCATGAAAATCACTTTAAACATGCTAATTTTAGCTCTAAAACTGATGATCTACCTACAAATGTGAACTGACGTTCAAAAATAAAACATTTGAAAACGGACCATTTTTCACCTTTCTGAAGCATGACGTAATGGGGGGGTGTTATCTCTTTTGTCAAAAATCACCTGTTTTTGCTTGAACATTAAATGCCTCCAAATGGTATTTAATTCACTTCACGGGCCCCTGGAAGCATGAAAATCACTTTAAACATGCTAATTTTAGCTCTAAAACTGATGATCTACCTACAAATGTGAACTGACGTTAAAAAATAAAACATTTGAAAACTGACCATTTTTCACCTTTCTGCAGCATGACGTAATGGGGGGTGTTATCTCTTTTGTCAAAAATCACCTGTTTTTGCTTGAACATTAAATGCCTCCAAATGGTATTTAATTCACTTCCCGGGCCCCTGGAAGCATGAAAATCACTTTAAACATGCTAATTTTAGCTCTAAAACTGATGATCTACCTACAAATGTGAACTGACGTTCAAAAATAAAACATTTGAAAACGGACCATTTTTCAACTTTCTGAAGCATGACGTAATGGGGGGGTGTTATCTCTTTTGTCAAAAATCACCTGTTTTTGCTTGAACATTAAATGCCTCCAAATGGTATTTAATTCACTTCCCGGGCCCCTGGAAGCATGAAAATCACTTTAAACATGCTAATTTTAGCTCTAAAACTGATGATCTACCTACAAATGTGAACTGACGTTAAAAAATAAAACATTTGAAAACGGACCATTTTTCACCTTTCTGAAGCATGACGTAATGGGGGGGTGTTATCTCTTTTGTCAAAAATCACCTGTTTTTGCTTGAACATTAAATGCCTCCAAATGGTATTTAATTCACTTCCCGGGCCCCTGGAAGCATGAAAATCACTTTAAACATGCTTATTTTAGCTCTAAAACTGATGATCTACCTACAAATGTGAACTGACGTTCAAAAATAAAACATTTGAAAACGGACCATTTTTCACCTTTCTGAAGCATGACGTAATGGGGGGGTGTTATCTCTTTTGTCAAAAATCACCTGTTTTTGCTTGAACATTAAATGCCTCCAAATGGTATTTAATTCACTTCCCGGGCCCCTGGAAGCATGAAAATCACTTTAAACATGCTAATTTTAGCTCTAAAACTGATGATCTACCTACAAATGTGAACTGACGTTCAAAAATAAAACATTTGAAAACGGACCATTTTTCACCTTTCTGAAGCATGACGTAATGGGGGGGTGTTATCTCTTTTGTCAAAAATCACCTGTTTTTGCTTGAACATTAAATGCCTCCAAATGGTATTTAATTCACTTCACGGGCCCCTGGAAGCATGAAAATCACTTTAAACATGCTAATTTTAGCTCTAAAACTGATGATCTACCTACAAATGTGAACTGACGTTAAAAAATAAAACATTTGAAAACTGACCATTTTTCACCTTTCTGCAGCATGACGTAATGGGGGGTGTTATCTCTTTTGTCAAAAATCACCTGTTTTTGCTTGAACATTAAATGCCTCCAAATGGTATTTAATTCACTTCCCGGGCCCCTGGAAGCATGAAAATCACTTTAAACATGCTAATTTTAGCTCTAAAACTGATGATCTACCTACAAATGTGAACTGACGTTCAAAAATAAAACATTTGAAAACGGACCATTTTTCAACTTTCTGAAGCATGACGTAATGGGGGGGTGTTATCTCTTTTGTCAAAAATCACCTGTTTTTGCTTGAACATTAAATGCCTCCAAATGGTATTTAATTCACTTCCCGGGCCCCTGGAAGCATGAAAATCACTTTAAACATGCTTATTTTAGCTCTAAAACTGATGATCTACCTACAAATGTGAACTGACGTTAAAAAATAAAACATTTGAAAACGGACCATTTTTCACCTTTCTGAAGCATGACGTAATGGGGGGGTGTTATCTCTTTTGTCAAAAATCACCTGTTTTTGCTTGAACATTAAATGCCTCCAAATGGTATTTAATTCACTTCCCGGGCCCCTGGAAGCATGAAAATCACTTTAAACATGCTTATTTTAGCTCTAAAACTGATGATCTACCTACAAATGTGAACTGACGTTCAAAAATAAAACATTTGAAAACGGACCATTTTTCACCTTTCTGAAGCATGACATAATGGGGGGGTGTTATCTCTTTTGTCAAAAATCACCTGTTTTTACTTGAACATTAAATGCCTCTAAATGGTATTTAATTCACTTCCCGGGCCCCTGGAAGCATGAAAATCACTTTAAACATGCTAATTTTAGCTCTAAAACTGATGATCTACCTACAAATGTGAACTGACGTTCAAAAAGTAAAACATTTGAAAACGGACCATTTTTCACCTTTCTGAAGCATGACGTAATGGGGGGGTGTTATCTCTTTTGTCAAAAATCACCTGTTTTTGCTTGAACATTAAATGCCTCCAAATGGTATTTAATTCACTTCCCGGGCCCCTGGAAGCATGAAAATCACTTTAAACATGCTAATTTTAGCTCTAAAACTGATGATCTACCTACAAATGTGAACTGACGTTCAAAAATAAAACATTTGAAAACGGACCATTTTTCACCTTTCTGAAGCATGACGTAATGGGGGGGTGTTATCTCTTTTGTCAAAAATCACCTGTTTTTGCTTGAACATTAAATGCCTCCAAATGGTATTTAATTCACTTCCCGGGGTGAAGAAACACTTTTTGAGACGTCAGAGTGAGTAAATTGGCCATTTTCATGCACTTTTAACCATTCCACAAATCTTGTGTTTTGGGCCCCTGGAAGCATGAAAATCACTTTAAACATGCTAATTTTAGCTCTAAAACTGATGATCTACCTACAAATGTGAACTGACATTAAAAAATAAAACATTTGAAAACGGACCATTTTTCACCTTTCTGCAGCATGACGTAATGGGGGGGTGTTATCTCTTTTGTCAAAAATCACCTGTTTTTGCTTGAACATTAAATGCCTCCAAATGGTATTTAATTCACTTCCCGGGGTGAAGAAACACTTTTTGAGACCTCAGAGTGAGTAAATTGGCCATTTTCATGCACTTTTAACCATTCCACAAATCTTGTGTTTTGGGCCCCTGGAAGCATGAAAATCACTTTAAACATGCTAATTTTAGCTCTAAAACTGATGATCTACCTATGAATGTGAACTGACTTTCAAAAATAGGACATTTGAAAACGGACAATTTTTCACCTTTCTGAAGCATGACGTAATGGGGGGGTGTTATCTCTTTTGTCAAAAATCACCTGTTTTTGCTTGAACATTAAATGCCTCCAAATGGTATTTAATTCACTTCCCGGGCCCCTGGAAGCATGAAAATCACTTTAAACATGCTAATTTTAGCTCTAAAACTGATGATCTACCTACAAATGTGAACTGACGTTCAAAAATAAAACATTTGAAAACGGACCATTTTTCACCTTTCTGAAGCATGACGTAATGGGGGGGGTGTTATCTCTTTTGTCAAAAATCACCTGTTTTTGCTTGAACATTAAATGCCTCCAAATGGTATTTAATTCACTTCCCGGGCCCCTGGAAGCATGAAAATCACTTTAAACATGCTCATTTTAGCTCTAAAACTGATGATCTACCTACAAATGTGAACTGACGTTCAAAAATAAAACATTTAAAAACGGACCATTTTTCACCTTTCTGAAGCATGACGTAATGGGGGGGTGTTATCTCTTTTGTCAAAAATCACCTGTTTTTGCTTGAACATTAAATGCCTCCAAATGGTATTTAATTCACTTCCCGGGCCCCTGGAAGCATGAAAATCACTTTAAACATGCTAATTTTAGCTCTAAAACTGATGATCTACCTACAAATGTGAACTGACGTTCAAAAATAAAACATTTGAAAACGGACCATTTTTCACCTTTCTGAAGCATGACGTAATGGGGGGGGTGTTATCTCTTTTGTCAAAAATCACCTGTTTTTGCTTGAACATTAAATGCCTCCAAATGGTATTTAATTCACTTCCCGGGCCCCTGGAAGCATGAAAATCACTTTAAACATGCTAATTTTAGCTCTAAAACTGATGATCTACCTACAAATGTGAACTGACGTTAAAAAATAAAACATTTGCAAAACTGACCATTTTTCACCTTTCTGCAGCATGACGTAATGGGGGGGTGTTATCTCTTTTGTCAAAAATCACCTGTTTTTGCTTGAACATTAAATGCCTCCAAATGGTATTTAATTCACTTCCCGGGGTGAAGAAACACTTTTTGAGACCTCAGAGTGAGTAAATTGGCCATTTTCATGCACTTTTAACCATTCCACAAATCTTGTGTTTTGGGCCCCTGGAAGCATGAAAATCACTTTAAACATGCTAATTTTAGCTCTAAAACTGATGATCTACCTACAAATGTGAACTGACGTTCAAAAATAAAACATTTGAAAACGGACCATTTTTCACCTTTCTGAAGCATGACGTAATGGGGGGGTTTTATCTCTTTTGTCAAAAATCACCTGTTTTTGCTTGAACATTAAATGCCTCCAAATGGTATTTAATTTACTTCCCGGGCCCCTGGAAGCATGAAAATCACTTTAAACATGCTAATTTTAGCTCTAAAACTGATGATCTACCTACAAATGTGAACTGACGTTCAAAAATAAAACATTTGAAAACGGACCATTTTTCACCTTTCTGAAGCATGACGTAATGGGGGGTGTTATCTCTTTTGTCAAAAATCACCTGTTTTTGCTTGAACATTAAATGCCTCCAAATGGTATTTAATTCACTTCCCGGGCCCCTGGAAGCATGAAAATCACTTTAAACATGCTTATTTTAGCTCTAAAACTGATGATCTACCTACAAATGTGAACTGACGTTCAAAAATAAAACATTTGAAAACGGACCATTTTTCACCTTTCTGAAGCATGACGTAATGGGGGGGTGTTATCTCTTTTGTCAAAAATCACCTGTTTTTGCTTGAACATTAAATGCCTCCAAATGGTATTTAATTCACTTCCCGGGCCCCTGGAAGCATGAAAATCACTTTAAACATGCTAATTTTAGCTCTAAAACTGATGATCTACCTACAAATGTGAACTGACGTTCAAAAATAAAACATTTGAAAACGGACCATTTTTCACCTTTCTGAAGCATGACGTAATGGGGGGGTGTTATCTCTTTTGTCAAAAATCACCTGTTTTTGCTTGAACATTAAATGCCTCCAAATGGTATTTAATTCACTTCACGGGCCCCTGGAAGCATGAAAATCACTTTAAACATGCTAATTTTAGCTCTAAAACTGATGATCTACCTACAAATGTGAACTGACGTTAAAAAATAAAACATTTGAAAACTGACCATTTTTCACCTTTCTGCAGCATGACGTAATGGGGGGTGTTATCTCTTTTGTCAAAAATCACCTGTTTTTGCTTGAACATTAAATGCCTCCAAATGGTATTTAATTCACTTCCCGGGCCCCTGGAAGCATGAAAATCACTTTAAACATGCTAATTTTAGCTCTAAAACTGATGATCTACCTACAAATGTGAACTGACGTTCAAAAATAAAACATTTGAAAACGGACCATTTTTCAACTTTCTGAAGCATGACGTAATGGGGGGGTGTTATCTCTTTTGTCAAAAATCACCTGTTTTTGCTTGAACATTAAATGCCTCCAAATGGTATTTAATTCACTTCCCGGGCCCCTGGAAGCATGAAAATCACTTTAAACATGCTAATTTTAGCTCTAAAACTGATGATCTACCTACAAATGTGAACTGACGTTAAAAAATAAAACATTTAAAAACGGACCATTTTTCACCTTTCTGAAGCATGACGTAATGGGGGGGTGTTATCTCTTTTGTCAAAAATCACCTGTTTTTGCTTGAACATTAAATGCCTCCAAATGGTATTTAATTCACTTCCCGGGCCCCTGGAAGCATGAAAATCACTTTAAACATGCTTATTTTAGCTCTAAAACTGATGATCTACCTACAAATGTGAACTGACGTTCAAAAATAAAACATTTGAAAACGGACCATTTTTCACCTTTCTGAAGCATGACGTAATGGGGGGGTGTTATCTCTTTTGTCAAAAATCACCTGTTTTTGCTTGAACATTAAATGCCTCCAAATGGTATTTAATTCACTTCCCGGGCCCCTGGAAGCATGAAAATCACTTTAAACATGCTAATTTTAGCTCTAAAACTGATGATCTCCCTACAAATGTGAACTGACGTTCAAAAATAAAACATTTGAAAACGGACCATTTTTCAACTTTCTGAAGCATGACGTAATGGGGGGGTGTTATCTCTTTTGTCAAAAATCACCTGTTTTTGCTTGAACATTAAATGCCTCCAAATGGTATTTAATTCACTTCCCGGGCCCCTGGAAGCATGAAAATCACTTTAAACATGCTAATTTTAGCTCTAAAACTGATGATCTACCTACAAATGTGAACTGACGTTAAAAAATAAAACATTTGAAAACGGACCATTTTTCACCTTTCTGAAGCATGACGTAATGGGGGGGTGTTATCTCTTTTGTCAAAAATCACCTGTTTTTGCTTGAACATTAAATGCCTCCAAATGGTATTTAATTCACTTCCCGGGCCCCTGGAAGCATGAAAATCACTTTAAACATGCTTATTTTAGCTCTAAAACTGATGATCTACCTACAAATGTGAACTGACGTTCAAAAATAAAACATTTGAAAACGGACCATTTTTCACCTTTCTGAAGCATGACGTAATGGGGGGGTGTTATCTCTTTTGTCAAAAATCACCTGTTTTTGCTTGAACATTAAATGCCTCCAAATGGTATTTAATTCACTTCCCGGGCCCCTGGAAGCATGAAAATCACTTTAAACATGCTAATTTTAGCTCTAAAACTGATGATCTACCTACAAATGTGAACTGACGTTCAAAAATAAAACATTTGAAAACGGACCATTTTTCACCTTTCTGAAGCATGACGTAATGGGGGGGTGTTATCTCTTTTGTCAAAAATCACCTGTTTTTGCTTGAACATTAAATGCCTCCAAATGGTATTTAATTCACTTCACGGGCCCCTGGAAGCATGAAAATCACTTTAAACATGCTAATTTTAGCTCTAAAACTGATGATCTACCTACAAATGTGAACTGACGTTAAAAAATAAAACATTTGAAAACTGACCATTTTTCACCTTTCTGCAGCATGACGTAATGGGGGGTGTTATCTCTTTTGTCAAAAATCACCTGTTTTTGCTTGAACATTAAATGCCTCCAAATGGTATTTAATTCACTTCCCGGGCCCCTGGAAGCATGAAAATCACTTTAAACATGCTAATTTTAGCTCTAAAACTGATGATCTACCTACAAATGTGAACTGACGTTCAAAAATAAAACATTTGAAAACGGACCATTTTTCAACTTTCTGAAGCATGACGTAATGGGGGGGTGTTATCTCTTTTGTCAAAAATCACCTGTTTTTGCTTGAACATTAAATGCCTCCAAATGGTATTTAATTCACTTCCCGGGCCCCTGGAAGCATGAAAATCACTTTAAACATGCTTATTTTAGCTCTAAAACTGATGATCTACCTACAAATGTGAACTGACGTTAAAAAATAAAACATTTGAAAACGGACCATTTTTCACCTTTCTGAAGCATGACGTAATGGGGGGGTGTTATCTCTTTTGTCAAAAATCACCTGTTTTTGCTTGAACATTAAATGCCTCCAAATGGTATTTAATTCACTTCCCGGGCCCCTGGAAGCATGAAAATCACTTTAAACATGCTTATTTTAGCTCTAAAACTGATGATCTACCTACAAATGTGAACTGACGTTCAAAAATAAAACATTTGAAAACGGACCATTTTTCACCTTTCTGAAGCATGACATAATGGGGGGGTGTTATCTCTTTTGTCAAAAATCACCTGTTTTTACTTGAACATTAAATGCCTCTAAATGGTATTTAATTCACTTCCCGGGCCCCTGGAAGCATGAAAATCACTTTAAACATGCTAATTTTAGCTCTAAAACTGATGATCTACCTACAAATGTGAACTGACGTTCAAAAAGTAAAACATTTGAAAACGGACCATTTTTCACCTTTCTGAAGCATGACGTAATGGGGGGGTGTTATCTCTTTTGTCAAAAATCACCTGTTTTTGCTTGAACATTAAATGCCTCCAAATGGTATTTAATTCACTTCCCGGGCCCCTGGAAGCATGAAAATCACTTTAAACATGCTAATTTTAGCTCTAAAACTGATGATCTACCTACAAATGTGAACTGACGTTCAAAAATAAAACATTTGAAAACGGACCATTTTTCACCTTTCTGAAGCATGACGTAATGGGGGGGTGTTATCTCTTTTGTCAAAAATCACCTGTTTTTGCTTGAACATTAAATGCCTCCAAATGGTATTTAATTCACTTCCCGGGGTGAAGAAACACTTTTTGAGACGTCAGAGTGAGTAAATTGGCCATTTTCATGCACTTTTAACCATTCCACAAATCTTGTGTTTTGGGCCCCTGGAAGCATGAAAATCACTTTAAACATGCTAATTTTAGCTCTAAAACTGATGATCTACCTACAAATGTGAACTGACATTAAAAAATAAAACATTTGAAAACGGACCATTTTTCACCTTTCTGCAGCATGACGTAATGGGGGGGTGTTATCTCTTTTGTCAAAAATCACCTGTTTTTGCTTGAACATTAAATGCCTCCAAATGGTATTTAATTCACTTCCCGGGGTGAAGAAACACTTTTTGAGACCTCAGAGTGAGTAAATTGGCCATTTTCATGCACTTTTAACCATTCCACAAATCTTGTGTTTTGGGCCCCTGGAAGCATGAAAATCACTTTAAACATGCTAATTTTAGCTCTAAAACTGATGATCTACCTACGAATGTGAACTGACTTTCAAAAATAGGACATTTGAAAACGGACAATTTTTCACCTTTCTGAAGCATGACGTAATGGGGGGTGTTATCTCTTTTGTCAAAAATCACCTGTTTTTGCTTGAACATTAAATGCCTCCAAATGGTATTTAATTCACTTCCCGGGCCCCTGGAAGCATGAAAATCACTTTAAACATGCTAATTTTAGCTCTAAAACTGATGATCTACCTACAAATGTGAACTGACGTTCAAAAATAAAACATTTGAAAACGGACCATTTTTCACCTTTCTGAAGCATGACGTAATGGGGGGGGTGTTATCTCTTTTGTCAAAAATCACCTGTTTTTGCTTGAACATTAAATGCCTCCAAATGGTATTTAATTCACTTCCCGGGCCCCTGGAAGCATGAAAATCACTTTAAACATGCTCATTTTAGCTCTAAAACTGATGATCTACCTACAAATGTGAACTGACGTTCAAAAATAAAACATTTAAAAACGGACCATTTTTCACCTTTCTGAAGCATGACGTAATGGGGGGGTGTTATCTCTTTTGTCAAAAATCACCTGTTTTTGCTTGAACATTAAATGCCTCCAAATGGTATTTAATTCACTTCCCGGGCCCCTGGAAGCATGAAAATCACTTTAAACATGCTAATTTTAGCTCTAAAACTGATGATCTACCTACAAATGTGAACTGACGTTCAAAAATAAAACATTTGAAAACGGACCATTTTTCACCTTTCTGAAGCATGACGTAATGGGGGGGGTGTTATCTCTTTTGTCAAAAATCACCTGTTTTTGCTTGAACATTAAATGCCTCCAAATGGTATTTAATTCACTTCCCGGGCCCCTGGAAGCATGAAAATCACTTTAAACATGCTAATTTTAGCTCTAAAACTGATGATCTACCTACAAATGTGAACTGACGTTAAAAAATAAAACATTTGCAAAACTGACCATTTTTCACCTTTCTGCAGCATGACGTAATGGGGGGGTGTTATCTCTTTTGTCAAAAATCACCTGTTTTTGCTTGAACATTAAATGCCTCCAAATGGTATTTAATTCACTTCCCGGGGTGAAGAAACACTTTTTGAGACCTCAGAGTGAGTAAATTGGCCATTTTCATGCACTTTTAACCATTCCACAAATCTTGTGTTTTGGGCCCCTGGAAGCATGAAAATCACTTTAAACATGCTAATTTTAGCTCTAAAACTGATGATCTACCTACAAATGTGAACTGACGTTCAAAAATAAAACATTTGAAAACGGACCATTTTTCACCTTTCTGAAGCATGACGTAATGGGGGGGTTTTATCTCTTTTGTCAAAAATCACCTGTTTTTGCTTGAACATTAAATGCCTCCAAATGGTATTTAATTTACTTCCCGGGCCCCTGGAAGCATGAAAATCACTTTAAACATGCTAATTTTAGCTCTAAAACTGATGATCTACCTACAAATGTGAACTGACGTTCAAAAATAAAACATTTGAAAACGGACCATTTTTCACCTTTCTGAAGCATGACGTAATGGGGGGTGTTATCTCTTTTGTCAAAAATCACCTGTTTTTGCTTGAACATTAAATGCCTCCAAATGGTATTTAATTCACTTCCCGGGCCCCTGGAAGCATGAAAATCACTTTAAACATGCTTATTTTAGCTCTAAAACTGATGATCTACCTACAAATGTGAACTGACGTTCAAAAATAAAACATTTGAAAACGGACCATTTTTCACCTTTCTGAAGCATGACGTAATGGGGGGGTGTTATCTCTTTTGTCAAAAATCACCTGTTTTTGCTTGAACATTAAATGCCTCCAAATGGTATTTAATTCACTTCCCGGGCCCCTGGAAGCATGAAAATCACTTTAAACATGCTAATTTTAGCTCTAAAACTGATGATCTACCTACAAATGTGAACTGACGTTCAAAAATAAAACATTTGAAAACGGACCATTTTTCACCTTTCTGAAGCATGACGTAATGGGGGGGTGTTATCTCTTTTGTCAAAAATCACCTGTTTTTGCTTGAACATTAAATGCCTCCAAATGGTATTTAATTCACTTCACGGGCCCCTGGAAGCATGAAAATCACTTTAAACATGCTAATTTTAGCTCTAAAACTGATGATCTACCTACAAATGTGAACTGACGTTAAAAAATAAAACATTTGAAAACTGACCATTTTTCACCTTTCTGCAGCATGACGTAATGGGGGGTGTTATCTCTTTTGTCAAAAATCACCTGTTTTTGCTTGAACATTAAATGCCTCCAAATGGTATTTAATTCACTTCCCGGGCCCCTGGAAGCATGAAAATCACTTTAAACATGCTAATTTTAGCTCTAAAACTGATGATCTACCTACAAATGTGAACTGACGTTCAAAAATAAAACATTTGAAAACGGACCATTTTTCAACTTTCTGAAGCATGACGTAATGGGGGGGTGTTATCTCTTTTGTCAAAAATCACCTGTTTTTGCTTGAACATTAAATGCCTCCAAATGGTATTTAATTCACTTCCCGGGCCCCTGGAAGCATGAAAATCACTTTAAACATGCTAATTTTAGCTCTAAAACTGATGATCTACCTACAAATGTGAACTGACGTTAAAAAATAAAACATTTGAAAACGGACCATTTTTCACCTTTCTGAAGCATGACGTAATGGGGGGGTGTTATCTCTTTTGTCAAAAATCACCTGTTTTTGCTTGAACATTAAATGCCTCCAAATGGTATTTAATTCACTTCCCGGGCCCCTGGAAGCATGAAAATCACTTTAAACATGCTTATTTTAGCTCTAAAACTGATGATCTACCTACAAATGTGAACTGACGTTCAAAAATAAAACATTTGAAAACGGACCATTTTTCACCTTTCTGAAGCATGACGTAATGGGGGGGTGTTATCTCTTTTGTCAAAAATCACCTGTTTTTGCTTGAACATTAAATGCCTCCAAATGGTATTTAATTCACTTCCCGGGCCCCTGGAAGCATGAAAATCACTTTAAACATGCTAATTTTAGCTCTAAAACTGATGATCTCCCTACAAATGTGAACTGACGTTCAAAAATAAAACATTTGAAAACGGACCATTTTTCACCTTTCTGAAGCATGACGTAATGGGGGGGTGTTATCTCTTTTGTCAAAAATCACCTGTTTTTGCTTGAACATTAAATGCCTCCAAATGGTATTTAATTCACTTCACGGGCCCCTGGAAGCATGAAAATCACTTTAAACATGCTAATTTTAGCTCTAAAACTGATGATCTACCTACAAATGTGAACTGACGTTAAAAAATAAAACATTTGAAAACTGACCATTTTTCACCTTTCTGCAGCATGACGTAATGGGGGTGTTATCTCTTTTGTCAAAAATCACCTGTTTTTGCTTGAACATTAAATGCCTCCAAATGGTATTTAATTCACTTCCCGGGCCCCTGGAAGCATGAAAATCACTTTAAACATGCTAATTTTAGCTCTAAAACTGATGATCTACCTACAAATGTGAACTGACGTTCAAAAATAAAACATTTGAAAACGGACCATTTTTCAACTTTCTGAAGCATGACGTAATGGGGGGGTGTTATCTCTTTTGTCAAAAATCACCTGTTTTTGCTTGAACATTAAATGCCTCCAAATGGTATTTAATTCACTTCCCGGGCCCCTGGAAGCATGAAAATCACTTTAAACATGCTAATTTTAGCTCTAAAACTGATGATCTACCTACAAATGTGAACTGACGTTCAAAAATAAAACATTTGAAAACGGACCATTTTTCACCTTTCTGAAGCATGACGTAATGGGGGGGTGTTATCTCTTTTGTCAAAAATCACCTGTTTTTGCTTGAACATTAAATGCCTCCAAATGGTATTTAATTCACTTCCCGGGGTGAAGAAACACTTTTTGAGACGTCAGAGTGAGTAAATTGGCCATTTTCATGCACTTTTAACCATTCCACAAATCTTGTGTTTTGGGCCCCTGGAAGCATGAAAATCACTTTAAACATGCTAATTTTAGCTCTAAAACTGATGATCTACCTACAAATGTGAACTGACATTAAAAAATAAAACATTTGAAAACGGACCATTTTTCACCTTTCTGCAGCATGACGTAATGGGGGGGTGTTATCTCTTTTGTCAAAAATCACCTGTTTTTGCTTGAACATTAAATGCCTCCAAATGGTATTTAATTCACTTCCCGGGGTGAAGAAACACTTTTTGAGACCTCAGAGTGAGTAAATTGGCCATTTTCATGCACTTTTAACCATTCCACAAATCTTGTGTTTTGGGCCCCTGGAAGCATGAAAATCACTTTAAACATGCTAATTTTAGCTCTAAAACTGATGATCTACCTACGAATGTGAACTGACTTTCAAAAATAGGACATTTGAAAACGGACAATTTTTCACCTTTCTGAAGCATGACGTAATGGGGGGGTGTTATCTCTTTTGTCAAAAATCACCTGTTTTTGCTTGAACATTAAATGCCTCCAAATGGTATTTAATTCACTTCCCGGGCCCCTGGAAGCATGAAAATCACTTTAAACATGCTAATTTTAGCTCTAAAACTGATGATCTACCTACAAATGTGAACTGACGTTCAAAAATAAAACATTTGAAAACGGACCATTTTTCACCTTTCTGAAGCATGACGTAATGGGGGGGGTGTTATCTCTTTTGTCAAAAATCACCTGTTTTTGCTTGAACATTAAATGCCTCCAAATGGTATTTAATTCACTTCCCGGGCCCCTGGAAGCATGAAAATCACTTTAAACATGCTCATTTTAGCTCTAAAACTGATGATCTACCTACAAATGTGAACTGACGTTCAAAAATAAAACATTTAAAAACGGACCATTTTTCACCTTTCTGAAGCATGACGTAATGGGGGGGTGTTATCTCTTTTGTCAAAAATCACCTGTTTTTGCTTGAACATTAAATGCCTCCAAATGGTATTTAATTCACTTCCCGGGCCCCTGGAAGCATGAAAATCACTTTAAACATGCTAATTTTAGCTCTAAAACTGATGATCTACCTACAAATGTGAACTGATGTTCAAAAACTAAAACATTTGAAAACGGACCATTTTTCACCTTTCTGAAGCATGACGTAATGGGGGGGGTGTTATCTCTTTTGTCAAAAATCACCTGTTTTTGCTTGAACATTAAATGCCTCCAAATGGTATTTAATTCACTTCCCGGGCCCCTGGAAGCATGAAAATCACTTTAAACATGCTAATTTTAGCTCTAAAACTGATGATCTACCTACAAATGTGAACTGACGTTAAAAAATAAAACATTTGCAAAACTGACCATTTTTCACCTTTCTGCAGCATGACGTAATGGGGGGGTGTTATCTCTTTTGTCAAAAATCACCTGTTTTTGCTTGAACATTAAATGCCTCCAAATGGTATTTAATTCACTTCCCGGGGTGAAGAAACACTTTTTGAGACCTCAGAGTGAGTAAATTGGCCATTTTCATGCACTTTTAACCATTCCACAAATCTTGTGTTTTGGGCCCCTGGAAGCATGAAAATCACTTTAAACATGCTAATTTTAGCTCTAAAACTGATGATCTACCTACAAATGTGAACTGACGTTCAAAAATAAAACATTTGAAAACGGACCATTTTTCACCTTTCTGAAGCATGACGTAATGGGGGGGTTTTATCTCTTTTGTCAAAAATCACCTGTTTTTGCTTGAACATTAAATGCCTCCAAATGGTATTTAATTTACTTCCCGGGCCCCTGGAAGCATGAAAATCACTTTAAACATGCTAATTTTAGCTCTAAAACTGATGATCTACCTACAAATGTGAACTGACGTTCAAAAATAAAACATTTGAAAACGGACCATTTTTCACCTTTCTGAAGCATGACGTAATGGGGGGTGTTATCTCTTTTGTCAAAAATCACCTGTTTTTGCTTGAACATTAAATGCCTCCAAATGGTATTTAATTCACTTCCCGGGCCCCTGGAAGCATGAAAATCACTTTAAACATGCTTATTTTAGCTCTAAAACTGATGATCTACCTACAAATGTGAACTGACGTTCAAAAATAAAACATTTGAAAACGGACCATTTTTCACCTTTCTGAAGCATGACGTAATGGGGGGGTGTTATCTCTTTTGTCAAAAATCACCTGTTTTTGCTTGAACATTAAATGCCTCCAAATGGTATTTAATTCACTTCCCGGGCCCCTGGAAGCATGAAAATCACTTTAAACATGCTAATTTTAGCTCTAAAACTGATGATCTACCTACAAATGTGAACTGACGTTCAAAAATAAAACATTTGAAAACGGACCATTTTTCACCTTTCTGAAGCATGACGTAATGGGGGGGTGTTATCTCTTTTGTCAAAAATCACCTGTTTTTGCTTGAACATTAAATGCCTCCAAATGGTATTTAATTCACTTCACGGGCCCCTGGAAGCATGAAAATCACTTTAAACATGCTAATTTTAGCTCTAAAACTGATGATCTACCTACAAATGTGAACTGACGTTAAAAAATAAAACATTTGAAAACTGACCATTTTTCACCTTTCTGCAGCATGACGTAATGGGGGGTGTTATCTCTTTTGTCAAAAATCACCTGTTTTTGCTTGAACATTAAATGCCTCCAAATGGTATTTAATTCACTTCCCGGGCCCCTGGAAGCATGAAAATCACTTTAAACATGCTAATTTTAGCTCTAAAACTGATGATCTACCTACAAATGTGAACTGACGTTCAAAAATAAAACATTTGAAAACGGACCATTTTTCAACTTTCTGAAGCATGACGTAATGGGGGGGTGTTATCTCTTTTGTCAAAAATCACCTGTTTTTGCTTGAACATTAAATGCCTCCAAATGGTATTTAATTCACTTCCCGGGCCCCTGGAAGCATGAAAATCACTTTAAACATGCTAATTTTAGCTCTAAAACTGATGATCTACCTACAAATGTGAACTGACGTTAAAAAATAAAACATTTGAAAACGGACCATTTTTCACCTTTCTGAAGCATGACGTAATGGGGGGGTGTTATCTCTTTTGTCAAAAATCACCTGTTTTTGCTTGAACATTAAATGCCTCCAAATGGTATTTAATTCACTTCCCGGGCCCCTGGAAGCATGAAAATCACTTTAAACATGCTTATTTTAGCTCTAAAACTGATGATCTACCTACAAATGTGAACTGACGTTCAAAAATAAAACATTTGAAAACGGACCATTTTTCACCTTTCTGAAGCATGACGTAATGGGGGGGTGTTATCTCTTTTGTCAAAAATCACCTGTTTTTGCTTGAACATTAAATGCCTCCAAATGGTATTTAATTCACTTCCCGGGCCCCTGGAAGCATGAAAATCACTTTAAACATGCTAATTTTAGCTCTAAAACTGATGATCTCCCTACAAATGTGAACTGACGTTCAAAAATAAAACATTTGAAAACGGACCATTTTTCACCTTTCTGAAGCATGACGTAATGGGGGGGTGTTATCTCTTTTGTCAAAAATCACCTGTTTTTGCTTGAACATTAAATGCCTCCAAATGGTATTTAATTCACTTCACGGGCCCCTGGAAGCATGAAAATCACTTTAAACATGCTAATTTTAGCTCTAAAACTGATGATCTACCTACAAATGTGAACTGACGTTAAAAAATAAAACATTTGAAAACTGACCATTTTTCACCTTTCTGCAGCATGACGTAATGGGGGGTGTTATCTCTTTTGTCAAAAATCACCTGTTTTTGCTTGAACATTAAATGCCTCCAAATGGTATTTAATTCACTTCCCGGGCCCCTGGAAGCATGAAAATCACTTTAAACATGCTAATTTTAGCTCTAAAACTGATGATCTACCTACAAATGTGAACTGACGTTCAAAAATAAAACATTTGAAAACGGACCATTTTTCAACTTTCTGAAGCATGACGTAATGGGGGGGTGTTATCTCTTTTGTCAAAAATCACCTGTTTTTGCTTGAACATTAAATGCCTCCAAATGGTATTTAATTCACTTCCCGGGCCCCTGGAAGCATGAAAATCACTTTAAACATGCTTATTTTAGCTCTAAAACTGATGATCTACCTACAAATGTGAACTGACGTTAAAAAATAAAACATTTGAAAACGGACCATTTTTCACCTTTCTGAAGCATGACGTAATGGGGGGGTGTTATCTCTTTTGTCAAAAATCACCTGTTTTTGCTTGAACATTAAATGCCTCCAAATGGTATTTAATTCACTTCCCGGGCCCCTGGAAGCATGAAAATCACTTTAAACATGCTTATTTTAGCTCTAAAACTGATGATCTACCTACAAATGTGAACTGACGTTCAAAAATAAAACATTTGAAAACGGACCATTTTTCACCTTTCTGAAGCATGACATAATGGGGGGGTGTTATCTCTTTTGTCAAAAATCACCTGTTTTTACTTGAACATTAAATGCCTCTAAATGGTATTTAATTCACTTCCCGGGCCCCTGGAAGCATGAAAATCACTTTAAACATGCTAATTTTAGCTCTAAAACTGATGATCTACCTACAAATGTGAACTGACGTTCAAAAAGTAAAACATTTGAAAACGGACCATTTTTCACCTTTCTGAAGCATGACGTAATGGGGGGGTGTTATCTCTTTTGTCAAAAATCACCTGTTTTTGCTTGAACATTAAATGCCTCCAAATGGTATTTAATTCACTTCCCGGGCCCCTGGAAGCATGAAAATCACTTTAAACATGCTAATTTTAGCTCTAAAACTGATGATCTACCTACAAATGTGAACTGACGTTCAAAAATAAAACATTTGAAAACGGACCATTTTTCACCTTTCTGAAGCATGACGTAATGGGGGGGGTGTTATCTCTTTTGTCAAAAATCACCTGTTTTTGCTTGAACATTAAATGCCTCCAAATGGTATTTAATTCACTTCCCGGGCCCCTGGAAGCATGAAAATCACTTTAAACATGCTAATTTTAGCTCTAAAACTGATGATCTACCTACAAATGTGAACTGACGTTAAAAAATAAAACATTTGCAAAACTGACCATTTTTCACCTTTCTGCAGCATGACGTAATGGGGGGGTGTTATCTCTTTTGTCAAAAATCACCTGTTTTTGCTTGAACATTAAATGCCTCCAAATGGTATTTAATTCACTTCCCGGGGTGAAGAAACACTTTTTGAGACCTCAGAGTGAGTAAATTGGCCATTTTCATGCACTTTTAACCATTCCACAAATCTTGTGTTTTGGGCCCCTGGAAGCATGAAAATCACTTTAAACATGCTAATTTTAGCTCTAAAACTGATGATCTACCTACAAATGTGAACTGACGTTCAAAAATAAAACATTTGAAAACGGACCATTTTTCACCTTTCTGAAGCATGACGTAATGGGGGGGTTTTATCTCTTTTGTCAAAAATCACCTGTTTTTGCTTGAACATTAAATGCCTCCAAATGGTATTTAATTCACTTCCCGGGCCCCTGGAAGCATGAAAATCACTTTAAACATGCTTATTTTAGCTCTAAAACTGATGATCTACCTACAAATGTGAACTGACGTTCAAAAATAAAACATTTGAAAACGGACAATTTTTCACCTTTCTGAAGCATGACGTAATGGGGGGGGGTGTTATCTCTTTTGTCAAAAATCACCTGTTTTTGCTTGAACATTAAATGCCTCCAAATGGTATTTAATTCACTTCCCGGGCCCCTGGAAGCATGAAAATCACTTTAAACATGCTTATTTTAGCTCTAAAACTGATGATCTACCTACAAATGTGAACTGACGTTCAAAAATAAAACATTTGAAAACGGACCATTTTTCACCTTTCTGAAGCATGACGTAATGGGGGGGTGTTATCTCTTTTGTCAAAAATCACCTGTTTTTGCTTGAACATTAAATGCCTCCAAATGGTATTTAATTCACTTCCCGGGCCCCTGGAAGCATGAAAATCACTTTAAACATGCTAATTTTAGCTCTAAAACTGATGATCTACCTACAAATGTGAACTGACGTTCAAAAATAAAACATTTGAAAACGGACCATTTTTCACCTTTCTGAAGCATGACGTAATGGGGGGGCATTATCCCTTTTGTCAAAAATCACCTGTTTTTGCTTGAACATTAAATAACTCCAAATGGTATTTAATTCACTTCCCGGGGTGAAGAAACACTTTTTGAGACCTCAGAGTGAGTAAATTGGCCATTTTCATGCACTTTTAACCATTCCACAAATTTTGTGTTTTGGGCCCCTGGAAGCATGAAAATCACTTTAAACATGCTAATTTTAGCTCTAAAACTGATGATCTACCTACAAATGTGAACTGACGTTAAAAAATAAAACATTTGAAAACTGACCATTTTTCACCTTTTTGAAGCATGACGTAATGGGGGGGTGTTATCTCTTTTGTCAAAAATCACCTGTTTTTGCTTGAACATTAAATGCCTCCAAATGGTATTTAATTCACTTCCCGGGCCCCTGGAAGCATGAAAATCACTTTAAACATGCTAATATTAGCTCTAAAACTGATGATCCACCTACAAATGTGAACTGACGTTCAAAAATAAAACATTTGAAAACGGACCATTTTTCACCTTTCTGAAGCATGACGTAATGGGGGTGTTATCTCTTTTGTCAAAAATCACCTGTTTTTGCTTGAACATTAAATGCCTCCAAATGGTATTTAATTCACTTCCCGGGGTGAAGAAACACTTTTTGAGACCTCAGAGTGAGTAAATTGGCCATTTTCATGCACTTTTAACCATTCCACAAATCTTGTGTTTTGGGCCCCTGGAAGCATGAAAATCACTTTAAACATGCTAATTTTAGCTCTAAAACTGATGATCTACCTACAAATGTGAACTGACGTTAAAAAATAAAACATTTGAAAACGGACCATTTTTCACATTTCTGCAGCATGACGTAATGGGGGGGTGTTATCTCTTTTGTCAAAAATCACCTGTTTTTGCTTGAACATTAAATGCCTCCAAATGGTATTTAATTCACTTCCCGGGGTGAAGAAACACTTTTTGAGACCTCAGAGTGAGTAAATTGGCCATTTTCATGCACTTTTAACCATTCCACAAATCTTGTGTTTTGGGCGCCTGGAAGCATGAAAATCACTTTAAACATGCTAATTTTAGCTCTAAAACTGATGATCTACCTACAAATGTGAACTGACTTTCAAAAATAGAACATTTGAAAACGGACAATTTTTCACCTTTCTGAAGCATGACGTAATGGGGGGGTGTTATCTCTTTTGTCAAAAATCACCTGTTTTTGCTTGAACATTAAATGCCTCCAAATGGTATTTAATTCACTTCCCGGGCCCCTGGAAGCATGAAAATCACTTTAAACATGCTAATTTTAGCTCTAAAACTGATGATCTACCTACAAATGTGAACTGACGTTCAAAAATAAAACATTTGAAAACGGACCATTTTTCACCTTTCTGAAGCATGACGTAATGGGGGGGTGTTATCTCTTTTGTCAAAAATCACCTGTTTTTGCTTAAACATTAAATGCCTCCAAATGGTATTTAATTCACTTCCCGGGCCCCTGGAAGCATGAAAATCACTTTAAACATGCTAATTTTAGCTCTAAAACTGATGACCTACCTACAAATGTGAACTGACGGTCAAAAATAAAACATTTGAAAACGGACCATTTTTCACCTTTCTGAAGCATGACGTAATGGGGGGTGTTATCTCTTTTGTCAACAATCACCTGTTTTTGCTTGAACATTAAATGCCTCCAAATGGTATTTAATTCACTTCCCGGGGTGAAGAAACACTTTTTGAGACCTCAGAGTGAGTAAATTGGCCATTTTCATGCACTTTTAACCATTCCACAAATCTTGTGTTTTGGGCGCCTGGAAGCATGAAAATCACTTTAAACATGCTAATTTTAGCTCTAAAACTGATGATCTACCTACAAATGTGAACTGACGTTAAAAAATAAAACATTTGAAAACGGACCATTTTTCACCTTTCTGAAGCATGACGTAATGGGGGGGTGTTATCTCTTTTGTCAAAAATCACCTGTTTTTGCTTGAACATTAAATGCCTCCAAATGGTATTTAATTCACTTCCCGGGCCCCTGGAAGCATGAAAATCACTTTAAACATGCTTATTTTAGCTCTAAAACTGATGATCTACCTACAAATGTGAACTGACGTTCAAAAATAAAACATTTGAAAACGGACCATTTTTCACCTTTCTGAAGCATGACGTAATGGGGGGGTGTTATCTCTTTTGTCAAAAATCACCTGTTTTTGCTTGAACATTAAATGCCTCCAAATGGTATTTAATTCACTTCCCGGGCCCCTGGAAGCATGAAAATCACTTTAAACATGCTAATTTTAGCTCTAAAACTGATGATCTACCTACAAATGTGAACTGACGTTCAAAAATAAAACATTTGAAAACGGACCATTTTTCACCTTTCTGAAGCATGACGTAATGGGGGGGTGTTATCTCTTTTGTCAAAAATCACCTGTTTTTGCTTGAACATTAAATGCCTCCAAATGGTATTTAATTCACTTCACGGGCCCCTGGAAGCATGAAAATCACTTTAAACATGCTAATTTTAGCTCTAAAACTGATGATCTACCTACAAATGTGAACTGACGTTAAAAAATAAAACATTTGAAAACTGACCATTTTTCACCTTTCTGCAGCATGACGTAATGGGGGGTGTTATCTCTTTTGTCAAAAATCACCTGTTTTTGCTTGAACATTAAATGCCTCCAAATGGTATTTAATTCACTTCCCGGGCCCCTGGAAGCATGAAAATCACTTTAAACATGCTAATTTTAGCTCTAAAACTGATGATCTACCTACAAATGTGAACTGACGTTCAAAAATAAAACATTTGAAAACGGACCATTTTTCAACTTTCTGAAGCATGACGTAATGGGGGGGTGTTATCTCTTTTGTCAAAAATCACCTGTTTTTGCTTGAACATTAAATGCCTCCAAATGGTATTTAATTCACTTCCCGGGCCCCTGGAAGCATGAAAATCACTTTAAACATGCTTATTTTAGCTCTAAAACTGATGATCTACCTACAAATGTGAACTGACGTTAAAAAATAAAACATTTGAAAACGGACCATTTTTCACCTTTCTGAAGCATGACGTAATGGGGGGGTGTTATCTCTTTTGTCAAAAATCACCTGTTTTTGCTTGAACATTAAATGCCTCCAAATGGTATTTAATTCACTTCCCGGGCCCCTGGAAGCATGAAAATCACTTTAAACATGCTTATTTTAGCTCTAAAACTGATGATCTACCTACAAATGTGAACTGACGTTCAAAAAAAAAACATTTGAAAACGGACCATTTTTCACCTTTCTGAAGCATGACATAATGGGGGGGTGTTATCTCTTTTGTCAAAAATCACCTGTTTTTACTTGAACATTAAATGCCTCTAAATGGTATTTAATTCACTTCCCGGGCCCCTGGAAGCATGAAAATCACTTTAAACATGCTAATTTTAGCTCTAAAACTGATGATCTACCTACAAATGTGAACTGACGTTCAAAAAGTAAAACATTTGAAAACGGACCATTTTTCACCTTTCTGAAGCATGACGTAATGGGGGGGTGTTATCTCTTTTGTCAAAAATCACCTGTTTTTGCTTGAACATTAAATGCCTCCAAATGGTATTTAATTCACTTCCCGGGCCCCTGGAAGCATGAAAATCACTTTAAACATGCTAATTTTAGCTCTAAAACTGATGATCTACCTACAAATGTGAACTGACGTTCAAAAATAAAACATTTGAAAACGGACCATTTTTCACCTTTCTGAAGCATGACGTAATGGGGGGGTGTTATCTCTTTTGTCAAAAATCACCTGTTTTTGCTTGAACATTAAATGCCTCCAAATGGTATTTAATTCACTTCCCGGGGTGAAGAAACACTTTTTGAGACGTCAGAGTGAGTAAATTGGCCATTTTCATGCACTTTTAACCATTCCACAAATCTTGTGTTTTGGGCCCCTGGAAGCATGAAAATCACTTTAAACATGCTAATTTTAGCTCTAAAACTGATGATCTACCTACAAATGTGAACTGACATTAAAAAATAAAACATTTGAAAACGGACCATTTTTCACCTTTCTGCAGCATGACGTAATGGGGGGGTGTTATTTCTTTTGTCAACAATCACCTGTTTTTGCTTGAACATTAAATGCCTCCAAATGGTATTTAATTCACTTCCCGGGGTGAAGAAACACTTTTTGAGACCTCAGAGTGAGTAAATTGGCCATTTTCATGCACTTTTAACCATTCCACAAATCTTGTGTTTTGGGCGCCTGGAAGCATGAAAATCACTTTAAACATGCTAATTTTAGCTCTAAAACTGATGATCTACCTACAAATGTGAACTGACGTTAAAAAATAAAACATTTGAAAACGGACCATTTTTCACCTTTCTGAAGCATGACGTAATGGGGGGGTGTTATCTCTTTTGTCAAAAATCACCTGTTTTTGCTTGAACATTAAATGCCTCCAAATGGTATTTAATTCACTTCCCGGGCCCCTGGAAGCATGAAAATCACTTTAAACATGCTTATTTTAGCTCTAAAACTGATGATCTACCTACAAATGTGAACTGACGTTCAAAAATAAAACATTTGAAAACGGACCATTTTTCACCTTTCTGAAGCATGACGTAATGGGGGGGTGTTATCTCTTTTGTCAAAAATCACCTGTTTTTGCTTGAACATTAAATGCCTCCAAATGGTATTTAATTCACTTCCCGGGCCCCTGGAAGCATGAAAATCACTTTAAACATGCTAATTTTAGCTCTAAAACTGATGATCTACCTACAAATGTGAACTGACGTTCAAAAATAAAACATTTGAAAACGGACCATTTTTCACCTTTCTGAAGCATGACGTAATGGGGGGGTGTTATCTCTTTTGTCAAAAATCACCTGTTTTTGCTTGAACATTAAATGCCTCCAAATGGTATTTAATTCACTTCACGGGCCCCTGGAAGCATGAAAATCACTTTAAACATGCTAATTTTAGCTCTAAAACTGATGATCTACCTACAAATGTGAACTGACGTTAAAAAATAAAACATTTGAAAACTGACCATTTTTCACCTTTCTGCAGCATGACGTAATGGGGGGTGTTATCTCTTTTGTCAAAAATCACCTGTTTTTGCTTGAACATTAAATGCCTCCAAATGGTATTTAATTCACTTCCCGGGCCCCTGGAAGCATGAAAATCACTTTAAACATGCTAATTTTAGCTCTAAAACTGATGATCTACCTACAAATGTGAACTGACGTTCAAAAATAAAACATTTGAAAACGGACCATTTTTCAACTTTCTGAAGCATGACGTAATGGGGGGGTGTTATCTCTTTTGTCAAAAATCACCTGTTTTTGCTTGAACATTAAATGCCTCCAAATGGTATTTAATTCACTTCCCGGGCCCCTGGAAGCATGAAAATCACTTTAAACATGCTTATTTTAGCTCTAAAACTGATGATCTACCTACAAATGTGAACTGACGTTAAAAAATAAAACATTTGAAAACGGACCATTTTTCACCTTTCTGAAGCATGACGTAATGGGGGGGTGTTATCTCTTTTGTCAAAAATCACCTGTTTTTGCTTGAACATTAAATGCCTCCAAATGGTATTTAATTCACTTCCCGGGCCCCTGGAAGCATGAAAATCACTTTAAACATGCTTATTTTAGCTCTAAAACTGATGATCTACCTACAAATGTGAACTGACGTTCAAAAATAAAACATTTGAAAACGGACCATTTTTCACCTTTCTGAAGCATGACATAATGGGGGGGTGTTATCTCTTTTGTCAAAAATCACCTGTTTTTACTTGAACATTAAATGCCTCTAAATGGTATTTAATTCACTTCCCGGGCCCCTGGAAGCATGAAAATCACTTTAAACATGCTAATTTTAGCTCTAAAACTGATGATCTACCTACAAATGTGAACTGACGTTCAAAAATAAAACATTTGAAAACGGACCATTTTTCACCTTTCTGAAGCATGACGTAATGGGGGGGTGTTATCTCTTTTGTCAAAAATCACCTGTTTTTGCTTGAACATTAAATGCCTCCAAATGGTATTTAATTCACTTCCCGGGCCCCTGGAAGCATGAAAATCACTTTAAACATGCTAATTTTAGCTCTAAAACTGATGATCTACCTACAAATGTGAACTGACGTTCAAAAATAAAACATTTGAAAACGGACCATTTTTCACCTTTCTGAAGCATGACGTAATGGGGGGGTGTTATCTCTTTTGTCAAAAATCACCTGTTTTTGCTTGAACATTAAATGCCTCCAAATGGTATTTAATTCACTTCCCGGGGTGAAGAAACACTTTTTGAGACGTCAGAGTGAGTAAATTGGCCATTTTCATGCACTTTTAACCATTCCACAAATCTTGTGTTTTGGGCCCCTGGAAGCATGAAAATCACTTTAAACATGCTAATTTTAGCTCTAAAACTGATGATCTACCTACAAATGTGAACTGACATTAAAAAATAAAACATTTGAAAACGGACCATTTTTCACCTTTCTGCAGCATGACGTAATGGGGGGGTGTTATCTCTTTTGTCAAAAATCACCTGTTTTTGCTTGAACATTAAATGCCTCCAAATGGTATTTAATTCACTTCCCGGGGTGAAGAAACACTTTTTGAGACCTCAGAGTGAGTAAATTGGCCATTTTCATGCACTTTTAACCATTCCACAAATCTTGTGTTTTGGGCCCCTGGAAGCATGAAAATCACTTTAAACATGCTAATTTTAGCTCTAAAACTGATGATCTACCTACAAATGTGAACTGACTTTCAAAAATAGGACATTTGAAAACGGACAATTTTTCACCTTTCTGAAGCATGACGTAATGGGGGGGTGTTATCTCTTTTGTCAAAAATCACCTGTTTTTGCTTGAACATTAAATGCCTCCAAATGGTATTTAATTCACTTCCCGGGCCCCTGGAAGCATGAAAATCACTTTAAACATGCTAATTTTAGCTCTAAAACTGATGATCTACCTACAAATGTGAACTGACGTTCAAAAATAAAACATTTGAAAACGGACCATTTTTCACCTTTCTGAAGCATGACGTAATGGGGGGGGTGTTATCTCTTTTGTCAAAAATCACCTGTTTTTGCTTGAACATTAAATGCCTCCAAATGGTATTTAATTCACTTCCCGGGCCCCTGGAAGCATGAAAATCACTTTAAACATGCTCATTTTAGCTCTAAAACTGATGATCTACCTACAAATGTGAACTGACGTTCAAAAATAAAACATTTAAAAACGGACCATTTTTCACCTTTCTGAAGCATGACGTAATGGGGGGGTGTTATCTCTTTTGTCAAAAATCACCTGTTTTTGCTTGAACATTAAATGCCTCCAAATGGTATTTAATTCACTTCCCGGGCCCCTGGAAGCATGAAAATCACTTTAAACATGCTAATTTTAGCTCTAAAACTGATGATCTACCTACAAATGTGAACTGACGTTCAAAAATAAAACATTTGAAAACGGACCATTTTTCACCTTTCTGAAGCATGACGTAATGGGGGGGGTGTTATCTCTTTTGTCAAAAATCACCTGTTTTTGCTTGAACATTAAATGCCTCCAAATGGTATTTAATTCACTTCCCGGGCCCCTGGAAGCATGAAAATCACTTTAAACATGCTAATTTTAGCTCTAAAACTGATGATCTACCTACAAATGTGAACTGACGTTAAAAAATAAAACATTTGCAAAACTGACCATTTTTCACCTTTCTGCAGCATGACGTAATGGGGGGGTGTTATCTCTTTTGTCAAAAATCACCTGTTTTTGCTTGAACATTAAATGCCTCCAAATGGTATTTAATTCACTTCCCGGGGTGAAGAAACACTTTTTGAGACCTCAGAGTGAGTAAATTGGCCATTTTCATGCACTTTTAACCATTCCACAAATCTTGTGTTTTGGGCCCCTGGAAGCATGAAAATCACTTTAAACATGCTAATTTTAGCTCTAAAACTGATGATCTACCTACAAATGTGAACTGACGTTCAAAAATAAAACATTTGAAAACGGACCATTTTTCACCTTTCTGAAGCATGACGTAATGGGGGGGTTTTATCTCTTTTGTCAAAAATCACCTGTTTTTGCTTGAACATTAAATGCCTCCAAATGGTATTTAATTTACTTCCCGGGCCCCTGGAAGCATGAAAATCACTTTAAACATGCTAATTTTAGCTCTAAAACTGATGATCTACCTACAAATGTGAACTGACGTTCAAAAATAAAACATTTGAAAACGGACCATTTTTCACCTTTCTGAAGCATGACGTAATGGGGGGTGTTATCTCTTTTGTCAAAAATCACCTGTTTTTGCTTGAACATTAAATGCCTCCAAATGGTATTTAATTCACTTCCCGGGCCCCTGGAAGCATGAAAATCACTTTAAACATGCTTATTTTAGCTCTAAAACTGATGATCTACCTACAAATGTGAACTGACGTTCAAAAATAAAACATTTGAAAACGGACCATTTTTCACCTTTCTGAAGCATGACGTAATGGGGGGGTGTTATCTCTTTTGTCAAAAATCACCTGTTTTTGCTTGAACATTAAATGCCTCCAAATGGTATTTAATTCACTTCCCGGGCCCCTGGAAGCATGAAAATCACTTTAAACATGCTAATTTTAGCTCTAAAACTGATGATCTACCTACAAATGTGAACTGACGTTCAAAAATAAAACATTTGAAAACGGACCATTTTTCACCTTTCTGAAGCATGACGTAATGGGGGGGTGTTATCTCTTTTGTCAAAAATCACCTGTTTTTGCTTGAACATTAAATGCCTCCAAATGGTATTTAATTCACTTCACGGGCCCCTGGAAGCATGAAAATCACTTTAAACATGCTAATTTTAGCTCTAAAACTGATGATCTACCTACAAATGTGAACTGACGTTAAAAAATAAAACATTTGAAAACTGACCATTTTTCACCTTTCTGCAGCATGACGTAATGGGGGGTGTTATCTCTTTTGTCAAAAATCACCTGTTTTTGCTTGAACATTAAATGCCTCCAAATGGTATTTAATTCACTTCCCGGGCCCCTGGAAGCATGAAAATCACTTTAAACATGCTAATTTTAGCTCTAAAACTGATGATCTACCTACAAATGTGAACTGACGTTCAAAAATAAAACATTTGAAAACGGACCATTTTTCAACTTTCTGAAGCATGACGTAATGGGGGGGTGTTATCTCTTTTGTCAAAAATCACCTGTTTTTGCTTGAACATTAAATGCCTCCAAATGGTATTTAATTCACTTCCCGGGCCCCTGGAAGCATGAAAATCACTTTAAACATGCTAATTTTAGCTCTAAAACTGATGATCTACCTACAAATGTGAACTGACGTTAAAAAATAAAACATTTGAAAACGGACCATTTTTCACCTTTCTGAAGCATGACGTAATGGGGGGGTGTTATCTCTTTTGTCAAAAATCACCTGTTTTTGCTTGAACATTAAATGCCTCCAAATGGTATTTAATTCACTTCCCGGGCCCCTGGAAGCATGAAAATCACTTTAAACATGCTTATTTTAGCTCTAAAACTGATGATCTACCTACAAATGTGAACTGACGTTCAAAAATAAAACATTTGAAAACGGACCATTTTTCACCTTTCTGAAGCATGACGTAATGGGGGGGTGTTATCTCTTTTGTCAAAAATCACCTGTTTTTGCTTGAACATTAAATGCCTCCAAATGGTATTTAATTCACTTCCCGGGCCCCTGGAAGCATGAAAATCACTTTAAACATGCTAATTTTAGCTCTAAAACTGATGATCTCCCTACAAATGTGAACTGACGTTCAAAAATAAAACATTTGAAAACGGACCATTTTTCACCTTTCTGAAGCATGACGTAATGGGGGGGTGTTATCTCTTTTGTCAAAAATCACCTGTTTTTGCTTGAACATTAAATGCCTCCAAATGGTATTTAATTCACTTCACGGGCCCCTGGAAGCATGAAAATCACTTTAAACATGCTAATTTTAGCTCTAAAACTGATGATCTACCTACAAATGTGAACTGACGTTAAAAAATAAAACATTTGAAAACTGACCATTTTTCACCTTTCTGCAGCATGACGTAATGGGGGGTGTTATCTCTTTTGTCAAAAATCACCTGTTTTTGCTTGAACATTAAATGCCTCCAAATGGTATTTAATTCACTTCCCGGGCCCCTGGAAGCATGAAAATCACTTTAAACATGCTAATTTTAGCTCTAAAACTGATGATCTACCTACAAATGTGAACTGACGTTCAAAAATAAAACATTTGAAAACGGACCATTTTTCAACTTTCTGAAGCATGACGTAATGGGGGGGTGTTATCTCTTTTGTCAAAAATCACCTGTTTTTGCTTGAACATTTAATGCCTCCAAATGGTATTTAATTCACTTCCCGGGCCCCTGGAAGCATGAAAATCACTTTAAACATGCTTATTTTAGCTCTAAAACTGATGATCTACCTACAAATGTGAACTGACGTTAAAAAATAAAACATTTGAAAACGGACCATTTTTCACCTTTCTGAAGCATGACGTAATGGGGGGGTGTTATCTCTTTTGTCAAAAATCACCTGTTTTTGCTTGAACATTAAATGCCTCCAAATGGTATTTAATTCACTTCCCGGGCCCCTGGAAGCATGAAAATCACTTTAAACATGCTTATTTTAGCTCTAAAACTGATGATCTACCTACAAATGTGAACTGACGTTCAAAAATAAAACATTTGAAAACGGACCATTTTTCACCTTTCTGAAGCATGACATAATGGGGGGGTGTTATCTCTTTTGTCAAAAATCACCTGTTTTTACTTGAACATTAAATGCCTCTAAATGGTATTTAATTCACTTCCCGGGCCCCTGGAAGCATGAAAATCACTTTAAACATGCTAATTTTAGCTCTAAAACTGATGATCTACCTACAAATGTGAACTGACGTTCAAAAAGTAAAACATTTGAAAACGGACCATTTTTCACCTTTCTGAAGCATGACGTAATGGGGGGGTGTTATCTCTTTTGTCAAAAATCACCTGTTTTTGCTTGAACATTAAATGCCTCCAAATGGTATTTAATTCACTTCCCGGGCCCCTGGAAGCATGAAAATCACTTTAAACATGCTAATTTTAGCTCTAAAACTGATGATCTACCTACAAATGTGAACTGACGTTCAAAAATAAAACATTTGAAAACGGACCATTTTTCACCTTTCTGAAGCATGACGTAATGGGGGGGGTGTTATCTCTTTTGTCAAAAATCACCTGTTTTTGCTTGAACATTAAATGCCTCCAAATGGTATTTAATTCACTTCCCGGGCCCCTGGAAGCATGAAAATCACTTTAAACATGCTAATTTTAGCTCTAAAACTGATGATCTACCTACAAATGTGAACTGACGTTAAAAAATAAAACATTTGCAAAACTGACCATTTTTCACCTTTCTGCAGCATGACGTAATGGGGGGGTGTTATCTCTTTTGTCAAAAATCACCTGTTTTTGCTTGAACATTAAATGCCTCCAAATGGTATTTAATTCACTTCCCGGGGTGAAGAAACACTTTTTGAGACCTCAGAGTGAGTAAATTGGCCATTTTCATGCACTTTTAACCATTCCACAAATCTTGTGTTTTGGGCCCCTGGAAGCATGAAAATCACTTTAAACATGCTAATTTTAGCTCTAAAACTGATGATCTACCTACAAATGTGAACTGACGTTCAAAAATAAAACATTTGAAAACGGACCATTTTTCACCTTTCTGAAGCATGACGTAATGGGGGGGTTTTATCTCTTTTGTCAAAAATCACCTGTTTTTGCTTGAACATTAAATGCCTCCAAATGGTATTTAATTCACTTCCCGGGCCCCTGGAAGCATGAAAATCACTTTAAACATGCTTATTTTAGCTCTAAAACTGATGATCTACCTACAAATGTGAACTGACGTTCAAAAATAAAACATTTGAAAACGGACAATTTTTCACCTTTCTGAAGCATGACGTAATGGGGGGGGGTGTTATCTCTTTTGTCAAAAATCACCTGTTTTTGCTTGAACATTAAATGCCTCCAAATGGTATTTAATTCACTTCCCGGGCCCCTGGAAGCATGAAAATCACTTTAAACATGCTTATTTTAGCTCTAAAACTGATGATCTACCTACAAATGTGAACTGACGTTCAAAAATAAAACATTTGAAAACGGACCATTTTTCACCTTTCTGAAGCATGACGTAATGGGGGGGTGTTATCTCTTTTGTCAAAAATCACCTGTTTTTGCTTGAACATTAAATGCCTCCAAATGGTATTTAATTCACTTCCCGGGCCCCTGGAAGCATGAAAATCACTTTAAACATGCTAATTTTAGCTCTAAAACTGATGATCTACCTACAAATGTGAACTGACGTTCAAAAATAAAACATTTGAAAACGGACCATTTTTCACCTTTCTGAAGCATGACGTAATGGGGGGGCATTATCCCTTTTGTCAAAAATCACCTGTTTTTGCTTGAACATTAAATAACTCCAAATGGTATTTAATTCACTTCCCGGGGTGAAGAAACACTTTTTGAGACCTCAGAGTGAGTAAATTGGCCATTTTCATGCACTTTTAACCATTCCACAAATTTTGTGTTTTGGGCCCCTGGAAGCATGAAAATCACTTTAAACATGCTAATTTTAGCTCTAAAACTGATGATCTACCTACAAATGTGAACTGACGTTAAAAAATAAAACATTTGAAAACTGACCATTTTTCACCTTTTTGAAGCATGACGTAATGGGGGGGTGTTATCTCTTTTGTCAAAAATCACCTGTTTTTGCTTGAACATTAAATGCCTCCAAATGGTATTTAATTCACTTCCCGGGCCCCTGGAAGCATGAAAATCACTTTAAACATGCTAATATTAGCTCTAAAACTGATGATCCACCTACAAATGTGAACTGACGTTCAAAAATAAAACATTTGAAAACGGACCATTTTTCACCTTTCTGAAGCATGACGTAATGGGGGTGTTATCTCTTTTGTCAAAAATCACCTGTTTTTGCTTGAACATTAAATGCCTCCAAATGGTATTTAATTCACTTCCCGGGGTGAAGAAACACTTTTTGAGACCTCAGAGTGAGTAAATTGGCCATTTTCATGCACTTTTAACCATTCCACAAATCTTGTGTTTTGGGCCCCTGGAAGCATGAAAATCACTTTAAACATGCTAATTTTAGCTCTAAAACTGATGATCTACCTACAAATGTGAACTGACGTTAAAAAATAAAACATTTGAAAACGGACCATTTTTCACATTTCTGCAGCATGACGTAATGGGGGGGTGTTATCTCTTTTGTCAAAAATCACCTGTTTTTGCTTGAACATTAAATGCCTCCAAATGGTATTTAATTCACTTCCCGGGGTGAAGAAACACTTTTTGAGACCTCAGAGTGAGTAAATTGGCCATTTTCATGCACTTTTAACCATTCCACAAATCTTGTGTTTTGGGCGCCTGGAAGCATGAAAATCACTTTAAACATGCTAATTTTAGCTCTAAAACTGATGATCTACCTACAAATGTGAACTGACTTTCAAAAATAGAACATTTGAAAACGGACAATTTTTCACCTTTCTGAAGCATGACGTAATGGGGGGGTGTTATCTCTTTTGTCAAAAATCACCTGTTTTTGCTTGAACATTAAATGCCTCCAAATGGTATTTAATTCACTTCCCGGGCCCCTGGAAGCATGAAAATCACTTTAAACATGCTAATTTTAGCTCTAAAACTGATGATCTACCTACAAATGTGAACTGACGTTCAAAAATAAAACATTTGAAAACGGACCATTTTTCACCTTTCTGAAGCATGACGTAATGGGGGGGTGTTATCTCTTTTGTCAAAAATCACCTGTTTTTGCTTAAACATTAAATGCCTCCAAATGGTATTTAATTCACTTCCCGGGCCCCTGGAAGCATGAAAATCACTTTAAACATGCTAATTTTAGCTCTAAAACTGATGACCTACCTACAAATGTGAACTGACGGTCAAAAATAAAACATTTGAAAACGGACCATTTTTCACCTTTCTGAAGCATGACGTAATGGGGGGTGTTATCTCTTTTGTCAACAATCACCTGTTTTTGCTTGAACATTAAATGCCTCCAAATGGTATTTAATTCACTTCCCGGGGTGAAGAAACACTTTTTGAGACCTCAGAGTGAGTAAATTGGCCATTTTCATGCACTTTTAACCATTCCACAAATCTTGTGTTTTGGGCGCCTGGAAGCATGAAAATCACTTTAAACATGCTAATTTTAGCTCTAAAACTGATGATCTACCTACAAATGTGAACTGACTTTCAAAAATAGAACATTTGAAAACGGACAATTTTTCACCTTTCTGAAGCATGACGTAATGGGGGGGTGTCATCTCTTTTGTCAAAAATCACCTGTTTTTGCTTGAACATTAAATGCCTCCAAATGGTATTTAATTCACTTCCCGGGCCCCTGGAAGCATGAAAATCACTTTAAACATGCTAATTTTAGCTCTAAAACTGATGATCTACCTACAAATGTGAACTGACGTTCAAAAATAAAACATTTGAAAACGGACCATTTTTCACCTTTCTGAAGCATGACGTAATGGGGGGGTGTTATCTCTTTTGTCAAAAATCACCTGTTTTTGCTTGAACATTAAATGCCTCCAAATGGTATTTAATTCACTTCCCGGGCCCCTGGAAGCATGAAAATCACTTTAAACATGCTAATTTTAGCTCTAAAACTGATGACCTACCTACAAATGTGAACTGACGGTCAAAAATAAAACATTTGAAAACGGACCATTTTTCACCTTTCTGAAGCATGACGTAATGGGGGGGTGTTATCTCTTTTGTCAAAAATCACCTGTTTTTGCTTGAACATTAAATGCCTCCAAATGGTATTTAATTCACTTCCCGGGCACCTGGAAGCATGAAAATCACTTTAAACATGCTTATTTTAGCGCTAAAACTGATGATCTACCTACAAATGTGAACTGACGTTCAAAAATAAAACATTTGAAAACTGACCATTTTTCACCTTTCTGAAGCATGACGTAATGGGGGGGGTGTTATCTCTTTTGTCAAAAATCACCTGTTTTTGCTTGAACATTAAATGCCTCCAAATGGTATTTAATTCACTTCCCGGGGTGAAGAAACACTTTTTGAGACCTCAGAGTGAGTAAATTGGCCATTTTCATGCACTTTTAACCATTCCACAAATCTTGTGTTTTGGGCCCCTGGAAGCATGAAAATCACTTTAAACATGCTAATTTTAGCTCTAAAACTGATGATCTACCTACAAATGTGAACTGACGTTAAAAAAATAAAACATTTGAAAACGGACCATTTTTCACCTTTCTGCAGCATGACGTAATGGGGGGTGTTATCTCTTTTGTCAAAAATCACCTGTTTTTGCTTACACATTAAATGCCTCCAAATGGTATATAATTCACTTCCCGGGCCCCTGGAAGCATGAAAATCACTTTAAACATGCTAATTTTAGCTCTAAAACTGATGATCTACCTACAAATGTGAACTGACTTTCAAAAATAAAACATTTGAAAACGGACAATTTTTCACCTTTCTGAAGCATGACGTAATGGGGGGGTGTTATCTCTTTTGTCAAAAATCACCTGTTTTTGCTTGAACATTAAATGCCTCCAAATGGTATTTAATTCACTTCCCGGGCCCCTGGAAGCATGAAAAACACTTTAAACATGCTAATTTTAGCTCTAAAACTGATGATCTACCTACAAATGTGAACTGACGTTCAAAAATAAAACATTTGAAAACGGACCATTTTTCATCTTTCTGTAGCATGACGTAATGGGGGGTGTTATCTCTTTTGTCAAAAATCACCTGTTTTTGCTTGAACATTAAATGCCTCCAAATGGTATTTAATTCACTTCCCGGGCCCCTGGAAGCATGAAAATCACTTTAAACATGCTAATTTTAGCTCTAAAACTGATGATCTACCTACAAATGTGAACTGACGTTCAAAAACTAAAACATTTGAAAACGGACCATTTTTCACCTTTCTGAAGCATGACGTAATGGGGGGGTGTTATCTCTTTTGTCAAAAATCACCTGTTTTTGCTTGAACATTAAATGCCTCCAAATGGTATTTAATTCACTTCACGGGCCCCTGGAAGCATGAAAATCACTTTAAACATGCTAAGTTTAGCTCTAAAACTGATGATCTACCTACAAATGTGAACTGACGTTAAAAAATAAAACATTTGAAAACGGACCATTTTTCACCTTTCTGCAGCATGACGTAATGGGGGGGTGTTATCTCTTTTGTCAAAAATCACCTGTTTTTGCTTGAACATTAAATGCCTCCAAATGGTATTTAATTCACTTCCCGGGCCCCTGGAAGCATGAAAATCACTTTAAACATGCTAATTTTAGCTCTAAAACTGATGATCTACCTACAAATGTGAACTGACGTTCAAAAATAAAACATTTGAAAACGGACCATTTTTCACCTTTCTGAAGCATGACGTAATGGGGGGGTGTTATCTCTTTTGTCAAAAATCACCTGTTTTTGCTTGAACATTAAATGCCTCCAAATGGTATTTAATTCACTTCCCGGGGTGAAGAAACACTTTTTGAGACGTCAGAGTGAGTAAATTGGCCATTTTCATGCACTTTTAACCATTCCACAAATCTTGTGTTTTGGGCCCCTGGAAGCATGAAAATCACTTTAAACATGCTAATTTTAGCTCTAAAACTGATGATCTACCTACAAATGTGAACTGACATTAAAAAATAAAACATTTGAAAACGGACCATTTTTCACCTTTCTGCAGCATGACGTAATGGGGGGGTGTTATCTCTTTTGTCAAAAATCACCTGTTTTTGCTTGAACATTAAATGCCTCCAAATGGTATTTACTTCACTTCCCGGGGTGAAGAAACACTTTTTGAGACCTCAGAGTGAGTAAATTGGCCATTTTCATGCACTTTTAACCATTCCACAAATCTTGTGTTTTGGGCCCCTGGAAGCATGAAAATCACTTTAAACATGCTAATTTTAGCTCTAAAACTGATGATCTACCTACAAAATGTGAACTGACTTTCAAAAATAGGACATTTGAAAACGGACAATTTTTCACCTTTCTGAAGCATGACGTAATGGGGGGGTGTTATCTCTTTTGTCAAAAATCACCTGTTTTTGCTTGAACATTAAATGCCTCCAAATGGTATTTAATTCACTTCCCGGGCCCCTGGAAGCATGAAAATCACTTTAAACATGCTAATTTTAGCTCTAAAACGGATGATCTACCTACAAATGTGAACTGACGTTCAAAAATAAAACATTTGAAAACGGACCATTTTTCACCTTTCTGAAGCATGACGTAATGGGGGGGGGTGTTATCTCTTTTGTCAAAAATCACCTGTTTTTGCTTGAACATTAAATGCCTCCAAATGGTATTTAATTCACTTCCCGGGCCCCTGGAAGCATGAAAATCACTTTAAACATGCTCATTTTAGCTCTAAAACTGATGATCTACCTACAAATGTGAACTGACGTTCAAAAATAAAACATTTAAAAACGGACCATTTTTCACCTTTCTGAAGCATGACGTAATGGGGGGGTGTTATCTCTTTTGTCAAAAATTACCTGTTTTTGCTTGAACATTAAATGCCTCCAAATGGTATTTAATTCACTTCCCGGGCCCCTGGAAGCATGAAAATCACTTTAAACATGCTAATTTTAGCTCTAAAACTGATGATCTACCTACAAATGTGAACTGACGTTCAAAAAAAAAACATTTGAAAACGGACCATTTTTCACCCCTTCTGAAGCATGACGTAATGGGGGGGGGGTGTTATCTCTTTTGTCAAAAATCACCTGTTTTTGCTTGAACATTAAATGCCTCCAAATGGTATTTAATTCACTTCCCGGGCCCCTGGAAGCATGAAAATCACTTTAAACATGCTAATTTTAGCTCTAAAACTGATGATCTACCTACAAATGTGAACTGACGTTAAAAAATAAAACATTTGAAAACGGACCATTTTTCACCTTTCTGCAGCATGACGTAATGGGGGGGTGTTATCTCTTTTGTCAAAAATCACCTGTTTTTGCTTGAACATTAAATGCCTCCAAATGGTATTTAATTCACTTCCCGGGGTGAAGAAACACTTTTTGAGACCTCAGAGTGAGTAAATTGGCCATTTTCATGCACTTTTAACCATTCCACAAATCTTGTGTTTTGGGCCCCTGGAAGCATGAAAATCACTTTAAACATGCTAATTTTAGCTCTAAAACTGATGATCTACCTACAAATGTGAACTGACGTTCAAAAATAAAACATTTGAAAACGGACCATTTTTCACCTTTCTGAAGCATGACGTAATGGGGGGGTTTTATCTCTTTTGTCAAAAATCACCTGTTTTTGCTTGAACATTAAATGCCTCCAAATGGTATTTAATTCACTTCCCGGGCCCCTGGAAGCATGAAAATCACTTTAAACATGCTTATTTTAGCTCTAAAACTGATGATCTACCTACAAATGTGAACTAACGTTCAAAAATAAAACATTTGAAAACGGACAATTTTTCACCTTTCTGAAGCATGACGTAATGGGGGGGGTGTTATCTCTTTTGTCAAAAATCACCTGTTTTTGCTTGAACATTAAATGCCTCCAAATGGTATTTAATTCACTTCCCGGGCCCCTGGAAGCATGAAAATCACTTTAAACATGCTTATTTTAGCTCTAAAACTGATGATCTACCTACAAATGTGAACTGACGTTCAAAAATAAAACATTTGAAAACGGACCATTTTTCACCTTTCTGAAGCATGACGTAATGGGGGGGTGTTATCTCTTTTGTCAAAAATCACCTGTTTTTGCTTGAACATTAAATGCCTCCAAATGGTATTTAATTCACTTCCCGGGCCCCTGGAAGCATGAAAATCACTTTAAACATGCTAATTTTAGCTCTAAAATTGATGATCTACCTACAAATGTGAACTGACGTTCAAAAATAAAACATTTGAAAACGGACCATTTTTCACCTTTCTGAAGCATGACGTAATGGGGGGGCATTAGCCCTTTTGTCAAAAATCACCTGTTTTTGCTTGAACATTAAATAACTCCAAATGGTATTTAATTCACTTCCCGGGGTGAAGAAACACTTTTTGAGACCTCAGAGTGAGTAAATTGGCCATTTTCATGCACTTTTAACCATTCCACAAATTTTGTGTTTTGGGCCCCTGGAAGCATGAAAATCACTTTAAACATGCTAATTTTAGCTCTAAAACTGATGATCTACCTACAAATGTGAACTGACGTTAAAAAATAAAACATTTGAAAACTGACCATTTTTCACCTTTTTGAAGCATGACGTAATGGGGGGGGTGTTATCCCTTTTGTCAAAAATCACCTGTTTTTGCTTGAACATTAAATGCCTCCAAATGGTATTTAATTCACTTCCCGGGCCCCTGGAAGCATGAAAATCACTTTAAACATGCTAATATTAGCTCTAAAACTGATGATCCACCTACAAATGTGAACTGACGTTCAAAAATAAAACATTTGAAAACGGACCATTTTTCACCTTTCTGAAGCATGACGTAATAGGGGGTGTTATCTCTTTTGTCAAAAATCTCCTGTTTTTGCTTGAACATTAAATGCCTCCAAATGGTATTTCATTCACTTCCCGGGGTGAAGAAACACTTTTTGAG